>NW_017100265.1:2012886-2059543 GCF_001263275.1 Habropoda laboriosa | reverse complement strand
TATTCGAAGAAAAACTCTGTTTAATTTATTCGCTCGGTGAAATAAATATTTATCAAGAAAAACTTCAAACACGTTTCCTTTCAATTATCTCCGGCTGATAAAATTTTCCTATTACGGGAGTAAAATTTCAAATCAACATAATATACATATAAACGTTTCGATCGTGGCCAGATAAAACGTATCTCGGATCGCGATTGAAATAGAGAGAAAAGGGGAAGAAGAAGAAAAAAAGAGATTTCCAAGCAGCTAGTTACTGACATTTAAGACCGAGGGGTTAATTGGACGAAAGCGTACATTATCTCGAACTTTCCGCGCTTGCACACGCGGAATGGGATTGAGATAGCTATGAATAGGCTTAAGACAGATAACGGTTATAATTGTTTCTCGAAGCTATTGAATATGCAATTCCAGACGAACAATGATATCAAGATCGAGAGATCGAGATCAGACAAGCGTGTGTGTATTACGCTACTCCTTTACATTAATTAACATCGCGTAGATACTTCTCGGAACCTGGACAATAGATGAAATATCTCCAGTCGCACGATCTTGTAGATTCATTATGATGACGCCAATTTTCTTTTTTCTTTTATTTTTTTTTTTCCTTTCTTCTTTTCTTTTTCGTAGATAGCAAGAGACACGTTTCGCAAACTCAACTGACGTGATATCTATGTTCAAGTTTCTGAGATACACGCGCGTAACGAGCAGCTAAAAGTTTGTTGGTACGATGAAGGCCGCAACCGTAATTCACGATGGTGTTACTTGGAAAAGTGTATACGGTAGATTTGTTTGAAAAAAATTGCGAATGGTTTGAATATTTTCTATTTTTCTGAAAATATTTTCTTTTCTTTTGTAATATATATTTTCCAGAATTTTAGGACTATTTTCAAGATTTCTTTTCAAGAATTCCTTCATGATCATGATAATTTTTGATTTTTCTGAAAATTTATTCTTTTCTTTTGTGATATATATTTACAGAATTTTAGGATTATTGTCAAGTTCCAAAAATTGCTCGAATTATATATATAATTCTTTCATGATCTTGACAAATATTTTTGATTTTCCTGAAAATATTTCCCTCTCCTTGTAATATATATTTTACAGAACGCCAGGATTCTTCCAAGTTTTCGACAACTGCTCAAATTGCACATACACTACCGGCCAAAAGTTTGGAATCACCGAGCATTGTAATTCACCCAAAAATTTCCAGAAAAAGTCTGTCAATTGATACGAGATAAATTGATAAATGTAGAATTGAGATAAACTTCAAATCAGCAGATTTAATATTGATGAAAAGTGGGAGGTGATACCAAACTTTTAACCGGTAGTGTATAATTTGCCACTTATACCATAGGAAAAGATAATTACGATCACGATGAATCTTCGTTTACGATCAAATTCTCTAACCATTAATTGCCTAAATGATCACGAACCCACCATTCGTTGTATTATTCCATCAGCATAATTAAAACGAAAAGCTAGCTAACTCGTGTTTAACATCGTCTCACAGTTACCGTTTCCTCTAATTCACACCTTGTTCCTTCAAGCCAAACAGCACGCACAGGAACGATTCAAAGTGAAAACCCAGCACGTAACAATCAAAACCTTCTTATAATTTTCCAACCAGCCTCTGAACAGTCGGTGCGTCTGAAAGAAACCTCTCTCTCTCTCTCTCTCTCGATCGTTCAGGTTGTCCCTGAATTTGGTCGGAGCCGACGATAGAGGAGGGTCGACGAAACGCTCCGAATGGAAGAGTTCAATTCCGTATGCAAATGCGCCACTCTCTCACGACGTCTCGCGCGTGGAGGACCCCCGGCGGCCGCGTCGGCAATTTGAAAAGCCACCACCTGAGAACGTGTCAATCGGCCGACATAATTCGATTTGAATAATGAACGAACGTCCCCTATGCAAATTTCGCCCATTATCGAGGGCCCTGCTAACGGTCCTCGAACCGACGTTATTTCACGCAACGCGCAACATTTCGTCCTCGACGACGACGACGATATTGACGACGACGGCGAGGACGTGGCGTGGTCCCTTCTTTCTCCTGGAAAACACACGTCGAGATTCGAACGTGCGAGGATAAACGCTATTGTTCGTGTTCACGCGGTGGTGTTAATGATAAACGAGTTGTATTTGCATAGGTGTGTAACATTTTTTCGAAGAATTGATAAAGGATGGATGCTGGAGTTGTTAGAAATTTTAATTATCAGTGAGAACAGGTTTTTTTTAGTGAAATTTAAATTTGCTAATTGGTAATTGGAATACTGTGAAATTTTTATAATCGTTCGTTGTACAGTCTGTTCCACAAGAGCGTGGACGCGATATCTCTGTGAAAATTAATTCTTTCTGTAAAAAATTTTATATACATCGAAACTACGTCTAATAAACTAATACGCACTTAATTAAGAGTGTGCCCAATCTCTACCATTAGCGATTATTGCTTGACAACGTCTAGGTATACTTTCGACCAATTTCGTGGTATATGAGAGTGATAGAGACCTCCATGTTTCCCGAATGGATGTTTAACACGTCTTTGGACAATTGGATTTTCATAAACAGACCAGGCACATCTGATACTTCGAGCCGGAAAAGATGCTTCATCACTGAATACACCACTCCAATCGCGATCAACCTTTTTCGTGTGCCCACGCCAGCCGACTTTCGTTGTGCTTCCTCGAAAACAACGGTTTTGATAATGTACTGCTCCATCAAACATTATTTTCTGTCAAGCGACCTTTTAATGTCAAAATCCCTATATTTATGCCCTTTTTACCAAAAAAGCTTGCCCTTTACGCAAGCAAAATGTTGAATTCCTTGAAAATAGCCGGAAGATCACTTTATCTTCCCTTTTCGTGGTACCGCGCTTTGAATCTCGATCAGGGAGGTCATCGACACATTCAGTTTCTTTATATCGTTGAACCTACTTATTAACGAATTCACGAGATTAATGCATATATTTTTCTGCATTTTTAACACTCATTTTTCGCCCTTTTGGGTGATAACACAAGAAGACTGCCTCGAAACGTTTAGCGTACACGGCACTCATCTCGAAAAGGTCCGTATTTCTCAGTAACAAAAACGATACCAAGAGATTTAAAGCTAATGCGTAACAGAGGGAACTTCATATTTTTATGCTAACACAATCTCTCCCTCATTTGACCTCAAGTTTCGAAAATATCGCGTCCACGCTTTTGTGGAACAGACTGTACCTGGTAATATTATGGAATGGAATTTTTATTAAAGCAACGTATGGAAAGAAAATTACGACTTATTGTACACGATACGGTGCAAAATGATAAATCTATCCATGGATAGTCGAATACGATGTTTCCAGATAACCAGAAAAATTAGTTACTTTCAGTATTCACGCTCCAAATTTAATTCATTCCCAGCATAACTTGATGTTTACGATCAGCAATTACACGTCCGAGAATATTCCCTACTCTGGCAATTGAAAATACGCATTTCGAAAATTTATTTCTGAAACCTGGCGTTAATTAATTTTCCAAAAAATCACGTTTCAAATTATAACTACAAACCTTCAGCAAGGAAAAAGAGAAACAATATTTACTATATTAAAAATTTTTCCTCTTAAAATTAAAAATAGGAGAACTAGGAATATACCAATAGGTATTATAAAAAAAAACCTTGGATTTTCCCGTGTCGCGGAATGAGAATACCGCCTCAAAACGCCGCATCGTCGAATCGAAAGATCGCGGAATCGAAGGGGGCAGGTGCTCGATAAACGATACGCAGATGCGACTTGGAGACGGTCGATCGTAATCGGTGGTAGGCTAAAAATTGATAAAAGATACAGGCCAACATTTAATTAGCGGGTTCGGGGACGCGTTACGCGCGCGATCGCCTTCACGACAACGCGGTCCAAATAATTACGGTCCCGTCCGCCTGGCGAAATGACTCCTCGATTTATGGCTTCCGCGTTCGAGATGGTAATCGAATTACCTTAGCCTGTCGGTGAAATTCGTTGTAATCCAATTAAAGGTTAAACGCTCGTAATGGTATATCGAGACGCGGTACTATTTCTTGCTCCATCCGTGGAATATGCTACATGTACGAATACATGCATACGTGCGTACTAAAGGGGTAATTGTTTAAACGTGTACTGCAACTTTCCAATCGTTCGCTTCTCGTCGTTTGAAAATTCCAGCAATTTTTTCACCTGCAAACGATAGATCCGTCTGGTGAAAGGGGTAAAGGTATTCTCGTTATCGCGACGTCTTCATTAAGTTTCACTTTTATCGATAAAAACATTCAGGACATCTTGGAAATTTACAGTTCGTTTTGTGTGAATGTTTTTGTGATTCGCTGTTTTGAAATTTGTGTTTTTTACTTGTGACGTGGGAGATGCTGACAGTTCGAAAGAATGCAAACATTTGCTATATGGAATATAAAAACGCGAGGAGAATTCTTTTCTTCTTGAAATTATGGTGTATAATTTTCAAAATTATTTCTACTTTATTTTATGTTACTATTTTTTTAAATTATTTTAATCGTGTATGAAATTTTAAGAGAATATCAAATATTGAAGAATATTGTTATTTGCTAGAAAATGAAATTCTTCTGGTATTCTTTTGAACGTATGTTTGAGGGAAAAAAGGTAAACAAGTAAATTATTCACATTCTTGTCAGCTACTGTGAAGGCAGTTCGAGAATGCTTGGCGTATGAGGCGATTTATCGCCAAGTATCTTCAACTTTGCCGCGAAAGCATCGTAGATTACGTATTCAATCACAAACGGGAGGGTGCCAGCTCTGTAGCGAGCGCGCATGGTGCCCCACACTGTCGATGCTTTTCCAAGGATTTCATGATAAGCAATAAGCGAACCAAGTCGGAATATTTTCTCGCGTGTGGAGCACGAGCAGCCACTACAATGGCCTCTGATGAATGTTCGTATACATTTACATGGGAAATCGCCATGGCGGGACCGTTTCGTGGAAGCTATGGTGTACGGGGTGCAAAGGCTAACATCTTGAAAATTCGAAATTCATTTAATGGACTATCGCTTGTTCCCAAATTATCTATTAAAGATTTGTGCTTTACTATCAAAGTTCCGTTGATTTTTAAAGAAAAAGATACAATTTGTTATCAATAGTAATTTCCACTGATTTCTTTTTAAATGTATAATTGAAAATAAAAGAAATAATTCCTTTTCAGTCCTCTAATTATTTTAAGTAACACACGTACCGCTAAACTTGCAATTTTCCACAAAATAAATTATCCGATATATAACAGATGATCGAAATAGATTTTAGAAATGTAGGCAAAATTTAGGGTTTGGGGCGGCCCACGTGGTCGTCAGCCGCGCCGATCGGGACGGTGGCCAGGTTTATGGTGCCGATGTGACCGTGGGTAAGACGTGCCATAAATCTGGTCACCAGAAGTAAAGGACGGAAAGCGACGTTCCCGGGCGAAACGGTTTTTCCGCCAAAATCGCGGTAGAAGGGGAACGTCGTAGGGGTACGTCCGAAAACAGCCCTGATTGGCGGAAAAAAGAAACGCCCTCGTCAAGGAAAGGTTTAAAAACGAATAGCGTGAGGAAAAATAGTGTGTGTGTAAACGAACTTGGAGTGAGAAAAGTACATTGAAGGAGCGTGGCTGCGAATAGGACTTGTGTCCGTGAAGAATAAACTATTAGTTATTTGTTAGAAATAAACTGTCTCGTCTCTCGCCCAAATCTCTCGCCATCCCGGACTCATCCCTACAGAAAAAACGATATTTCACATTCCGTGTTAATATTTCCCCTTATTAATTCAGTATAAACGCGAAAATCGACACTTTTTTAAACGATTAAGTCTCTTTAATCGAAGCACAAAGTTAGCACCACCGGGAAACCCGTTCAATTCCCAAGATCACACGAGATAATTGATCCTCAGTAGTACCTACTCGAAGCTTGCTCCAACAATTTTTCCACCAGAAACTCCGGTCTCCGGATCTCGCCGAGGCTTTTATTTGATCCCGGTTTAAACATCCTTCTGACTCGGTCCCTTTAAACTGTGCAGAGTGGCACAATTTAAGCGCGACCTTGCGCTTGATAATAGTTTATGAAGCGGGACCGTGTTCTCTATGCGGTACGACAGCTCGTAGTTTGTTCGAAAGAGAAAGAGGGAGCGAGAGACAGCGGGGTGGGTTTATGTCCCGGAATTAATTAACCTACAACCCCTCCGACTGCACAGAGCCATTCCACCCTCTCTCATTCTCTCGCTCTGGAAGCACCGAGCGTGCCAGCCATTTTGTCCTCGACTCTCGCTCTCGAAATTCCATTACCCACTTTCTCCACCTCCCGCGCGCCAACTACCCCCACGCTCTCAACCCCTCTCCTCCACCCTCTTTTCCCCGCCCCCGCCTCCCTATGCACCCCCCAAACCATCTCGATATTTCTCACTCTGGAAACGGGTATTTTGTTCGTTCGCTCGCCTCTACCCTCGAACCACCCCTTCCTTTTTTTCTTCTTTTCGGCATTGTCATCGTCCGCGCGGTTTCATCCACCTCGCCTGACTTGAACCGCCATCCACTTCCGGCCACAACTTTCTCTTAATAGCGGACCGTTAATATCGAGCCACGCGTGGCCGTCAAACTGTTCCTGGCAACGTTTCACATTTCGCTTCGGCGATGGCGAGGGATACTCTTTATGAATGGATCCCGAGTGCTCTTGGATTGTGAAGGTTACTTCGTTCGTGAGAGAGAAGTGTCTGTGTTTACATTACAATTGTCACGTCCAAGGAATGACAATGGTTTTGTGAAAAATGGAAAGGGCGGATGCCGGGTCAAATATGACCCAATCTGTCAAATCTTTTTTCACACGCAAAAGGAAGCAGATTTTTCTATTTTACTGGGAATTCTGTTGTTTAAAATTGAACTAATGTATTTATAATATAAGCAGGGACAGACTGCTTATATCTCTCTGTTTAGAAACTGGTGAGCCAACCTCCGCCATCCGAAGGTTAATAGGCTACTGTTACTGGTAAAACTAAAGTTAGAAATTATACCTCGTAGCAATTTTGTGTTCTTTCACCAGATACGTTAAAAAGGAACCGTTTATCAAATTATCGTTCATGTAAAACAATAGAATGTTAATTTAAAAACCAGAAAATTTGTAATACTGTTACAAATTACCTTCTATCGCAACCATGTCCAACGTGTTAAATTTTTACAGCAACACCGTAAAAAAGAAGATGGAAAAATTTCTTTCTATCCGATTGATTTTCCTTGCTCGAAATTCAATTTACCTTTCGGTGGAACGTTTACGCGACAAATGCTTCACCGCGATCAATCACGAGTCAAACGTCACTCCCCCCGGCATCAACGTCAATATAATGAAACGTGCAACGCAGTCCTCGGGAGGACACGCGAAATCCATAAAATTCGGCGAGAATCTTAATACGTAAATAACCGCGAATCGTGTCACCTAAATCAGCGCCGGGGTTGCGCCGCCCGGGGTTTTAAACAATATTCTACTCGAGGGTAAGAGTGACAGAGATAAAGGGGGAAAGCGTCGGTGGTAAGCGTTTTCCACGTGGCGGCGGTGGGCTAAGAGGGCTCTCGCTCGGGGGATGATAAGATGCGATGCGAGTTTTTATTAATACTCTACCTCATCTGCCGCTTACTCCCTCCACGGCAACGCCCTAAAGTCTTAAAGAGACTGCGGAACGAATGGTACAGGGTGGAAGGAGGAATTTGCCCCGTCTCGTTTGCCAAAGAAAGAGAGGTGACTCGCGGTGAAGAGAGAGAAAAAAGGACGATGGCGCTCGGTTAACCAAGGTGAGGGGCTATGAGTCACGACCTACCTTAACCTGACCCTGCCTCTACTTAACGCCGCGCTCCTTCAAATGAGAGGGATAGAGAAGGATAACAAGAAGCGGCAATGTATATTTGAACAGAACAAAAAGGGTGAAGAAGGTTGAATGCGCTGCCGCGAATATTAGAGGTGAATGTAAAATGTAGAAGGAGGAGGGCACGATGTGTTTCTTATGTAAAATCTTGTTGGATGCTCTTTTTATTGTGGGAATTGAGTGTGCGCAATTTTTCTGCTACTTTTGTTACCAATTGTAAATTAATTGTTCGAGGAAATAATTGGTAATTATTGCAATTTGAGAAAAGTCGGTGTGCTTCTGTTACTATATTTATAGATATGTTTGTTTAAAGTAAGCATCATATTGTTTGCATTAAAATTTCTAATTTTTTCTGTCAATTTTAATTTACACGATGTTGAGCAAAAGTTTGGCAAAGCATATTTTCAATCTACAGTAACGAACCTGGTATTTCTCAACTTCACTCTATAATTAACTTGATATATCGGATTATAATTTTTTCAAAAAATTATATATGTGATTCTGCGAATGTTTTATTCTGAATAATGAACACAGTACTTCCTACAAAGCAGAAATAACAATAAATCAAACACTCTAAGTTCGTCCCTTTCTATCCTCCACACCTGACAAATTACGCGTCGCAAGAAACACGAACGATCAACCAAACAACAATCCCAATCGACCGATACTCGTCAAAAATACAACACACGCTGCAACAAAAAGGAAGAGAGTGGAAAAAGAGAAAAAGCAACGGAAAGCGTCGCGACAAGAAGCTAAACAGGGAGAAGCCACGAGACATATTTATCCAACGAGTTCACTATGCGACACGGTTGCATCGCGGCATCCGTGTGAGTAATCCGCAAACTTTCTCAGAGAAACTTACGCTCGAGAATCCAACGAGCACGCTAAACCAAAGAGGAAAGCACGGGAGGAAAAGGAAGGAAAGAAAGAGAAAAGGGTTGAAGGAAGACGTTGTCGGTTACTTTCAACCCCTGTAGACGCACAATGGAGGAAAGGGCGGTAAGTGTTCACGAAGGTTAGTCCACGGACTTTGGCTCTCTCGTTTCGCCAAGGATTTACCTTCCACGCCAGACAGCCCTCCATCGCTCTCGCATCTATTATCATATTTCACGGAAGAGACTCGAAAACAGCCAGATTTATGAACGGACTTCCGGCCAAATAAACACGCCTCCGCGCCACGGCCCGTCTTCGGCATCCGCGGAATTCTTCCCAGCGACAGGATGCGAAATGGACCGACATCATTCCCTCCTCTATCCGTCGAATTCTAACCGAACACTCGTTCTTGTCACATCCGACTGAAGAATGGCTAGCGTCCTTGAGCCTTCCGAGAGGATGGCTTGATTGATTTCGAGGGTTCGCCGAGTTTTGCTCGTACGTTGGACGAACAGCTTCTTCGAAGATGGTTCAAGGTTTTGAAAATTCAGTTTTCGCTGGATATTTAAATTTTGGATATTTTAATTAATTTTTTCTTTTCTCGCGTTCGACGAATCCTCGAATTTTAAGCTACTATATTGCGGAATAGGATTTGATACGAAAAGAAATATTAATTTTTTAAAGTTTGAAATTGAAGGATTTTCTTCAGTTTTAGTGGAAGTATTGTTTGCGGGATATTGTGAATATTTTTATTTTGAAAAGTAGAGCAATGTGACTAAAATGATTATAGTCAACATGTCTATGTTTTATAATAATAGGTACATTTTACGAATGACTTACAACTATTTTTACAAGTCATTTTTATAAATTTGTAAAATCTTCCTCCGCGAACCTCTCGAGTCGATTTTCAACAAGCCCGCGAACGCTTCGTATCACAAACATCGGAATATCATTTCTCCACGCGAGCTAGGAAATTACCATAAGCTCGTCGGCATGTTATCCTTGCTTTATTGCCTTATATTTATGAAGCATCCTGTCGATAGATATGCAAAGTAACTTAAAAGCCCATTCATTCGTAATACCGGTGATCAATATTTTGTTACTCTGCTTAGACGTTTAAAAAAGAACCTTGTATCCTACTTAGAACCTCACTTGATGTTCGTTATATTATCAGAAAATTCTCCAACTCCTTTTCGGTATACGTAAAACATTGAAAAAATTTTTAATAACAGAAACCATAAGTAATTACAATACTCTTAGATATTCTTAGAATCTGCTCAAAAAATATTCGTAACACTTTGAAAGATATCACTGAGCCAAATCAGTTCTTTGATCTTTTTTCACCCAAAGACCTTATACGAATCAATTTTAGCTATCAGCACGCCATACAAATCCCATAAATTCGTATCGTGTCGAATTTTATAATTTAAATCAATATTTCCAACAAACCTTTAAATTTTATTAAAAAAAAAAAGAAAGTAAACGCCTTTTCGTTCCACAACTTTTTCCTACTTTTCTCTTTTGGTAAGACCGTTATGTCATCGCTACAGAATTTCCTTAGACTTTCATTAAAACATTTTTCGCTCTCAGCGCGAGCTTATAGAATGACCCAATATAACGTTAAGGAAACATAAACTGGATACGGAGCAAAAGTTACCCAAAACTTTGAAAGCTACCACCAAGCTAAATCAGTTCAAATCAGACGAGGAGATTAATCTCGTCTCACGAGCCAATAGAATAGGTGTACACAATAATTATTCAATTCCACGTTCGTAGGATCCATTGGAAAAATATTCATAACACTTTGAAAGATATTATCGAGACAAATCAGTTCAAATCGGAAGGCGAGATTAAACCGAACCCTACTCTCCAGGAGATAGGTAGGTGTACACGTCACAAAAGAACTAAAGGTACACGTGACACGAAGAAACTCATCCACCCTAAAATCTCGAGACCACCCACACCCTCGAGTAACACGCACTCACACACAGATACGATCGAAAGGACTTGGCGTGAAAGGCATGTGCACCCTTATCGGGGAAAAAATAACGCCCAATCAGAAACGTAGAACGCGTGCAGTTCACCCCTGCTCGGGGGATGCGTGTGTCTATGGAATTCAGCACGGTCGCCATGACAACCCCATACCTTTCTTCCAGAGATGTCCACAGGAGGAATCTCCCTCTCCCTCTGTACTGTCTCTTTCTGTCTTCTCGCCTAACGCGTTACGAGCCTCGTATGCGTTTTTTACGCGCCTACTCGTTCCCGCCCTTTGACAACGATTTCGCGTCTAACCAGATGCAAACGAATTGGCGCAGAATAAATTCACCATTGTGCACCCGCGTCGACTGAAATGGCTTGATCGCGCATTTCGCCACTTTCGTGGAATCGTTTAAGACACTTGTGATTCCGGGTAGCGCGATAAATTAGGCTTTCAGAGGCTTTTTCGAACGATGTTGCATAGGAAATGTTGGTCCTTTTCTTTTTTAATGGAAATCAATTTCATACAATTTTTTGGTCACTTCGTATTGCTTGTGCAGACGATATATGAAGATATCAATGAATATACAGAGTGGTTCACCTAACGTGGGCACTTTCATTATTTTTGTTATTTTTTTTTTTTTAATAGAGGATATGGTTTTTGCATAAGCAGTTTCTTTCAAAGAAATTATAAATATCAACGATTTGCTAATTTTGCCGATAATTTCCTAATAATTTCTTTTTACGAAAGAACCAAGGAGAGAGAAAAGAAATGAGGTCCTTTAAAAAGGAACAATTCATTATGATTATTTGAGACAAATTATCGTATGTTCTTTTACGTATTGTTTCGAACTATCTTCAACTACGAATTATTCAAAAATTGGCAAAAATCGATAAATCTTTCAAGGTGCGGAAATGTTAACTAACAAAGGTAAACAGATCCAAGGAAATATCGCATTGAAAAGAATCATTTCTATATGAGGTTAAAATACGGGTTAGTTGTTTAATTGAAATCCACCTTGTGAAATAACATCTTAAGGAAACATGGACTGTTCGAATATAATAATTTACTATTACCAGATCCGCGATAAAAGGAATCGTATGGCTCCGGTGAAATCCAACGGCTGTTGACTCGTGTCTTGATTGCGTTTGCGACTGCACTGTTTTAAATGCAGCAGGATTTCCATGGACCACGTGCCGGTGCAGACGGACCCAGCAAATGAAATTATCGAACCACCGTGCGTACTTCCGTAAATACCGTGCAGCTTTACGAAATGCGAGTGGAATGGAATTAAATGGGATTTCTCGTCGTGTACCGTCACGCGTTCCCCGCCGCGAAACGCGCACGCACTTACGAAATCTGCACGTGACGGAGTTAAGTAGTATTAGCGTGTAGTTCAACGGACAACATTACGTCAGACGAGTTTTTAAGGAAATCTGTTTCACTTCCAACTAAATATGTTTTTCCCTGCTCCTCTGGTAAAGTAAGCAGGTATTTAGGAAATGTAACGCTTGTGAGTAATTCAGTTAAATGGAAATATTAGAAAATGTGGGAAATATAGAAAATATGGAAAATATTGGAAAATACTGGAAAACATGGAAAATAGAAAATATAGAAAATATTGGAAAACATGGAAAATAGAAAATACTGGAAAATATAGAAAATATTGGAAAATATAGAAAATATGGAAAATACTGGAAAATATAGAAAATATTAGAAAATATAGAAAATATTGGAAAATATAGAAAATATAGGAAGAAATAGAAAATATTAGAAAATATAGAAAATATTGGAAAATATGGAAAATACTGGAAAATATAGAAAATATTGGAAAACATGGAAAATAGAAAATATAGAAAATACTGGAAAATATAGAAAATATTGGAAAATATGGAAAATATAGAAAATATGAAAAATACTGGAAAATATAGAAAATATTGGAAAATATGGAAAATATAGAAAATATGGAAAATACTGGAAAATATAGAAAATTTACGAATGGAAAATATATTTGATTAAAATATCAATATTCAAAATATGACATTTTTATCATAAGTGAAACGTGTCTTAAATACCCTAAATTTTGCTATTTTGTTATTTATTAAAAGCACCTAATCTAACTATTTCCTCAGGTTGTACAAATGCTAAGATTAAACATAATATTCTCCAAAATCACGAGTTTCTAAACTTATCGCTTAAACGAGATTTTAAATCAATATCGTTGTTTCTTTCGATATAAAACTATACCAATATCGCGAATTTTAATCACGTATTTTTTCGAGTGCCAAACGAGGAGTATTCGAACGCAGACGAGGAGACTTTCGAGACAAATCAACAACGTCAAAGAGTTCATGGGTGGCTGCCAACCATTCCCGTGGAGAATTGATAGAGTCAAGAATATTCCCTTCTCCGCGTTGCTTCGTCTTTCTCCTCGAGCCTGCTTATACGAGTAGTATTCGTACGTATCCTGTCAGATAAGCAGGAGGGTAGATCGTTGGAGGGACGAAAATGATGTTGCAGCCCCATGAAGGCAGAAAGAATCGATCATACGTGATGGGAGTTTCATTTTTATTGGCGAGACAAAAAGATGCGTCGAGGGTTCTATTCCTCCAATAGTTCATCGATTTTTAAACGAACATTTGCATACAATAGGCGGTCGATTTAAAAAAAAGAAAAACAAAAAAACAATGTTTACAGATCGTCTCATCTCTGTAATTTTTATACTTCTCCATTTACGTTTAAAAAATTCGTATTCGAATATTTTCACAGTACTTAAAACAAAAAGTTTGATAATAAAATTTGTAATTATATTTTTCACGAAATTCGATAGCGAATTAAACTTTTTTCTGATAATTATAAGAATTTCTGCAGCTTTGAAATATTATCAAATAAGAATGTTACACTGGATTGAACTTCGTTCGAAATATTGCTGGAAAATTTTTCTGACATACGTATGTCGAATGTACATGTTCTAGCTTTTACTGTTTCCAGTCATTTCTGAATTATTACCGAGATATCGAGTTTCGCTTCTTTCTGAATCTCGAAGTTCCCCTTTTCCCGATCCATATGGATTTACGCGCGGAATTCGCACAAGGATTTACCCGGCGCGGTTCAATTGCAGTTTTTGTGGATTGCTTTTAGATTCCCCACGCCGGCTCGTGCTTTCAAAGAAACACAATTTTCATGTTAACGCGATACGAAATTCACATGTGATCCTAGATACAAGACAAAAATAACAAATGCAGTAATAAGTATGCACAGGTAGTTTGTATTATTTAAAAAATAAAAGACCAAAATTCCTAGAGAAATGGTATCATCTGCAAGATACATTCAAAGGACAATTCATTGATGAACTCTGTCTGAACAAGTAAAATTAGTTATATTCAAAAATTTCTAACGAATTAAATATAAATTTCCAAATACATTACACAGACCAGTTTTTCAAAATTCTATGCTCAAAATAAAATATATTAAATTTATTAAGAAAAAAGCATTAATCCAACAGAAGACAAACTAAACTTCTAAAAAGTATCGAAAAACTGAGAACCAACGATAATTTTCTCCGCTCGCGCAAATCTAACATCGTATTTGGAAAGTACCTAACGGGAAAAAAAAGAAGACGCTACGATGCCCAACAATTACCCCAATCTCGTCCCCAGAGCATCGGGAAAAAGTTGGCAACAATAATTTCTGGCAATATTTGAGCAAACTGCTTGTTCCTTGGAGGCAAGCAGAAAGAAATTCCAATAACATTCGATACTATCGAATTTCTCGTATATGGGCTACACACGTGAACGCGCGCACACGCGTGTGCCCTCGAGGGTTGGACCGGAGCTGGAGGAGCAAGAGAGAACAGGAGGAGACGTGGGGGAGAGGTGGTTGGGAGGTGGCTGCCTTTATCCACCCCCTCGTGTGGAAACTCGCGTGTTTGGCCTCCCCAGGCACTGAACACGCATGTGGGACCAGAGGCACACACTTGCCTCCACGTATTGATTCCATTCTCGTTCTAGGGACTCCTTTCCCCATTCTCTTTCTCGTTCTCCACCCTCTCTATCTCCTCCTTCGTCCTTTCCTCCTTTTTCCGCGTTCTTCCCTTTTTCCTCCACGCCTCTGCGTTGCTCTCTTCTGCTGGAACCAGCCTCGTCGCTTACTTCCACCATCCTCCACCCTCCTCCTCGCCCGTCGCCGCGTCCCGTGATCTGAATTCTTTCTATTTTCCGTACATCCCTCGTCGTACCGCATCCGCCTGCGCTAGCACCCTCCAAACCCTCCGTTCTTCCTCTGCCACCCACCTCCTCCCTATCCAAACCCATACCATCAACCTCCTCGCGAGCTTTATTCCTTATCCGAGATTGTTACCAACGTGCACCCCCATCCGCCGCGAGTTTTCCTCTGGCAACCGACTCCTCCTCTCTCTCCTCCTCACCCGCGTTCTGATGTTACGAGACGAGTGTCACGCGAGAGGAAGGATCCTCGACGTAGGAGAACGCCTGCCTGTGCATCGCAGGAGTTTTTTCCAACGCGATCCGTCTAAGCTCGCCTCTGATTAGACTCGATTTGCCAGACCCCCCTCTCTCCACGCTGGCGCGATTGCTGATCCATTCTTGGGAAATTTCGGGGGATTTCTGCGGGATCACTGTTTTCGGAAATGCGTAAGAACGAGGTACATTTTCTTTTTACTGCTTCGAGCGGGATGCCTCTCGCGCTGACTTTTTCGCGACGTTTCGAGGAGGATGAATGGAGAATCAATTTGTTGGTAGTAAAATGTGTTTTATATGTTTGAAAATTTAAGAGTACCGTACTGTTTCGTAGATTGTTATCTTGTTTCACTTTGTTACCTGTGTTAATGCGTAAACAGTAAATTTGCTGGAGTGGCTTGCACTAGCTGATTGTGAAGATTATAATTTAGCTGTTTATGGGATAAGAATAGGGACTGAAGAAAATTGCTAAATTTTCATTTTTCTTTAATATTAATATTCGTAAAACATTTGAAAATATTCCTTCACACGAAACCAGGGATACTCGATTACCTCAGTCACAATTAATTCGAACAGTCAACCTACTTCACTCTACCAAAATTCCTAACAACAAAGCCCATTCAACTCCCGGAAAACCTCGGTATTAATCCACATTCCACTCTCTCCCAAAACATTTAACACCCGCATCGCAAAACCACACACACATGTAACCAAGTTCACCAGCAGTAAACACACCCGGAGTAGCAGATAAACGTATACACAGAGCGGCGCACACGTAAACGCTCCAACATCCTCAACAAAGTTTCCTTGATCAAGTGCTCATCCTCGCGCGAGTACAGTCTCGAGGACAATGGGAACCGTTTAACAAGTGGTTGCGGGGGAGAGCAGCGTGTCTGGTCCAGAAGGAAGAGGAATCCCCGAAGATGGTAGGAGGAAGGTGAGGAAATGGCTCTCTGGCTTCTTTGTCCTCCTTCCCCCTTCGGTCTCTTTCTCTGTCTCGACCATGACCTACCCTTACACATTAATTATAAGGGGGAAACTACCTTGCTCCGAGCTCGCCTCTGCTCTCTCATCTTCACCGCCTCGCTTTCGCCTCCGTCGTCCCTCCCCCGTCCCATCCTCCGCAGAGATCCCTTTCTTTATCTCCCGGTCCGTTTCCCTCTCGTTCTCGCGCCTCGCCTCGTCTTCCTCGTTCCCTCATTCACGTCTCATCGCGACCTTGACTCCGAGTGCACCCTTAAATGAGAGGAGGGTGACGCCGGCGAATGTAGAGCAAACGGAGCCGAGTTGACTCAGGGGATGATACGCTCCGGGCAAATGAATCCTCCTGGAATTCGAGCTTGCGAACGTGACAATCGAATTCGAGCTTCGAGCTCCGCTGATTCCATCGGATGCCTTACTTTTTCTCTCCTTTTGCGATTATCCGCCGTGAACGGTTTGTTTTATTGCGTGTATTTTTGAGGTTTCGCGCTGGAATTAGTTGCTGTTGATCTTTGTTCAATTTGTGGAGGGGAGCTGCTTTGAATTTTGAAATACGGAAGACGTTCGTGGTGAATAAGGGGTTTTTGGAAGAACGTCGAGAACATGTTTCTTTAGAGAAATTTATAGAGAATTTTTGAATATGCGAAAGGTGTGATAAATTTAGTGTTACGAGTAATTTTTAGAGAAATTATAGACCAGTTACTCTGAAGGTAATCCTTGCAATTAAAATTCCTCGCAGCGTCTGGCTTGGAATTTGACGAGAATATCTTTTTAATATTTTTCTCGAAATATCAGTTTTCGCTAATCTGCCGCGGCGAAAGGGTTAACCCATCACACTTCCAAGTCTCGATAAAAAAGACAGATATTTTTTCTCTTCCCTGGAAAAATGTCACAATTCCCCAGCAAAGGTCACCGTTTTCACCTGTCTGCCGGTGCACACCTGTGCGAATCGTCGCGTCGCGCATTCACGATTCTCGAGACGAGGCCGGGACATATCTACAATATTGGATATACGAACGAGACCAGGCGGGAGGAGTCGGCGCGGAGGGGGGTTGAAAACGACGAACGGAACGAACGAACCAAGCTCGAGGGTCGAGGAAAGAGGGAACGCCGCTACGACGACCTGGAAAGGAACCAGGGGTTGTTCGGTGAGGATGTGTTGGAAAGAGATCGGGCGAAGCACGCGAAATACGGGGAACGAAGGTGGAAAAGAGAGAGAGGCGAGGACTGCGGATGTCGGGACGTCAGTGTCGGAACTGTGGGATGCGAAGGGAGGAATAGAAGTCCCGCTGCTTCTCAGGGGCTGAGCAAAGTGGAATGAGTGAGTAGAACCGCGGAATAGGATGGAGTCTAAGGGTGACGCGAAACTCGCATGCTCCAAGGTAGTCGTCCCCTTCGAAAGTGTGTTCTCCGTGTGATGTGTATATGGCCAGGAATATTTTCGAGGCATGTGTCACGTGGAATTGGATTAATTGACGGAATCAAAGAGCCAAATAAATTCGACTTGTTACAGCATCGAACTATCAAGTAGAAGTTAAAAGAGTTCAAATAGCGTATTTTACACCACGACTATTATAGCAATAATATCTTCTTTTTATTCGAATCATGAACTTTTCCTTCAAATACTCTCTTTAATCTCCCACAGCTGCTTTCTCGTCCTAGTAAAAAGAGATGTGCACTTTCCGATTCTCTTTCGTTACAAATAAAGAAGAAGTCCTTCAATTTTACGAACTGGAAGACACGATCCTCTTCTATCCTCGCCGAAGCAGCGCAGAATTGAATTTCTAATTATAAAGAAAAATGACATATAACCCATGATTCTTGCTAAAGCCGATTTCGAAAGGAGCTCGATGCATCGGTGTAGACGTCTCGAACGTAGAGAGGAAGGAGAGACGGAGCTGGTATTTATCCGGGCGCGTGCATGTAGGTTACGCGCATCCACGTCGCGAGACAGATAACCCCGGAGGATTTCGCTTTTCTGAATTCGACTTTAAACCGCTCTCGCAGACGAGTCGACAGCCTTCTGCCAACGACGTCGGCTCAACCTCCACCGTCAGCCCTTTCTATTAGGTTACCTATCCTATCCGTACTATCCTTTCCCCTCCGTCCTCGTTCCCGTTTTCCGCGCGGAGGCATGCGTCTATCTGGCAAGTTCTTCCTTTCGTTGGCGGCTGCTGATGTGCCCCTGGGTTCAGACGGACGGACAGACAGCCAGACATACGAAATCTGGTATCCCGTGCCTTCTTCTACCTTTCCCTTCCTCTACACTCGTCTTTCTCGCTGTTTCTTTCCGTCGTCGACGTCGTCGTCGTCGTCTCCCTTTCCCGTTTCCTCTTGTGCACTCTCCACGCTTATATCGGCTGAAAGACGTCGACTCAGCTTCCAACCCTCTTTCCATTGCGCCTTCCATCGACCCTCCTTCTCCTTTCTGCAAGAGCCCGCGTATGAGGCGAGGAATTCGATTCTGCGCTGCCGCGTCGCACGAAAGAGTGCTCCACTCGCGGAACGCACGCGGAGATACGAGAATTTTTACTTTCGACTCGGCCCCGATGTCAGCGATTTATAATAGGGGGGAATATTAATACCACGCCACGGTGACGCTTTTCCCCCCGCTGCAGTCCTGTCGGCGAGAAATAATGCCACTTTAACGTGATACCAATTGTCATAATTCGGTGATCCACTTTGGTTCAGAGGAGTCTCAGAAGGCTATGGGAAGTGCGGGTTTTTTTTTAGGGTTGTTGTGAGAGTTGTCACGTTTCATTTTGTTAATTTGATTATTATGTGAGAGAGATACTTAGAGAGGTGTATCTCAGGTTCCTGTAGCTGTACTCTGTTTGAAGCATGTGTAGACTACTATTAAACTACGACCAGGACTTTTGTAAATGTACAGAGTTACAAAAATTCCTCGACTCAGATTCCAAAAACGTTGTATTCAGGTACTGATATTTTTTTTTATAAATAATGATCACGTATCGTGCTTTCTTTTTTACTGTCTTCCATTCCTTCACAATAAACGATTAAACGACAATAATGGAATATAATCCCCATATTTTTCTATTTGCAAGCAGTAACTAAAATTCGATCAAAATTTGTATCATCTTCGGTCAATTCTTCATTTACTAATTGCTATTCCTTCGGTCACATTGATCCCTTCGTTAAAACTGCGCTGAAAATGTAGCCTAACTACCAATAAACGATCCGAAAAACCACTCTTACGATCACATAGCGAAGTAACGTCTCGCACATTTGCTCGCGATTTCAACGAAATAATTCAACACAGCCGGTAATCGCAAAAGCTGTCGTCTGAACAGAGAAGAAGCGGCACGTCACATCGTACGTCGTCGGTGACGCATAAAAATGCAGTGTATGCTCGGTAGGGAAAACAGGAAGGAAACTCGCGGATTCGAAGGCATCGGACGTTAAATAGGAACGCAAACGTTCTAACTAAGTCTGAAATACTCCGAAATGCTGCACGCCGGCGGACGAGCTCTACGTGTCCCGAGAATCTTCGGGCGGTAACTGAATTTTCCTCGTGAAATATTCACCCCGCATACCTGCGCCCCGTACATATCACCCAGGCTTCACCCGTTCTCTCCCTTCGCTCTCTCTTACATCGCTTATTATTCTTTTCTCTCGTCCCGTTTCCCTGTCGTTCTCCCGCTGCTCGAAATTCTACCGGCAATCTCGCTGACCCGCTTTCCACGAGAAATTTTCTGCCTCGTTTCGAATCCGTGCTTGTTTCAATTTTTACTGCGAGAAATTCTCGATCTGGCTATATCTCTTATCTCGAAATGGTTTCTGGTAACGCGCGGGTGTTGTGCTTTTACTATCCGTGGATAAGTGTTCAGTGAAAATTTCATTTCAGAGAAAAATGCCTGTAATTGTTGTTTTTTTATTTAACAATGGCTATGCGAAAATTCTGAAAATAGAACTGTTCCGAAACAACAACAAGAAAATTGTGCTGAAACTTGAAATTAATCGTAAGAAATTTTATTTGTGAATCTAATAATTTTAGTATACAAGTGAGAATATTTGTCAGGATCGAGTAAGGATGCTGTAAGTCAATAGACAAGGCACCTATGATTTAATGAACTATTTTAAAACATTTGCGTACTATCGGTACTTTTAACAAACGAAAAGAAATAAAGTCAGAGTAATTTGTGTAGTATCCAAGGAACATTTATGTACATTCGTTTAGTTTTAAGAGGCACAGAAAGAGAAAGTAAAGGACAACAGGGACAAAAACCAGGTCCACCGTGGTCTGGTGAAATAATGAAATGTGAAAAATAACAAATCCTCGGTGACGCAAAAAATAGCATGCATATATGGTTAGAAGAAAGACAGGCAAAGGAAGAATTTTTCCCATACGACTTGTCTAATAACTTGTAAGTATTGTCAGAGTCATCTAACAAGAGAATATCCCCAAGTGTCTCTCACCGATTTCAGTTACATCGAGGTCGTAAATTACACACCGTTAAGTAAGAGCTTAAATTAGATCGAAAGCAACATTTTTCATTTTCATGCTTCATACAGCCCTAACCGAAGCTTCAGATCCTTATCTTCTCAGATTTACCGTCGATTTGCTTATCTTCGACACCCGACCAACTTCACAACCTCGCTACATTTCTTCCACCGACTATACCAACGAATTAAAACTTCCAAGGAACGCTCGACACCGCACCGTCTCGAACCTCTCTAATACCGCGACAGGTTCCCCAACGTCGCGTGTTACGTGCTGTATAACCCCAATAAAAGAGAAGCATAAAGAAAGAGGAGATCCAGAGAAGAAGCAGACTTTCGGTTGAATTTCATCCGGTAGTTAACTCGGGAAACTCGCGCAGCTGAAAAGGAGGATACCGTCGCGAACGACGTCGTGAGAGAAGAAAGGAAACGACCAGGAGGGAGAAGAAGAAAAAAGAGGGAGAGAGAGGAAGCAGGAATAAGGAGGAAGCAAGGGGTCTACATAGGGCAAAGGGGTTTGTATCGAAAGTCGAAATGCAAATGCGAGTAACATCGACACGGCATCTCCATTCGAACGGTCCCTAAATTTGTCCCTGCATTCTTTTCCCTCGCTCTTCCTCCGCATTCACAGGAACCTCGATACGTACTATAAGTATACGAGGACGCACGTACACAAGAGATACCAGGCGTATTCTTCCGCCGGCTGGGAACCAAGAAGACACACGCGTAAAGCGGTGTGTTTCAGCATGAAGGCTGGATGAAAAGGGGCGAGGAGGAGGAGGAGGAGAAAGAGGAGCGGTAGGAACCCCAATCAATAGGAAGTGCTGTGTTTCGCATGACAATCAACGATCAAATAAGAGAAACGTCAGTCAGCTCTCTTCCACGACGATCGCGAATCCCCGTGCACGTGTACATCTCCAACGAGGATCCATGATTTACCGGTCTGTAGAGAGCGTCACGCGATTCGACGATACAATTCGGTTTTACCGATTGGACGCGGCGCGATATACCCCCTGGAGAACAATGTTTGCGTGAAACCCACGGAATTGTTAAATACCGGTGTTCTCTTGCCGGATTCTACAGGAATATTGATGGGAATGACGGCTCGATGAGAAACGGGTTCAGTTCGTGTTCTCCTTTGGGTTTATTAAGTGACCTCGATTGCGAGACGGATGTCGCCAAGCTTCTAGATGTGAATTCGCGGCATATGTATGTGTTGAATATCGATGGTAGATTTGTTTGATTTATTTGTCGGGTGTGCGGAAGAGAAATTGCTAGGATACCATTGTGATAGCTTGTGTAGAGATATTGGGGTTATAAGTGGCATGCTTGGAATAAAAATTAAAGCGGTGAAATATGGATATGAAATACTTGGGATCAAAGTCAAACATCTGATTACAAGTGAAATACTCTGAATAAGAGTAAAATTTTTAATTAAATTTTGAATTCAAAGTTTTAGATAGAAATAAAATACTCGATCGCAAACGAAGGTCCTTAAACCTAAAACACAATACTTAAAAATTGGAGTACTACGGATCAAAATAGATTCTAAATTAAATTTTAATTTTAAATTAAAAGGTTTGGATAGAAATAAAGTACTCGATCGCAAACGAAGGTCCTTAAACCTAAAACACAATACTTAAAAATTGGAGTACTACGGATAAACATAAATTTCGATTATTCAAAGCTAAATTAATAAATTTAAATCTCTAAACCTAAAACACAATATTTAAAAACACTCATAAAACGTAGAATTTCAATTGCAAAAGACTCTAAACAAAACTGTAATTTCAGCATTGTACAAGAAATTATTCAAAGAGAGCAATAATTACAAATAAAGAACATCTACATAGATTAGCAGTCGCAAAGCGAACCTGCCTAGAAATCTATAATTCGCAACAGTACGAAAGGGTTAGTCAACATACAAAACAATTTCATTGTTCTCTCGCGTAAAACATATAAACACGATAAAAGGCCGAGACAAATCATTGTTACGTGTACAGCGTGGAATCCCATAACGGGAGAGTGATCGCGAAATGCACAAAGTAGTACGCTACAAGGGACGAGTAGAGACAAAAGATGAAAGAGTAAGTTGCGAGCTGAAGGGAGGCACGCGGAACCGCGCGCGATGATTGGATGAACGGTATACACAGAGCCTCCTCCATATTCCCATGAGCGACCTTTTCCTGTTGCCGCCCGCTCGATTGTTTGTATTCGATCAAAATTCTATTATTCTTAAAGTGCACGGGATGAGGAGACATCGACGAGGCGGTGCAATCCTCCTGATGACATGCCGCGAAAGAAACTCCATACGTTACCCCCTATTATTTCACCGTGGCTGGTCTCCCGTAAAATGTATCGTACACAGGCTCTTTTTTGCCGACGTGCTTCGTGAAAAATTGCGGAAAAAAACCCTGCGGATTATCGTAGAAACAAATTTTTCGGAACTTTTGTTAGAGAAAAGGACACTGTTTGCGTGTTTGTCCTAAAAAGAGACTAATTTTGTCGTAGTATTTTCTAAATGCATGTGAAGAATACATTATTTCAACTGGGACAGGGTTTGTACTATCGGGTATTAAATTTAGCCAAGTTTAGATGTTGATACAATTTGTCGGTTACGTTGAATACTTCGAGCGATCACGCTTCAACGATTCAAATTTCATGCAATTTGGCGAAACTTTTGTGTAAAGTTATTTTACGTGAAATTTGTTGGTATTTTATGTGAAGTTAAAAATGATCAGAATTTTGAAAAAATAGAAAGAACAAACAGACGATTGATAAAATAAAAAAAAGTATAAAAGGATGAAGAAAGCAGAAATTGAACTAACAAGGATGGTTCGTAGGAAGCATACTTATGTGAACAGTAAATGTTGATCCGCTTAAAAATAAAATCCACCCCTTTTGCTCAAGTTAACCTCGATTACGCATTCGGTGTTTCGCTTATCTCGAAGCCAAATAAGAAGGGACTTTGCCCGAAATTCCGAGAATGTGAACGGCGCTTGAATTACGAACACGCCAGCGGAGAAGAAAGCACAGGGTGAAGGAAGGAGATTTGAAGCGATCGTTTCGGATGGCAGCTCCTTATGAAATTACCGCGAATGCAGAAATCTCCGACACGCTA
Source organism: Habropoda laboriosa (assembly GCF_001263275.1). NCBI lineage: Eukaryota > Metazoa > Arthropoda > Insecta > Hymenoptera > Apidae > Habropoda > Habropoda laboriosa. Next base: position 2,035,799 of record NW_017100265.1, on the reverse strand, counting down.
GACCGCCTTGGAGGCAGTCTTTTAGAAAATCGACGATATGAAACAGTGGGTCGTGTCGAAAGGTAAAAGAAACAGAGTAGGGATGAAACGGAGGGGTTGGGAACTTGACTTTGTCTCGGTAAAAAATATTGAACTCAACCGTGTGGAAGATCATAACACCCCCGAGACCTGGTCGATACACAGTTTCGCCAGACTTTTCATTAATAATGGAATTTCTCTCAACAATAGCTAGTTTTATATTTAAAATATTATTCTTTGGAAAATGAACGAATTACTATCGATAGATTAATTATATTAAAAAAGAAAAATTAACTAACTGGAAATTTGTACGTTTAGTCAAAATAATTTTGCAGATAATTCCTCTTCTAATAGGAGAAGACATTTTTTGGTCATGTTATTTTTTTTTGAGAGTTAACAAATTATAATCGACAGGTTAATCATATTTTCTTATATGCATCTAAAAAATTAACTAATTGGAAATATTGACACTTAGTCGAAATAATTTTGTAACAATTTTTCACTTAACAGGAGAAAATATTTGTTGTGCGTTTAATATTGCTGATACTTGCCAATTTTAATTCAATTATGAAATCTGACTAAACTCCGCAGAGATATTGTCACTTGTACGAGGAAATATAGCGAGATCATTGGAATTTTGCATCGCAAGAAAGTATATCGTCTTTTGGTATGCATCGACAAGCTGCTTACTCGAACATTTGTTAACGTGTCTCGCATGCTTACTGAGTGCGTAAGTTGCTCGAGTGTAAAAAGTCCCTGGAAATCCCCAATTACCTGGATCTACGAGCCGATACTTTTGTGACATAATCGTTCGTTACGACGGCGTTTCGAAACATCCTCCCCGGCTCTTTCGTCAAAGATCCTCTTATCGTTGTAACAAGTGAACTTACACGATGTCTCTCATCGTGAAGCTTGTCGACTCTTTGTATGCATTTCTCTACTTGTTATACGAAATGTTTTCTCCCATCACCTCGTTGTAATATCATTTTATGGAAGTAGAAAATTGGACACTTAATCCAGGATGAATCGGAGAATAAAGTTTATTATAAAATCGGAACAATTTTGAACTGTCGTCTGAAACAATCTTCGTTTCTCTGCGTTTCGTTTTACTCTGTTTACTGTTTGAAATTATACACTTTTCATTCGTAAACTTTCTGGTCCTTGACACGTTCAAAACGGTGGGTCGTCGATGCTGTTGTTTACTAATATGATGGCAAAAAAGATCGAGTAGATTACGTACTGAGAAATTAAGTATTAATAATAATACACATTTAAGAAACGCTGAGTGTAGAGCGTTATAAGGAACCTGATTATCCTTCAAACACAAAAAAAAACCAGTGAATTATACGTCCTAAGAATCTCTTCCAGGCACTTCAATATTAACCCTTTCACTGCGACGAATTTTAATACGTAACGTGTGTGGCGGACTGTAAATTTTTACCCCGCGTACAAAATTTGTTATTAATCAAATGAAATATTAAATTAAGATGGAAGTGTACCAAAAGACTGCAAAATACAGGCACAAACAAATTTTCGTAACACCTATAGGCGTTCCTCCCATACATTGAGGGTACTACAGACCGCTTACACAGAATATTAAAAGAGAACAACATCGGAACAATATTTACTACACACACTAAAATTGGTCAAATCCTCACCTCCCCCAAGGACCCACTTCCGCGTTTTTCATCAGCAGGAGTCTACGAAATACCCTGTGCATGCAGAAAAACATACATCGGAGAAACTGGGAGGAGCGTGAGTACACGTCTCGAAGAACACGAGAGGTGCACCAGACTAGGGTACATAGTCAACAATAGTGGAACATCATTTAGAAACAGGGCACAAGATTTTGTTCGTTAAGACAAAAATTTTAGCCAGATGCGAAGGATATTTTTCACGCAAATATAGAGAATCTTTAGAAATTATGAAATACCCTAATAACATCAATAGAGACATAGGTTACCAACTTAACCCTGTCTGGAACACCCTTCTCCCGTTAATGAATCCATTTTAATTGATTTTGAATTGATTTAAATGAACATGGGTACTTATAGGAGTGAATACCCCTGACGTACACCATTATCAGTTGCGTCTCCAGACCCTGATGAATATAATTTCTGTTGGACACGGCGTACACCCGGAAGCCTCAAATAATAACACCTATAGGCGTCAATAGCAACGAAAGGATTAACAAACCTAAACCCTCTGTGTTTCCCAATTAGTAACCAAGGATCCCCATTTTCCAACTACCACGAAATCGTGATTGGTCGAATCGACTGGAGGAGATGCGTCGAGTAGAAAATGCCACGTAGAAATAAAGTTTGCCACACGAAAGAAAGAAAGAAAGAGAGATGGTCGATGGTGTCTAGAGGCTGCAAGGAGTGGAAAGACGAGGATAAAGAAGTGTTCAGAGGTGCGAGTAGACGCGCGTGGGAGGGTCTCTGTGGTTGAGCTGGTGAGGGGTGGTGGGTGGTAGGTTCCAAGAGTGATAGATTGCCTCCTTGCGAGGACGAGGCACAAGCTCTCTCCCAGCACCAGAGGTGATCTCTCTCGAGAAAGCTCGAGCTTTCTCTCTAGGATCTGCCTTTCAAGCAGGAGAGAGACGGGACGAGCGTTCGCCGATGGAACGATAGAATGTATCATCGTATGATTTATTATCGGTAGCTGTCTTCGAGCGACCATCTCGCATCCGCAGCCGGCTTCAACCCCCCGACTACACCACCTACACCCGCCGCAGACTCGAACCGCTGAAAGCAGTCCTCTTTCTCTGCCTTATCTTGCTCCCGTGCCCAATGGAAAACCGCCGCGCCGCCACCGAAGTCATTGAATGCGCACGGACACGTCAGACGATGAAGAAGTGCCGCGCGGTTTGGCCATAAAAATCGTTTCGGAAGAATTGCCTTTTTTCGGAAGATGTCTAAGCCTGAATTTGATGTACGACGGTAATTATATCGCTCTACTAGCAGTTGCTACCTCTAGCTCTACTTGCTAGCTCTGCTTGGGATACATTTTTCTACTATTTTCAAATTACAAACTTTAGACAATTTTCGACGACAAAACTTTCTCTAACGTCTTCGAAAAAACCCAAAGTCCGATGTGGTATTCCAACTTTTAACAGCCACCTTGCATTACCCTCTCGGAAACCCAATTTCCAAGGATCCGCCATTACGGAAGATGAATCTGCGCGTTGAGAATTTTATAGGTCAAAAGGCGAATCTCTCAGCGATACGCAGCGTCACGGTGCTCGAATAACAGTGGCTTGGCTAAACAAACGTCGACAGTGCGTACACCGCGAGGAAGAAGAAGATTGATCGTCGGTTCAATAACTAGCTGCAATTTTATTTCATCTCCGCGCCGTCGGTGCAACCAGCGAGTGATGAATCGAGGGGAATCGAGCACAACTCGTCGAGTGCACGCTAATGGATTCTCATGTGTGACAACGTACGTTCGAATTCGACTACGAAACGGTTTTACTCGAGGTGAAACCGCTGCCATGGTTGACGAGCTGGAGAAGCTACAGGCTCAGTGGCCGTGTAATCTACGGGGTTGTTTATGCGCCTACAGAGGCGTTTACACCCTCCTAGATACCGCCTCTTTAGTATGTAGACAGAATGTGTACACGCGCCTGTAAGAGATAGCAGTTTGGATATTGATAATCTTCGTGACATGAGGAACACCCGAGCAAGCTTCCACCCTCTCCCTCTCTGCACCCTTTTTCCCTATCACGCCCCTTTACAATGACGTCGATCTTTAGGCTCGACCTGGTCGACGAAAGATAAGGCGACGATGTAAATGGCGAAAAGAATCGACGATTAGGGAGAAGGAGTCTATCTGAGAGCTAATGTTGAACCGAAGGTGCAGTCGATGCAGGTGTGATACGATAATGAAAGAAAGTGTGCTTCGTGAAGCGAGAAATTTCGTGGTGTATTTTTTTGTAAAGTGGTTTCAAGTGTATTGATTAAAATTATGATTAATTCTCTAGTAGATTTCGTAAAATTTGAGAATATATAAAAAATTTGGGTAATTATTATTTTGGTAGGAAATGTGTGTTTTACTACTTTAGGATAGAAATTTACTGTCAAATTGAAAAGAATTGCAGCGACTTTCTTTTTTTTAATATCAATATTTTATGATCTTATTTTTCATTAATTTCTTGAATAAGAAATTCGTTTTTCGAAGCTCTAAAATTTGTAGTTTCTCTCAAGTAGAAAACACATAACCTATTTTCGAAAGAAACCTACGAGCAACGAGGATCGCGATCTTTATCGATCCATGTGTTCGTTGATACGAGTATATAGGCGCGATCGAAGATTGCGGAAACCTGAAAATTCGTTTTCGCGAAGTGCCATTTCGGGAACGAAGCGGCCATGTTTCATCGAGCTACGCGGAGCACGTTGTGGATGTAGATAGGGCAGGAACAAATGGCTCGATATAGCAGAGACATTCTGTGCCAAACCCCTCGGCGTCGACGGTGTCCCATAAACGTTGGCGAACATTTTTCGAAAAACCTCTCGCTCGTGTTAAGCTCAAAATATAATCTATCATTTTTTCTTCCTAATATTTCTATTTTGCCGTTACTACCTTCTGTTACATCTTTTTATTTCAAATTTTTTATATCAAATATTAAACATTATTTACAATAAATATTAATATTAGATAGACTATCTGGTACGGCAATATTTGTCCCAAAAAATAGTCTTTTTATCGCTTCGAAGAAATAGTATTAAACTGTAGAAAGACTTGGAGAAAGTAGAACCGCTGACATTTGTGGCGCTAGTAGTACAGCACGTATATAGTCAGACATCAACTGTAAGCACAATTATCTAGCTGTATTTTCCTATATTTTCGTTAAAATTCTGTGACCTTTGTAGATGACCTACAAACTCATTGTGCAATTTTATAAATATTCTACATCTTATTATGCAAAAGGTGTATTATATGAATAATATATTTCTTGCAAACGTTCAACTATTTTAAATGAAGTACGAAATGCAGAATTGTAATTCGCAAAATTGTATTTGACAAAAAAAAAAAAGAAAAGACGGAATACATTCTTATCACCCAGTGTGTCGAATTTCCGAGCAGTCAGCTTCGAATAGAAATTTATCGATACACTTCGATCCGAAATTAATGGCGCATCGATCAATGAAAGCGCCGCGAGAGAACGCGTGCCCAACCCCTTGGTCTCCCGCGTGCTCTTATCCCACACGCTCGTAAGGGACGTCGAAAGTTTGGCCGTTGAAGCGCGATTCGGAATTTTTATGGGGCCGTTACCGTTCCAGGCAGTGATACCAACCTATGCGCTCCCGTAGATCGAAACGGTGACGTCGAACGCCTCGCGTAGGACACCGTTTTCCACGCCAGGCCATACGTGGAGCCAAGTGTCGGCCGTCTCACACGCATAACACGCGGGCACAGGCATCTCTGAAAACTTTTACGACGCCCTCGACGGCGTTTATGTCGCGTGTAAATCTCGCTAATTCCGCGGACTCCGCGCCAGCCCAACAACGCATCCCCATGACCTCTCGTCGTTTCCTCTCGCTCGACGCTCGACTGCGCGTCTCGCGGCGTGATAAAAAACGCAAAACTGCGGCTGCTTACGTATGGAACGTTTTCTCGCTTTACGCGATTCTGAAAATTCCAATTCTTCCGTGGGAAGTGCCTGTCGTAAATCTACGGGCCTAAGTATCGCTTGTTAGTGAGATGGATGTGTAGGAAAGTCGGTTACGCGTGGCAACAATTAAAGGGGTAGCGCAACATTGTACCGTTGAAAAGGCAAAACTTTTTTTATTATTTCAAAAATTATTTTGTAAAGATAAATGTTGAAAATATTCATTTCTACGTTTCGTTTTTTTGCTTCTCCTGAAAAGTTTACTCTTTGGGTCTTGGAACGTGCTTTGGGGTCCTTTAATTTCTATGTTTGTTATATCATCGTGATATTTTTGATAAATTATGTTTGGTTAATTTTGCCGAGTTACATATGTAGATACTTGTTATCTTTTGTTTCAGACTTTTGGTACGTTTTTCGATCTTACTTTTATTCAATTATTTTTCTGTGGGAAATTAAATTATTTGATTGATGTCTGGTATTAACAAAATAATAACTGAGAAAGCCTCACAAAATATCCGAAGGTTACAAATGTTAAAAAAATTCAGATCTATGACCAAGATGAGAGAATAAATTACACGAGAAGAATTTGAAATTCAATAAAATTGTGCAATATAGAGATCGACAATTTATTAAAGTAACTGCTTATTGTTACGAAACGAACGAACAAGAATTCGATTTTATCGATTTTAATTCGAAATTTACCTATAATTAGTATCCAAAAAAATGTGTCATTAATTTCCCATTGCGAAGCAAATTCCTCTAATCCCAGAAAACATTCTATTTCACGGCGAAGCCATTTCTCCACTCTTTGTTTCAACGAGAAAAAAAAATATTATTCAGCTCGATCGGGGCAACAACATTTTCGTTCGTTAGGTACCGTTTACACATCAACATCGTATCCGTGCGAATTTCCTTTTCCCCCCGGCTCTCTCTATTACTGAAACGATTCGCAAGCACACCGACGCATTCTTTCAACTTTTCTCGAATCTGTCAAGTTCAGCCAGCGGCTGAACTGCGTTTTCTTTCTTTCGCGTTCGTTCTCCCCCGTTCGATGCCGGAAGCGGTCCCTCTATACCAGAGCACGTGTGCACGTACGTGCGCCATTGCACTCTCTCGCGTATTCGCGAATTTACATAGACCTCGCGGATCTCGCGTGTGTATACGTGTAGAAAACTCGAGACGCCGCCTGCAGCAGCCACTGTATTTACCCATATCGCGAGTTTCTCGATAGTTGTTGTTTCCAAATAGCGTTTCGTCAACGTCAGCCGGTCTGGCGAGCCACCCACCCTCTCCACGGGAAGCAAAAACCCTCGTAAGAAGAAGAAGAAATCCATTCTTCACGGGAGAGACGCCATCTCTCGCGTGCCTGTACGCCAACTGACGTACGATAACTTATTCCTTCCAACTGTCGAATATATTCGGAACGAAGTAACAGACGATAGCTGTACTAGAAAAATAAAAATGGTAATTTTTTACCATTTTCCTATGTCTTTCTCGCCGATTCTGAAAATTAACCGGCCATCCTTTCAACAATATTCTGTTACATGGAATTCTCGACATTTCCGCAGGAGAATTTGCAGTTAGCAAGGAGAATTGAAAAATTCTATCGAAAATAATAAGAAGCAGAGAAAGATCTACTTTCGCCCCGGTTCGAGCTGACGTCGTATTTTCTAAACTCGTAAATAAGATATTTTATCAAAGTGCATTCTAAAGAACGCAGCTACGGCGCGACGGTAAGTAGACGAGAACGGAGAAAACAAAGAGCAAGGAGAACATCCGAAACACGCATCTCTCATACGTCGGATAGAAAATCAATACCGTCTCAGCGTCTCTCTGAACCCATTTCCCGTACTGCCGCGTGCAGTGCTGCCAATGTGAAACGAGACGTTCACCAAAACGAAATATGTCTTTCTTCGGTTACGGGACTCTGACGAATCCGATTTCTATTCTGTGTCGAATGAAAATGTACGGTACAATTCCACGGGCGAAATAAGGAAAATCCGTGTTTAAATTTCAACGCGAGAATTATCTCGAAATAGGAAATTCATCCGGGTCGGACGAATCACGAACGAAAATTTTCGAGGTTGATTACGGCTCGCCGTGAGGGGTGCAAAAAGCGGGGGTGGCAGCTGTGCCAGCAGGTTATAGTGTTCAATAATTAAGTGGAACCTGTTGCGCTTCTCGCCCGCACCTCCACCCTCAACTAACCCCGGCCAGCCAGCACAGGCAACGTATATCTCTGTACCAGCGAAAGCCGCGCGCCGGAATTCATTATTCATGCCAATTAAATCCCAGCAACCTTTGAAATGGGATTCAACCGTGCTCGGGAATTCTTGCAAAAATTCACAGTCACCGTTTTATTCAACGATTATTTTATTCCGATGTTGTTCAACCGTGTCGAAAATTAAATTTCGTTAAAAATTCCAAGTTTTTAAATATTCTCCCAATAGAACACGTTTTAACGTTACTCGCTTCAATTCTGAACAATTTTTAATAAAAGTGTACCAAGTTCGAGAAATTTTATAAATGAAACAAAGTTACGGAGATTTGAATTGAAAATGAAGCTTGCATCGTTCCCGCGGAACAGGTATATTCCAACTCCGAGATCGACTGGAAAGGAGAAAAGAGCAAATATTGCAAACGTAAGGGTTCCATTATTCAATTTCGAAAGCAAATAATTCCACCCTCGGCCGTGAGCCCTTTTGATCGTTCGCTCGGCCTTAAACTTCTCGAGATAATTCTTCGACTTGGAATCGTGTCCCCCATGCTCGTCTCGTCTTCAATGAAACGTTTCATCCAAACGGGGGGAGATCCCCGGCTTAAAAAGGACCTCGATTTCGCCGGTTCGTCCCTTTACCTCTGACCGGAGGAGTGACCGTGCTTTTAAAAGCTAGGAACGGTCGTCGAACGACGAGCCTTCAACTTGTTAACCGGCCCGGAAGACGTCTTCCTCGTAGCCTCGAATTTAGATTGTACGTGCATGAAAAACAGGAGGAGGGTTCGTATTCTGCAGGAAGAGAAGCTTACGCTTCACCAGAGTCAACCAACGACACACAACTCTGTACAGGTTACAGTTCCTCCCGCTGTACACATTTTCAGACATAGCTGCTCTCAGCTCCGTATATTATATTGGTCTGTCCGTGCAGACAGTGAATCTCCTCTCTTTCTTCCACTCGTCGATGTATATCCACTCTCCTTTTCCCACAGATGTCAAGCATCCCACTCGAACGCACCACTATCACCCTCGCACCCAGTCGTCGACCCAATTCCAACCGTCTTTCATGTTTTACCATCAGTCAGCGGAGTTTCTGTCCAGAGATCCGCCTACTCTCCCTTCCTACCCTCCTTCTTTCCTTCCCCTTTTGCCCGGCACACATGCTGTTGACGGTGATACAATGCCATTCCGGTTGTACGGAATCGTCCCACCCAAACCACCCCCTTCTTTCGCGTTTTCCTGGGGTTCCTGTTGGTCGCACGTGGAGGCTGGCATTCGCGTTATGAAGTTTTCGGGAAGGAGCTCGGGTAGTTTGGTTTACGAGGAAAATCTCTTGGAAGTTGATCTTCTTTTAAGTGTATAGGTGGGAGTGGAGGAGAAATTTTGAGGGATCAAGGGGAAAAGGGACCGTTCAAGCTGAGACTCTAAGTGGAGACTCTTAATTTCCTCGTTGCTGTTGCTCTTGTTGATGAGCGTAGATGCCCCGATCCCACGTATATGACATTTCTAATTTTGTGATCTACATGCAGTAACCGCGAGGATGACACTGTTCCTAGATAAATAATGCGAATAAAAACTGTCAGAATTGAGTAAACGAAAGAATCGAGTTGAAGTACCGGTTGAGTAGTCTAAATGTCAATTCCGGAAGTAACAATCACGCCATTTCGTCCACGGTTTCTTCATTCGTCCACCGTCATTCCCTTACAATATATTTTTTTCCACGTTTTCAGTTCACCTCGGAGCAAGGCAGCCGGAGCCTGGCACACTCGGCTTTTCCTTATCCTCTGTTTCTTGGCCCGGTAATGGTCCTGACGTCTGCTGGAATACGCAAAATCCTATTTGGACCCTCCGTCTCTGCCCCGTCCCTGAATCCAGCCGGAAACGGAAAAGAGAGATGGACGAAGGAAACCGGTGGATAGAGAGTGCGAGAGAGGAGGAACGGAAGAAGGAGAGCCCGGTGCTCTTCGACTTGAATTTCAGAGGAACGAACGACCCTTGAGAAAACTATACCGACGAGGTCCTTAGTGTTCTTACGTGCTCGAGGAGACGACGTTTCGTGGGACGGTCATGTGTGTACAGAAAAAGCATTCGTAACGATGGAAACGGTCGTGGAACTCTGTAGAGCCATTAGGATCGACGTATAAAAATGTTTCCCTACGAGATCCGTGAGACGTTTCGCTCACGATGCCCTACGTCGCATTGTTAACGACGCGAACGTAATCAAAACTCACAGCTACGCTCCGCTGGCTGGGGCTGTTTTGTTGGAAATTGTTGCGAATCAGGGACGTGTAGTTGGAGAATTCTTCCTTACGAGAAAATACGTTGCGATTCGAAATTTCTGCAGTTCCATATTTTACACTTCTTGATTCAAACGTCACAGCTCCAAATTAATAGTAACATCGAGAGTGTTTCAAATGTTAAATTTGTCAAATTAACATGAAACATTCAGGAAGAGAAGATAATTTCTCGCTAAAGAGCGAAAAAGATTTTCATTTAAATAACGTGTCATTGTAAATTATCCTAATTTTCATTTTCCTCTAAGATACTTTTTCCCTTTAATAAGTCTACCTACGAAATTTCACGATTCTCGAAGCAGATGTTCGCGATAACGCAAAATTGTGCTCCTAAATTTTGACCCTTGTTTCGCGAAACCAAGAGTCACCTTACGAACCGCTATTCGCGCCATAAGATAAGAGTGAATAACGAAGCAAAGGTAATCCTTACATTCCGCGACGTAAAGCCCGTCATTGGCGGAGGCCGACATTGAAAACCGCAGTTCCAATTTTCTCCGAGGAATATGGGACCATAAATTCAGGCCAGAAGCTTGCACGACACGTCGTTAATACTCGGCTGCCATTCAAGCTGCGTGGCGTAGACGGGGGCTGCGCAAGAGGCTGTGCGACCGCGAAATTTCAACGTTTCATTGACATCGATATCCATAAAGTACCGATAATACGTGCATAATAGCCAGCTTGATATAAAAAAAGAAAAAAAGAAGAAGAAATCGAAAGACGAAAGAAGATAGGTAGAGACGGGAGGAGGCGAAATGTGAAAAGGGATTCGCCGTGAATAATATGATATGGGAGATCGGGATGCGCCAGAAGAGAGAGAGCTCGACGATAGGGTGGGCGAAGAGCACGAAAGGGGGTAGTATCGCGAGGCGATGCTGGAGACGTAAGGAGATGGAGGAGAAAGCAGCACAGTGTATGTCGCAGTAATCTTTTACGGTCTATCTCGCATCATGCTACCGTGTGAACCTTCATGGCTGCTTCTACAGGCCGTTTCAATTCGCTCTAGGCGAATTTCCTCCATTCACTTTACACCTTTCGCGTTTCCTATTACTATTAACTATCCCACGAATGTGATTACTATTAACAGCTTTTCAACGTATAATACTTCAATTTCTTCGCAAATCGTCAAATATAATTACCAGATGAATAAACAGTTGTTTGCGTTTTTAGAAACAGATTTTTTCATTATTCGATCGAGTTATTTTTTCGATAATTTCCGACTAAATATCGTTGTCATATTCACCTTATAGTTGGAACGACCTGTAGACGCAGTCTCGGCTGAAAGGAGGACTCGAAAAGCTCCATCTCCAGCGTGAGCTCTCTTGGGATAAAGGATCAAGGATCCTGGATACGATGCACACGTATATCCTTATCTTATATCCTTGCCAACCAACTCGCCCTCCTCCACCTCCCCCTTCCTTTTCCACCTTCCTCTTTCGCGCGCCACTCCCGCCCTCCCCTCCTTCTACCGTTCCCTTACTCGCAACTCTGTCTTACATCCAACGTTTCGTTGGGGTGGCGTGTCCTGTGCCTGCCTAATATCAAGCATCATCGCTCATCCCTTATATATCCTGTACCCGTTTCTTAAGTACCGTCACGGCGGTCCAACGTCGACATTCTACCGTATTACCCGGGATCGCCATTATGGCGTGTAACTCTGCCAAGTTAAAAATGAGAAACCTGTCACACGTGGGGGATTATCTTATGAGGATGTCACGTCGAGACGTTTACTTTATACAGAATGCTCATGAACTGTGAACACTGGGAAATGAGAACAGTTTCGGCCAATTGGCGTCGAATGGAGACAATGGAGAAACAAAGATCTTACGATTCTCTCAAATTGCACAAAACCTTTTCAATTGAAACTTTGTAACTGGCTTATGAATTTAGGAAGATTTCTTAAAAATTTAGTCGTACGTAATTTTGCAAAGTTTTGTTTAGTAAGTATGGAGTACCTAAGAATTGCTGTAATTTTGAGTTACGAAGAGATGAACTTACGAATTTAAGGAAAAATTTGTTTTCTTCAATTTTTTAAATAACTAAAATCAACGTTCCACGCAACGATGATATTCGAGTATTTTTACTACACGCGAAACATTTCAGACTCCATCTTTTTCTTCGACAGATATACGCATCTGTCATGGCGCCGCGACGTCACCCCCTTTTTACCCCATACGGCACACGTATTCGTACGGGGGGCGTACGAAGCACATAAGGCGACATACATACGCGTGTACCATACATATGTACATATAAATACACATATGTGTGTACATGTACGCACGTTCGCCCGTCTTCTTCGGTCTGGTCTCTCTCCTTGGAAACGTAAAATTACTGGAAACGCAAAATCGATAGTCGCGATACTCAGGATCTCCCTAATGCGGCTCTCTAGCAAGATTACAACGATTTCTACGTTAAACCACAAACACGACGGAATAAAGTAATCTGTAATTTTACTTGAAAATTATTCCAAGAAATTCTAACATCGCTTCGAGAGTTCTATCTTTCTTTGAATTTTCCATTCGTTCGCGTGTATTGACGACTTCGTTATTTGTAATACGTTTATTTAAACGTTACTTCATATTTTCGTGATTCATTCTGCAGCAAGTAGAAACGCGTGAGAAATTTATTGTACGCCGTACGGCTCGTATTTGCCGCGTGCAAGAGAGGAAAAGTGTTCCTCGTTACTTCGACCGTTAACTCGGGGTAAGTTCATTCGGAGAGAGTGAAAGTTACTGCGAAGTACTTTGCGAAACTTCTTAAGGTGGGTCAGGACTTTCCTTTGCGCGATGTTATTTCAGAGGGACGCTGCTCGAGCAATGAACACGAGTGGATAGATGCGTCGCGTGTTAAGTAAACGAGGGTGAGTTACCGTAATTTATCGCCCCGTTGCATTCTACTTCGCGAATAATCCCGCTATTAGAATACAAATAATTCGTCGTGCAATCTGATTCTTCGATAATTTGAGCAATAGCTGGACATAGTTGATAAACAATTTAACTTGGTTTATTTCCATTTTTTAAACTTTAATACGAAACTTTGCATACTTAAGTATTTTCAATTTTTTTAATTTTAGTACGAAACTTTGCATATTTAAATATTTTCAGTATTTTTAAATTTTAGTACGAAAGTTTGCATATTTAAATATTTTCAGTATTTTCAAATTTGACACCAAACTTTGCATATTTAAACATTTTCAATTTTCTAAATTTTACAAAAAGAAACTGAAATATTTCAATAACATTTCTTCGTCACTTGTGAATAATTGTAAATTTAAATAGAAAGAAGAACATCTCCGTTTCTCACGAGTTTTAATTTATTTCTGAAAACTCCCGAATCATCGTCACGCTTTTTAATGCATTTCAGTGAAAAATAATTCACCAACGATATTTCAAGCAAGTTTTCCTTTTACACGTGCACCGACGTGAAATTTTTTGGAACATTATTGCCTCGCGTATCAAGAAGAAAAGGCATAAAAAGGAAGGCTGGCGCAAAGTATTTCGCGATACGCGAAGTGACTTCCTGCAGCTTCTTCGAGACTCGCTGGTTGAAGGCAGAATCCTGAAGGCATACATATTTCGCAGCCACTATCTAGCCTATCTTTCAAGACGCCTCCCACGGGATTCTATCCTCCTAAGACCCAGCCCTCTTTCGCAACACACGCGCGCACATACACTCACACCGGGGTTAGAGAGACGAACGTCACGACGAAGAATCCGTACGTCGTCCCGCACCCTTCGTTTCTGTCTTCGACAAGTCCGATCGCGATAGTTGAATTTTCAGCGAAAATCCCACGCTGCCTGGCAGGATGAAAGAAAAATTAACGATTTCCGGCTTCGAAGAATGAATAAAGAGGGACAGAATATTTTCATTTCGTGCGAAAAGTGAATATTTCCCAAGTAATTACCACGAAGAAGAACGATGTAAGAATTTTCATTAATTTTCAACGTGTCGAAAAATATCTTCAAAAAGAGAAAAAAAAAAAATTTCGTTTCAATAGAATTTTATTGCTTCTTCCGTTATTCAGATTATATTATTTCCTCTCCCTCGTTGCATATTCCTCCTTTAACATTTACCAAAGAAACGTAATAGCCTGTCTAATAAAAGCTTTGCTTCTCATGAATATCGTAGGTCGCTAATGAGCTACTTGTCATTCCATGCATCAATAATACAGTCAATATTAGAAAATAATCTGTATATCGTGAAAACGCAGAAGTATCCAGGTAAAATAAGATAATTAGCGATAATCAAATATATTCCACTATAAACCTCAGAATTTTCATAACAAAAGTTACGTTTCTCTTTCATTATATACCACTAGCAACGACGACAATAAAATGAAATTTTACAAAAAACGACATCGATCGAAGAATCTCGTGAATGTTCAGCAATTTCTTATCCAGCTAATGTAGCGTACATCTCGAAATCAATTGGCTGCGAATAGAGTAAATCATACCCTCGTTTTTCCACATGGAAGTTATTCGAAACAGAGTATTCGTTACCGTGCGCTCAGGAAAATGTAGCCGGAAAGAAGTGACAAAGTCCCAGCGTATTTCGCCAAACAATTTCGTAGCTAGACAGTGTGTCTTGGTGCTTTAAGCTAGACCATCGCGCCCCATCCGACAGTATTCCTGCCACCCTTCCTCCACACACCCTCCGGGTACTATGTTACACCGCGTCCTCCCCTCCCCTTTCTGCTTTCATCCCCTCATGGCCCCTTTGCTCCACCCGCGTATTCTTCCTGGCCACGGTACACACAGTGGTTCAAGTAAAATAGCGAGATTATATTATTCCTAAGGTCGAGAGGGTCGCCATATTTTCTTGGCAAAAATTCTACCACCCACGATGCATGTGCCTCCCCGTAATAGTCGAGAAATCATGGCAGTGACGTGCCAGCCCGTCGGAAGGAGGATGTCGCGGTTACCCTCGTTACGATTCCACCGAAATCCTCGCTGTTCTTTCTTTATTTTCTGGATATTGTCGAATGGTAGGTATATTGATTTAAAGATATTCTAGAAATTTTCGACGCCTCGAGTTCGTTCGTTTTTACATAGGTATGGTGAATAGTTTTTGGATATAAATTTAGGGCTTTTGGGAGCTGTGTTTGTAGAGCAAAGAAATTATAATTCGGATGATTTTGTGAATCTGTATTTTAGAAAAAATGTAAGGGTATTTTTGAGATGCTTGAAATTGAGGGAAGTGAAGATTGTAGTATGAAATGAAAATTTTTAAACTTGCAACGTCAGATAGTCAATAATCGACTAATACTCAAGATTATCTGTTAAAACTTCCCAATTTTTCTATGACTTATTATCTTATTCTCTATCAATTGCAACTGCCCCAAAGATTATATCGTTCATAATTTCAATTCAAAATGTGCTAGATGTAGCAAAAATTTGATTTTCAGAATTAAACAGATGTGAGGCCATCAACTTCGAAGTAATCTCCTCGAGAGTGTACACACGTACTCCAGCGTCGGATCCATTCGTCGTATCCATTTCTAGTATCTGTTTTAATACCCGCGTAACGTTACTTCCAATTTCAAAAACCGACTGTGCCCTCTTACTTCGCAACGACACAAATCAGGCGAATACGCGCAGAGCTCCAACCTTGCGATCGATTTTCTGCTTTATCACAACCCCTTCCTCTAAACGGCGTTCCATTTTTCACGTAACGTGGAGCTCAAACTTGCACAATGATTAAAACGATTGACAAAGTTTATCCCTTCGACGGAAACAAAATTATTCTCTTCAAACTTTATCGTCACGCGCCGCATAATTCTCCGCCCAATTCAACCAGCATAAACTTAACCCTTTGCGGACGGAAGACTACGTGCCATGCCGAAGTACGGATTATTTGTATAACACATAATTAGGTCACTACTTCATTTCTTTTTTTCAAACTAAATCATATCAAAATTTCATTTTCGTCAAATGGGTTCACGATCACTCTAACTATTTCTATTGCTTAAAATTACCAGTTTATCGGTTGCGTTCGTACCGTTTTGTGAACGTGTATACGAGTCTATCGTCCTCAAAGGGTTAACCCTTAACCTTAAAATGTTTCAGTACTGCATCAGGTAACAAAAGCTAATCTGTTACCTGTCTTAATCTTACAAATTAAAACGAAAGTTGTAGGATTACAATGAATTTTTCTTACTAATACAACTATTTTTCTCACATCTTCGCCAGATTCTCTGTCACGAGCCTGACACGTTGTTATAGGTTAAAGGGTTAAATAGCTAACCTATTGATTAATTCAACAGCGGCGAAACAAATAGCTGCTCAACTCGTGACACAATAAAATCACATCGTCCCTCGGAGCGATTTCGCGGAAGCGTTTTTCACCGAGACACGCCGCGAAGCGTCCTTTCTAAAGGAGCAACGATACCGCCGCGCCGCGGCGCTGGTCGAACGTTAACGACGGGAAAAAGGAGCGGCGAAGAGAAGGAAAAGTGGCTGCCGCGTAAAACGAGCCATCATCCCCCGGAGCGTCGCATCCACGAGAAATCAAGTATGGAGGAGATTTGCATGCGAGTCGAATATAAGCTTGCTGAATATCCCCCGGTATAAGTATTTCATATAAGAGGCCGCTGCACCCGCGGTATAAGACACTCTTCTCTCGCTTTCGCCCTCCGGCCCTTCCATTTCGCCGGCAGAAACGAACAGAAAAAACCGCCCCCGCCTCCCCTTGGATTCCGGAAACCACCGTTGCCTCCTTATCCCTTCTCTCTCTCTCTCTCATTTTTCTACTTCGTCCTTCTCGCTGCTGGCCTGGAACACGAGAAGAAAACCCAACGCCGCGAAATGTCTCAAGTGAATAGCGCGCTGCCGTAGCCTGGCTGCCACTTGTGAATACCAAGTCCTACGTATAGACCGTGCACTCGTATTCGGTGAATTTTTAATAAAAATATCAATGCCCCGGCTGCGTGTGTACGTATATATGTACACCCAACTCTGGGGTGTTCGTTTTCCGATGGAAAAGGATTTGGAAAATTGGAACGGGACTCCGCGCCACCGTGCTTTGGATTAGAGGGTCGATGAAATTTGAAAATAATGAGAATTACTTGAAATATAGGTTCCGAAGATTTTCGACGTTTATTTCGTACTCGATCACGCGATTTTTAAGTTTTTTGATACCTGTCCATTTTGCGTTCTGTATTTTCTGTTATCAGCTGGACTATCCTGAAGCACTGCTATTATCGTGTTATGAAATATGAAATAAAAGTGCAAGGAAACTTAATAAATTAGTCATAAATAATTAATTGACAAAGCACACGATTTTTATTAATATCTCCTTCGCTGTCTTGGAAAAGATATTTTCTAATATTAACTGAACACCGCTGTCGTCATATTACGAAATATGCAAGAAAAGCGAAAGGAAACTTAATAAATTAGTCATAAACAATTAATTGACAAAGCACACGATTTCTGTTGACATCTCCTTCACTATCTCAGAAAAGAGATTTACTAATATTAAATGAACATCACTTTTTATACTTAACCTCGCGAATTTACAATATTTAAATACCTGCCCCTCTTAAATTCTATATTTTCTAACATTGGATGGACAATCCTGAAAAACTGCTATCATCGTACAAGAAAACTTGACAAACGAATCATAGACACGAAGCACACGATTTCTACTAATCATTTCTTCACCGCCTCAGAATTACAAAGGGTTACACTTTCGAAGAGAAGCGACACGCTCCGTTGATCGAACAGTTCAGTTCAATATACGAAACAATATTTTTTACAAGCACGGAAGAACACGGTGAGAATAAAATGCGTGCCGGGCAAATGGAATATCTCGCGGAAGCAAGGAAGGAAGCTTCGGAAGCGGAAGTTTGGTTTGGAATATGAGAACGTATGCATGAGCCGCGCATTGCAATGTTTAATAATAATATAAATATGGCTCGGCCAAGGTGGCTGCCATCGTAGGCAAATATGCCCTACCACGCTGGATACGAGTTCCTCGTTCGACTATGAAATTGACAATTCCACCTCGCGCTACCTTCTCACTGCTGGCCGCTATCTCGCAGCCTCTCGATCTTCAAATTCGAGCTTGCAGATGAAAAGTTAAACGCAATGTTTCGGCGGCACCGGTGAAATGCTTACAACATTCTCCGAATGATTCTTTGCCAGGAGTTTTTCCTTTCTTTTTTCTTCCGAAGAAAACGAGTGTACGTGTATGTGAACGTCGGAGCACACAACTTGCTTGCTTGGCCACGGAAACTTTTATATCGCCGACAGGGAAGTCCCTTTCGCGGATATTTAAGAGTATCAAGAAACTTTGACGCTCTACAACTGATGTAGATTTGTCTTTAAAATGTAGGTACAGCTGAAAAGTGTGGCACAACTGCGTCTACGTGAACAGAACTCTGGAGAGTACTTTTATACGATGGATGTTAGGTGTATCCTGCTGGCTGAGATTCTTTTCTGTAAATTCTTCGAAGCAAATAACATTCTTAGCTAAAAGTACGACTCGAAAACAATATTGCAAATTTTAGAACGAAGAATAAGTATGAAAGAAAAATAATAATGTACCACTTTTTTAAATCAAAAAACTGAAGTGAACGAAAAGAAAGTATCACTGAAACACTGGAAACGATTGAAGGAACGTTTTTCAAATTCAAACGAAAGTAACCTTTAAATTCTCCAATAGTAAGTTACCAAGAATAAACTACAAATTAACACGAAAAACACTCGGAAAGTTTGAACGACAGTTTGCAAAACGATTAAAAATCCGACGATTCGCATTACACGACTTTAATAGAAATCAAAACTGCAATGTTTTCATATACTAAATTCACGTCAGAATTTTTGTCTCCGTTCTATGAACCAATCTGCATACGTACCGTTGAATTTCCATAAGAAAACCCCTCTCGAATTCCCGAGGTAAAATGATGATTTTAGATCTGTACGCAATAACCCGTAAGTATACCTTACGCTCGGTATTACAAAAGAGAGGAAAAATATTTTTTCCATTAAAAATCATGACGATATTTCACAACAAGGAGCAGAATCTTCACGTCATCCCAGCGATCTGCTCATTCTCTCGTTCTCCAACAATTCTGTCTCTATCTTACGACCTTTCGCGGAAAGGTGTGGTTCCGAGAACAGTGGCATGATATGCAAAAATATGTGATAAGGGTGGCTGGAGTATCTACGTGCACATACCGGTGGTGGAGTGTACGTGTACGTGTTGTTGGTGTATGCGTCGATGTATGCGGATATGGAAAAGCTAGTGGCAACCCTATCAGAATGGAGGCCCCAGGGGGGCTCACGGAAAGAGGAGAGAGAGAGAGAGAGAGAGAGAGCAACCGACCAACCAAGGCCCGAATATAGGATGTCAGGAATTTTCATATCTCGATGCCACTCTTGGAAAGTCGCGAGCTTTTTCTAGAAAATTCTTCTGTAGACACGACAGAATAGACGCGCGATGCATGACATGCCACGTGAAATCAAAGCCCTCCGCCTGATACAGGAAACTGTGGATGCCGTGGAGGAATTTCGAGGCGTCTCGCAATGAAAAAATATTATCTTGCTCGAACAATGTTAATGCCATTTAATGCAATCTCGGCTTAAAAATTATTCACTCGATGGGAAAGGAAAAATCGTAGTGACAATTCGTTTTACAGAGTAAATCGTGACAAATACTACGTTTATTCGAGAGTTTGATCAGAGGTGTTTTGACAAGTTTTATTTTTATTTTTCAATTTTCGAATGATAATCACTTGACTTGGCTATGCGTGACTTATTTTTTGTCTTTAAAACTGAGCACACTTTTCAAACGATTCTAGAGACAAAGGAAAATTCGAAGGTCGATCTACAAGCAATTTTTAATAACGCCTGTAAGTTTTCAGAACTGTAAAAAGCATTGACGTCAACACGCAACTGCTTCAAGGGACTTTTCTTTAACGGGACCATTTTAATTTAAAATAATTTTCCATGAACAAAATTTTATAACACTAGCCCAAATATTCTTCGATCAAACTTCGTTCAGAACTCGTTCAAGACAAAACTACCAGCACAGTATCATCGCAAGAAGGAAAACAAACAACGAACGATTCAAAATACAGTAAACACAGCACCAAGTCACTCATCACAGAAACTTTCTCGCCGACTAGAACCGACAATCTTGCTACTCGCCAACTCTTAATGGCACGTAGCGCCGTAAATTCAACTGGGGGGAAAAAAAAAGAAACAAACAACCTGCGGGGTGTCTACTTAACGTGTAAACGTGAAATCCGCGAGTCTGTAGTCCCTGAACGAGGAGAACGGCTGTCCGTATTTCCTCGACACGCGTGCGTGTACGCGGCAGCAGACACTTGGAAGGCAAGCCCTCCACGGCATCGGCAAGAGGCAACCAGGCCGAAGGATAAAGGTGTTAGGGGTGCAAGCTGCGACTGACAGCTACATTTATACGTTTCGCGGATTTTCCATATCGAGATTTGTCGAGTGCACACGAGCGCCGGGGTTAACGCCACGCCACTGCAAATAACGGCTCGGGAAGATTTGTATCTGTCAGAAGTTGCGGAGCTGGTCTGTACGTGCCTGGCTGGCTCAGGGACCGGCTTGGAAATCGCCGGCTGACGGGTTACCAGAAATTCCACGCATTCCACCGCCTCCTTCGATCGCAAACGAGAGCCTGTCACTTTTCCTTCGCCCTGAGAGATTTGATTTCGCCGCCAGATACGGGAATCAACTGCCTCGACAACACAGCCACCTGCTACGCTTAAAAATGTCCAGCCAATACGATTCTATCTATCCACCACGATATATCCATGTTGGGAAATTTCCAATAAATCCTGCGTTTCCTTTAGTGACGCGATTTTGATCCCTAATGGGGATAGGAAATTTTGGAACGAAAGTTTGGAGACTGGCACCCTTTTTAATTTAAAAATTGACGAGCTTAATTAGCCATCGAAGTGATCGACTCGATCTCACTAATGTACAGGTGAGATATATCGTATCAATGAAGATTTGCAAACACTGAAACACTGGCTAGTACTGAAATCTCGTCTAATACGTTACGTTGCACTACTAGATCCATGTCCCAGAAGAAACTAACCCTTGAACCCATCGTGTACCCTGCGACCTCGAGAATCAACCCCCTCTTTCATTTCAGGACCACGCGTACCTGCGTCACCTGATTGGCTGAGTGCCTGAGTTTCGAATAATAGGACTCGAGGATGAAATAGGGATCTTCCGCATCCTGTGTCAGTTATGAATCCCCGCTCTCCCTTCTGAATCACAATTAATACGCCCAAAATAAGTACACGTTCAAAACATAATCGAAGTGTAAGAGCATTTCACTTAGAATGAATTGTTATTAAAAAAAAAAGAAAAAACGAAATATTTAACAGATAGTAATAACATAATTTCTCGCGACGGCATAGCGCAAAATTAGATTCTTCCGTGGCACGCCCCAAGCCTCCTTCACGACGAAGAGTAGGACGAAATCGTTAAATTGGCTGCGGCTCAACGAGTTCGGACGGAATATCGAGCGTACATCGTTTGCCCTTTTACCTTTCCGGCCCTGTCGAACCGGGATAAATATATTTGCAAATATGTACGTATCCCCGACGATCTATGGTCCCCGTGCTCTTACCCCATTCTCCTCTTTCTCTCTCTCTCTCTGTCTGTCACTAGTTCTCTCACACCCTCTTGCCATCGTTGAACCCTCCAGGTCTCCGGAACGAATAATCAGGTAGATGTTGAGCGAAAGCTCCCTTTTTTCCCTGTCTTCCTTGTGTCCTCTTTTCTCTCCGTGGGCTCTCTCTATTTCAGTGGCCGTGCTCTCTCCATAGGTGTATGCAAATCAGTGCACAGCAGCCGTCCTCGCGCATATCGTGTAGCCACGTGTGTCACGCATGTTAGAAGATACGCGTGTGCGTGCACGTAATAGCATACGTACACGGGCTAGCTGTATTTGCATGACAATATTATTCCACTCGAAGCATACGCAGATTGGTTACTCTTTTTTCGCCGACTACACGATGCTCCACGAGAGTTATGCGAACCGCCCCTCTCTCTTTCGATCGACTTTTGATGCGTAGTAGGTCGGGATTTCTAGTGAGCTGTGTGCGTTCAATTATTGTTGATTGTTTGAAATTTTTCGGAGAAATGACAAGCTCGTGTTTTCGAGTGTGTTTCGTAGAAATCTGGTTGTTATTGTGTGCGAATAATAACAAGTATTTAGAGCAAGTACTGTTTTCCTCTTTTAGTATCGGAAAATAATGAAAAAATATTTTTGTAACCGGAAAAGGATTATTTCTTGTGTGAAAATAAATAGGACTGATTTTCAGAAAAAGTGAAATAAGTAAATTATTAAATTTTGGTACGCTTTGAAAATCTGATCACTAACAAATTTAGTAAAGCATAGATGTACGGTAAAACCCATCGTGTAACAAACTAATCAACGGGTTTTCCCAAAGGAAAATTTAACACAAATACCGAATTTTGCATTTACTTTATCATTCACATATTCTATTTATTTTTTCGCAAACAATTGCCTTTATAAGGCCATAACAGCGCTCTGTCCAACCCCCCGCGTCTCCAACGTAGGTCGAGGCTAGTGCAAAAAGAAACGTTCGCCCCGACAGCGGCTGATTGGTGCGTGTGTAGAAAAAGGGAGCTTTGAAAGAGCCTGTAGCGACGCGTCTCGTATGCAAATTGGCCGATATTGTCGCGCGTTACGTGGCGGCTTGGTATACGTACGCGTACTCGCAGGTATATGTCGCGAGTAAAAGGTAAAAATAGAAAGGGCGTACGAC
>NW_017100265.1:2010393-2012863 GCF_001263275.1 Habropoda laboriosa | reverse complement strand
TTCAACGGATGCAAATTTGCCAACTAAAACGGAGTGCATAAAGCCGAAAGCTCAGCCGGCTCGAGGCGCGATTTGCATAAATGTCCTGGCAGCTGCGAGCACTGCCACCGCGAAACACGTGCCCCGACATCCGATTAAAGGACTCGCGACCCTCTGCTTCCTGCTTCCGGGTGTTGTGCTTCCCGTTTTGCCTCTGCCTCCCGACCGTCACGGATAGATCGTCTTCATCGTGATCCATTTAGCCCGAGCTCGTCAGAATCGTTATGTACCGAGTGTTTAATGTTTTCGTTCCTCTGCTTCAAGTTCCATCTTTCTTTATTCCCTTTTGCAAACTCACGTTTCAACGTGAAGTGACGTATTCTTCTGAAGAATTTGTTTTTCAAATTACACGGCAGGATGAAGAATACGAAGACTTGAATTTTGTATATTTTGAGAAACGTGGGATTATAGATAACTAGAAACTGATCATCTTATCTCAAATCACTTTTGTCGTTGCGTCTCCTGTGAAACTATTATAGAAAACTGACGTTTAGAAGGACAGAATTTTTTCTCGAAAAATGTCTGTCTGTTAACTTAAGGAATATCCTATATTCCACTATAAAAATACAAAAACTGATCGTTGTTCGATTAGCAATTATCATCGTGTCTCCTGTAAAACTAGAAAACTGACATTTGGAAAAATGTCTGTCTGCTAGCTCAACGAATACTTTGCTCTAAAATTACAAAATTGATCATTGCTCGACTAGCAAACCACGCTACCCCTTACTTCCGCCAATTAAACGTCGTTCCCCGGGGGACCATAAAATCGTCGCGGCACTTCTCCTCGATTACCAGCGTCCCGACAATGGACGAGCCTCTGGATAAGACGGCGCGAGGCGGCGGCAGCTTTGGGAAATTTTTCGATTCGATTGCAGCTGTCGCGCGCGCGACCTGTACCTACCATAGACGACGAGGACGACTGCTGGTTGCAGCCAGCAGCAGGCAGCCGCCCGGCCTCTCGCGCCACGGGAATAAGATATGGAAATTTTCAATTCGGGCAAAATTTAAGAATTTACCCCGCGCGCGCCCGGCTGCTGTAGGGTGCGCAGGATATGTATTATGCGGGGAACGGTGTCTTGGCCGAAGTACGAGACGAGGAGAAGAAGAAAGAACGAGGCGAACGGCAAGAGTGCCGGTGGAAAGAAGGAAGGGGGAGTATGTGTGTGACGTGTGTGGCGGCCATTACGAAGAGCCGGGGGTGGTTGCCAGGCAACGCTTTTCAGCCCCCACATACTCACACCACCCTCGACCAACCCCTAAACCCCCTTGTGAGCGCCCCCTCCTTCACCTCAAGGCGCACTCTTTCTCGGTTATCCGGCACGACATTTGCCGCGCATGGCTCATTGCTCGACAATTTCCACGCTGATTTTAATTCCGTGAGCATTGTGACCGGCGGCTTTCGGGATCCCTGCACGCTAACCGGGGACCTCTTAAGCGGCCCGTACAGCATCGATGATATCGTCAATGAGGAGAAATATTGACAATATTACTGATCTTGTGTGATCGATGTTGAGATTGGAAATTGACGAATTTTTGGGTACTTTGAAATTTGAGCTTCTGTACTGGTTTACAGGTTACTCTAAGGTATTAGGTGTGCAAATTAATTCGGGGATTAGGTGTGCAAATTAATTCGGCGCCTTTTCTCGTTGTCCTGAGGAGTTTGTTGACTTAAAATTAGGGGTTGCTAAGCATATATAAATATTTTTTTAGAGATAGAATTCGTTAGTTTTTAGATAATGGAGATTATTTTGAATGTAAAATTCTGTCTGAGTTTTTGTAAATAAACGTTAAACTTCGTGAAAAGAAAGACAGTAATTAGAATAATCGGTTTTAATAGATCCACTCGTGAATGTTGCTCTCGTCTTTTAACCCATTGCTTGAGCATTTCATAAGGTTTTACACTAAAAAAAAAAATGGCTATGCAATAATTGAAATGTGCTTCAAATAATCAAATAAGGACACCAGAGCTCGAAATATTTTTTAAAAGTAATTTTTTTCAATGTTAGATCGATCGTCTACGGGTCACTTCGGTCGTTTGTTCCTCGAAAATTCGCAGATCCGATTGATTCGCTATGTCTCAGGATCTCGAGTGAATTTAATTCGCTTCGGTGAGATCTACGGAATGGAGCATCGTGTGTGTGTGTGTAGGATGAAGGAGGCAAAGAAGAGCAGAGCGTGCCGCGATGTAAGAAAGTTTTTAACTCGATGGCCACTCGCCTCATATAGCATGCACTTTGTTTCTCCTCGTCCTCGTAGTAGTCGCTCGTTTTGAAGCTTACCGTCAAGAGATTTAACTCAGCCGACTTAACTTTCTGAATTTTACGTCGGACGTTTTAATACGCGTAATGGAATACCATAATACGGCTGTCCACTTGAAAGCTTAAATTGTTGAATATCGCTGGCATCTAGAGGCTTAACATTGACAATTACC
>NW_017100265.1:2007587-2010365 GCF_001263275.1 Habropoda laboriosa | reverse complement strand
GATACCTTGCAACGACGCTGTATAGTTCAAATAATTTCATTTCTCAAAGGTGGAGCGGATGAAAAAATTTCGGAAATTACGAGAATTCGTAGGATCTACTCGGTAAAGTCTCCTTGATAAACTATCTATGCCTCGAGAAGAAGATCAATGCTTCAGAAATAATGGTATTCAAATTATCATATGAGACACTTTTTGATATTCTTTCAATTTTAGTATTAAAGCACGCGGTGCTTAATTTTTCACAAATGAAACAAATTTTACTTGACAGAGTTAGTCACTTTGACTTCTCAGTGGCTCGCATACAAATCTTCAAATATAAGAAAGAATCAAAGAATCTTATTAAAAACAAAAGTGAAGATACAATCTGATTCAAGTAACTGATAACCTAGACCATTCAAAAATTCGTTCAAATCGTCAAACAAGGGAGAGAGAGAGAGAGAGAGAAAAAATTCCTCCCCATTACCGCGATAAACCTTTCTACCACCATAATAGCTGCACTTTAACCAGATCGTTTATCCGAATTCCTTTCTTTACGGGCGATTTTCTCCTATCGAAATGTCATCGACCAATCGAAATCGGCCTCCGCTGACATTCGGCTGAAATCCTCGAAAGGGCAATTCTGCTCTCTCGCTTTCTAATGCGCATCAAACGCGTCCCGTATTGGCCGTCTTAAATTGGGTGTAACATTCGGCTGTTGACTCCAAGTGTGCGCTCGCGCGCACGTCATCACTCGCTGCGGATTGTCCCAGGCTTGTATATAGGTGTGCGCATACAAGAGGCACGTATCGATGATGGGTCGATAAACATCGGCGTATTGTGCAATCAACCGCCTATTTGGTGTCATTGTGCCGACAGTTCAGTAGGTAGGTAGCTTTCTCATCCTCTTCTCTTCGGGCCTACCTACCTACTCTGCACCTAGTCTCTCCCTCTCTCCTCTTATTCCCCGTTCGATCGTGCTTGTCTAGGGGGTTACGCAACCATTTCCAACGGGGGTAGCTAGCTAGCTACTCGTTTCTCTACCTGAGCGCATATGGAACACACGAATACCTTCCGAGTCGACATTTCGAATAAACTCACCGCCAACGTGAATCTTCCTCTCACGTGGTTCGCCACTGTTCGAAACACACCGTTGTCTATCTTCCTCGAACCTTCGAATTGTCATTCTCTTCCGCATGGACGTTCGTCTCGCCAAGATTATGCAACGTTTGCAGTCTGGGCTCGAACGCCACCCTTGTTAAAATAAAATACACCGGAGAGGAGAGCTACCGTTGAAAGGAGGACTGTCAACATCGTCGTCGTGTGCCGCGTGCTCGTCTAACGATAAAAGAGTAAGAAGAAGGAGAAAGCTTTCCTTCTCGTTAAAGAAAGCAACCATTCGAAACGAAGAAACTCTGTGTTACTGTAACACCTGACTTGTTTCCCCGGAAATCACGCTTCGAACAGGCACCGTATCCCGGATTTTTTTTTTCCTTCTCCTAGTGAAAGATTCGCTGTGTGTGTGTGTGTGTGTTGTGAACGAGAGAATGAAACAGTGTGAACCCTTCAACGTTCTATGGGAACACACGTTGACCCATCAACCCGGTG
This sequence comes from Habropoda laboriosa, assembly GCF_001263275.1. Lineage (NCBI taxonomy): Eukaryota > Metazoa > Arthropoda > Insecta > Hymenoptera > Apidae > Habropoda > Habropoda laboriosa. The sequence goes on along the minus strand of NW_017100265.1, from coordinate 2,008,781 downwards.
ACTACCTGCCACCGTTGTGGCTACAAACATTTCTACGCTGATTTCCACGCAGAGCCCCCTCGGGACCTTTTACACGGCCACTGTTCTCTAATGCGGCATTATATTGCACGCTGTTATTAATGGACGCCGCCGTGAAAGTTTCGACGACGAACCCTTTCGCAGGATCGAAAGGTATCCGTTGATACTCCTTAATCTGGCAAATCGCAGCCTAAGCGATCTGCTAAACCTTCAATTTATTGTGCTGTAATGATCCTGTTAATGGTGCTCTCTTTGGGTGTGTCAGTAAGAGTGATATCATCGCGTTTAATCATGTTTCAATGCGGAAGTGCTCGGTGAGAATAGGGATTGGTGGAGTAGAGATAAATAAAGTTTGTTTAAATTGTGTAAGAGGAGATCAAAGTTGGAGGGTAAATATTACGGTTACTGGATAAATTTTGGTTGTTGCTTTTTTTATGTCGAAAAGAAAAGTTTGCAGGCTTGTTTCAAAGCCTCGTCAAAGAATTCCATTAATGGGTCTGAGAATAAGGTAAGGTAAACTTTTATCTGTACAATTATAAAAATGGGAATTATGGCACTGGGTTTGTCAAACCTCTCCAAACTAACCCGTAGTTCGTATATTTAAAAGAGATAGAAATCTGATCTATCCACGATCAAAAGTCCACATTAACATCTACCTATTACATCTTCAAACTACTTATTTATTTTTCTCAACAACAAGCACCGCAAAAAATTTTCTCACTTCGTCTAGTCCCAACTTATCAAATTAAAAGAACGAAATCCTGCATGCACCTAAGAGAGCAAATATACCCGGAGTCGTCCACACGGAAGCGAAATCAATTCATCGCGAAAAGTGGTACGGCAATTTCGAGGTTCGTTATCGCGCAACAGAAGCATTACCACGAGCCATTTGGTAACCGGTTCGGAGGGCTCGTAGGTGTAAGTAGGTACACGGCCGCCGTGTTGCGAGCGCGCCGGTGCACGAAGAGGGCGGATATTTAATAACGAGCCGGTACGACCGGATATACCGTTGTCGCCCCATATATTCCGGGTGAGTCGAAGCCTGCACCGCGGCTATATCTCGCGAGAAAATATTTCCAATTTGTCTTCGCGCACAAAGTGGTGCGCCGCGTCGTCCCTGAAGCTGACACAGGCCGAAAGAGACGGAGAAGAAGAAGAAGAAGAAGGGAGGCAGAG
>NW_017100265.1:2001220-2007370 GCF_001263275.1 Habropoda laboriosa | reverse complement strand
GGTGGTATAGAGAGGGAAGAGGAGAGCACAGCAAGAGGAGAAATACGGTGGAGTAATGGTGGAAAATCCGTCGGCTGAATTGAAGCGAGACGTCGTGAAATTGAACAACGTATGTAATATATACGCTAGCAGAAGGCTTACGCGTGTAAGAAGACGCGAAGAACGAGCCCCCATGTATCCGGCTATACAAACGCGACGCGACATAAGCATTCGTGGCTTCGCCTTCGAGGCGAAATGCGCACGGTGGCGATCGTTAACGACCGCGAATAATTTGCTCCGAGCTTTTTTTTCATTACGTAGAAATAGCTGTAACGAGATTCTGCTTGCTTGATCGAGAGATACTAGCTAACAGGTATTGCCTCGGAGCAGCTATTCTTCGTGTATCATAACGGATCGGTGAATTGTGTAATGTTCCGTTTATCAGTCGCGAATCATATTTTGCATAGGTCGTTGGATAAATCTTCACCTCGGTTATTACGTCATAGTGATAAATATATGTGCCCCCATTTAAAAAAGAAAACATCGGTCATCTTGAAATCTCGAAAAATATGATTTAGAGAAAAATTTTCTGCTTATCGCAATATTTGCCCCTTCGAGCCTAATAATATTTTCCTTCGACATTTTTTCGTATTGTCAAAAACGAGTGAGATATTCAAGGTGACCAAAATATTGGACGATTGCAAAAGTTCGCGTCCGATTTTCATTTTCAAGTGAAAATTACCTTTGCACACACCGTTTGTGTTTCATTTTCATATCGAGCACGAACTTTTGCAATCGTCCCCTGTACGTAGACATCGTAACTTGCATCCACGAACGATTTTTAAATTATCTTCTTCGTTATTATCACTTCGTAGTTGTAGTCCAATTATCAGTTTGACTACACGACACCGCTTCGGTCCCAAGAACACCGGACAAATCGGAATTCTAACGTATTTGGGGCTGTTGAAAACGAAAGTTTCGCGGGCTTCATCGGCGATGCCCAGAGCCGCGGAGGGAAAATTGAGGAATAAAATGGCAACCGGATACGAGATGCTCGAAATTGACACAGTCGTTGGCGCTTAAACAAACACACAATGTCCGTGTGCATTGTACGCGGTATAAAAAGGGCGTGTACTCGCCGGGCGTCAAATATTTGCACCACTTCAACAGCCCAGGTTAGCCACGCTGCCGAAACCTCGGCGATTTTTCCAACGCGAGCGAGAGATCCCCGCCGCACACGTTCGAAACGCGACATCGAAAGTCCTGACTTTACACGGATACGTTTTCTCTCCTCTCTCCTCTTTTTTTCTCTCTCTTTATTTTCGTCCCCCCTCTCCCTCGGTTCTTAACGCAGCCATGCCTTTTCCCGCTTTCACGGTCCATATAACCCGACCGTATCTGCATATGGACGCGGTGAAATCGAATAAAAGAATCGCGAAGGAAGGACATCGATAATCGCGATTTATTGCGACGTTAGACGCAAGCATGCCGAAGTAACGCAATATCGCTACTGGAAAAAAGAGGCCCGCGTGTTAGAGGAAAAATGCCTGCAAAATGCATACGATTAACCCTCGTGGATCCTCGAGGATCCACCCTGACCTTTGTCGAAGGGGTTAGACGTTACGGCGAACGGTCCTCTCATAAATCAGCGAACAACCCTTTCTGCTCTTTTAATCGACCGTACGATTTCGAGTTGAGCAAGAATGGCCTCGTGCTTTTTCGGGGTAAAACGACATCGAGGAGATGGTTATTGTTTACAATGATATGTCGCGGAATTGTCACGCTCGAGTGACAGTTTCGGTTCCTATAAATCGTTCTTTTCATCTCGTACGATGCTCTTCGAGTGCTGTACATTAGAGCTGTTGTGTCGATTATAAATTTGTAAAAATAGTCGAGACGACGAACAATTGGAAATTATACTGGAAAATGTTGGAATCAGATTTACGAAAATTCTGAAAACATGTTGATTTTTAAATACAGAATTACACGAACTATCGAAATTAGAGAAATTTTATCAAAGTGATTTAACTTTGATTCTGATGGCCCCAAAATGGCTGCGATTGCGAGAATCGAGGCTGTGGGATTGAAAAAAAATCCGAGCTACTTGAGAGATTCGCCGGTAACAGTGTATAAACATAACGAACGAAAATACCTCGTAAACCATAATTCCGCGACGTCTGAATGTCCGAAAGGAATTTACGATCTCTAATTTTACAGCTTCCACACTAAGAATTCCGTGCACGTGCGTATCGCTGTCACGCATGAGCAAGCGCGCGTTAGCAGCCTGGTTGCGTGGGTATCGGAAGCAAACGACGAAATGTACGAAGGAAACGGGCAGAAAAGAAAAGAAAGAGAAAAAAAGCCACGTAGAGGAGGAATAAAATGCAAGGAAGGCGGGATATTCAAATGGGCGTCCTCGTTATTGCGACTCGAATACGTTACTTCTGGAATATCGCTGGCCTTTTCCCTCTTCCCCGTCGTTTTTCTCTCGACTTTCGCGGTTTTTCTTAGACATTTCTCACAATATGAAAATATCGTACGTGTAATCTCGGAAGCGGCTCGAGAGGTATTTTCATAACAGCACGAAATGTTAGACAATAGTTGTTTGCCTATTCGACTTGATTAAGAAAACGTTGCACGATGTATTTGTGATATGTAGTGAAACGAGATTAACCCTTTCGCTGAGCGAATATTCGTTAGAAAATTATTAAGATTTTTCAAAGAAATTATTCGATCTTAAATTTCGTAGTATAACGAATATTAATATTAATCGTCGATACAGGTTCACTTCAGGTACTGTTCTAAGACTTTCTGCTTTTATATATTTATTCTCACATTGGCGTGAGTTGTGCCTATTGACGCAGAGCCAAATTACCAACTTACCCGTCTATGTTATTATCTGCTACGATTTTCTGGATTAATATTAGTTAATTGCACGAGTAATTATAGAGAAAAAATGTTGAGGTACTGTTCTAAGATTACGTCCGCGCGTATTCTTATACCTGTTTTCGCTACCAGGGTCGACGAATCAGAAACCGCGTTAATTGTGATTGGCGCGGCTGAAGTTAGTATGTAGACGATAATAAACACAAGAACGAGAAATACGTTAACCGAGAGTTCGTCTTATAGGAACCGGGCCTACGTGCCAAGCACTGTTTGTTGACACTTTTTCTCTCTCTCTCTCTCGCTCATTCTCGTCCAACAAATTGATACACATGTTTTTACTGATATGTGATACTACGTTTGGCACAGAAATGTAATTTAAATGGTATAATACTTTCTGTAGGAACATAATGGGCGTGTTAATTATTATGAACGCCAGCGCACGCTAATATGTTGTACGTAAAACGTAAAATATTATAAAAAACAATTCAGTAATAATAAATAAAACTATACTAAACTTTAAAAACTTATAAACAAAATAAGTATGAACTCCCTGAAATATCCTTTCACGAACAATATCACGAACTCATTGCAAAAAAACAAACACCAAAACTAATAAACAAAAAAACATTAAATTAATAGAACCAACAAAAAAAAAATAATTAAGAGAAGAAAATAATAAATTAAAAATAGATACAGACATCATAATAGGCCAAGGTCTTACAGTAACTAGATGAAATGGATGATTTGACATTAACATTAAATTATTTAAATTCAGTAAAATATATAAATAAATCTATAATATAAATTTATAAAACACTAGAATGTATCAAATATTTGACCATCGTGAAATAATTAATTTTCGATAACTCGTACCTTTTATTTTAGTGTCAGTATTAAATAATAACTGTTTCGTCCAATAAACAGGGAACGCTTTTGTTCTTAAGCGCGTTGTAACGAAAGGGTTAATGAAAACGTCAAATTTGACACCTTGTCTCATTTTGTATTCGATTATATTTCATTTTTGTGTCTTCGAAACACGGAAACTTTACTAATCTGTGCATAAACGATTGAAAATTAAAGTAATAGTATGAAATAATAAAATCGTAGAAAATTGTGCTCGTCTCTCTAACGTAAGGAAGAAAAGAAAAAAATTTCCTTCTGTGTGAAAACTTCGGTTAAAAAGTAGAAAGTGAAAGAATAACGCGAATAATCAACCGTCGTCTTTAAGGATGGCATAAAATACCCGCATGTTTGGCTGGAATGTTGCCCAATGAAAACGACGCCCTTAATAACTGTGGGTGACTGGAAACCAGAGAGAGAAAGAGGATGAGTAGAGCAACTTGTTGCATAATAACGCAGGACAAGAAGTTAGGGGTTGAGTCTAGTCCTGCGCGATGGCCGCGCTTGCGCTCCTTGTTTCCTCTTAACTAATCTACATAGCACTTCCCAGTTACGAGTTAACGCGGAATTACTGAATGAAAGTGCAACTGGCGAGACGAAACTGTTCTTTAATACGTTCAAACCTAACTGCCCCATTAAAAAAAAAAAAGAACGTGTTATGTTTGAATACAATGTTACCCTAAATGTAACATTTTATTATGTATTCTTCAAATAAACAGGTGAATCGAATTACAGTAATTGCACATGAAACATGAAACATTTGTTCATCTTTCCGACTCTAATTATTTTTCATTTCATTCAATTTTATTAAACTTTTTACTGGAAATAATATCTGTTTAATTTCATCGACACGCTAGAAAAATTAATTTTGGAACATTTCTCTCTTCGCGAGAGAAAGGCAATCGTCCTTCAATTCTTTCAATCCTTTGCTAAATTTCACCACAAAGAGCTCTCCACCGAGCGTTCCTTGGAGTCGACAGAATTTCACGACGAGAGAGAGCAACGATCAAACCTGAAATCCTGCACGGTGAAATATTTGCTCGGTAGCGCGCGAGGATGGAACGCGAGAACGAATTCCCGATGTTCGAAATCCCTCGAAGAAGCGGGGCTTCACGTCCAGGTTTTCTCTCAGGCGCGAAAGACGCGGGCAGACGGTGTCGTTCTGTTATCCTGCGGGATAGAGAACGGAAGGCAATAGGACGTAAAGCAGGCCAGACAGGAAGAAAAGAAAGAAGGGAATAAAGAGAAAGGATGTAAGGAGGTAGAGAGATGGTGGAGGAGAAGGAAGAAGAAGAGGTGATGGAGGTGGAGGAGGAGGGCCGTGGCATGCGATTAGCGTTTGATACCGCGTGCCAACGTCCTGAGGGTTGGGAGTAGGAGCAGACAGCCAGACAGACGTATAATTTCGGGGATAAGATCTAAAACATTGCTCCGACCTGCCACAGACGGAGAATACCGGCAAAAGGGGTTCGCGGCACCATGTGTGCAACGGGATACAAGCCAGAATGCCGTTTACCAAAAAAGATTTCGCCCTTTATCCTCCTTTTACCTCTGATACCAGAGGATACACTTCGGTTTAGCCACAACGAAATCGTTCGATTCGTTGAATTGCCAAACGACCCGGGCCAAATGACGATTACTATAGCTGACAATTTTAAGCATTCGACACGAAATTGTACAGATGTTTTATACCAGTTTGGGTACATGTTTCGGGTTTAAAAATTTGACCTGGTATTAGGTCATCTCATAAGTTCGTGTCGAATTTTATAATTTAGATGAATATTTTCAACAAACCTTCAAATTTGAGAAGAGACACGTAAATGCCTTCTCCTTCCACAATTTTTTTTCTTTTTTTGATTGATAAAATCAATTTATCGTCGCTATAGAATATCCTTCGATTTTCATTAAAATTCGATTTTTCGCTTTCGGCAGGAACTTATGGGATGACCTAACAATACAATTCAACTCTAAAAATATTTAGCTATTCTGCACTAATATTCGTGATTGAATATTTTCGCATCAAATTTTTATAAAACAATCAGTATTTTTATATTCTATACCTAGAATAATATATTTTAAAAAATTTAGCTCTAATAATTCTTCGCTATATTTATTCTCACCATTATACAACACAACTTCTATACCAATTTTAATTAAAAAAAAAAAATTTAAAGAAACAACTTTCAAACCACTATTACACTGAATTTTCTATCAAAAGAGAATTGAAAGAGAGCAGTTCGTTCGATAGAGCTACGTGTGAAGTGCGCCAAACGCTAGACGCCACAATTTCAGGGAAGCGTCGTTCTCCGTGGCACACATAAAACACGACGAACAAAAGGAAGCACAAAGGAGAGAAGAAAGAAAGAAAAAAAAAAGAAAAAGAGG
>NW_017100265.1:1985639-2001188 GCF_001263275.1 Habropoda laboriosa | reverse complement strand
TAAACACAGATAGGGTCAACCCACTGCATATGTCGTAGGCCTGCATATCTCCTCTGGCTGGCAGGCTGGCTGTCTGTTCGTTCGCCGGCAGGCTGGTTAGTTAGTTAACGTGTATGCAAAGCCCTGCCAGGTAGAGAGGAAGAGTCGCTCTGATTATTTATGTGCCATACCTCCCCCCTTGTAACCCTTTTTTCCCCATCGTCTGTCTCGCTCGCGACACGCTGCCAGACAGAACAAGCCGTGAGGGGAGGGAACAGGGTGTACCAACCGACGGTTCCCTCTCTCTCTCCCGTTTGCTTTTTATAGATAGTAAAAAATATTATAATCTATGCTTGGATGGAAGAGAAAAATATAATTCATTATTCGACCTGCGGTACAAAGGGTCACGACAACGGGGTGCCCCGCAGGGTGAATCCCGCCCGCCTTCTGCGAAGAAAAAAGGGTTGAGAGCGTGGAGAGGCGAGTCCCCGGGTACCTAACACCGTGGAAGAAAAAAACCGTGTCGTGATTCGGAACGAAGGAACTATATTTCATCTTAATCCTTCCTTCCAAGCTACCGCTTCGACATTGTCAAAGAAACTCTATCCTTTGCGAGATTAAACTATCGCTCTCTGTCTGTTTCTCGATTGATAATATGAATAATATGAACATAATATGAAATTTAGCGTGATAATGTGAAATTTAACAAATGAATACTGATCGATCGTTGGAAAATTGAAAATATGTTAAAATTGGAAATATTTTGGAAAATTGAAAGGAGGAACTGTGGAGGAACTAGAGAACCTTCGGCCTGGAACGGTAGACACGGCACAGCCTTACTTCTCCGTCGTTACTCGTATGGGATCGTAATTACACATGCGGAAAGCACAATGGAAGAGTAGAGGGGGCGAAAGGGTTAAAGAGGGTAGAGAGAGAGGGGGTTTGATGAGTGCAACCGGTGTCTTCCTCCCCACCCTCTGTCCCCGACAGTCGACAAAACGGCCTCGCGGATTCCTGTCATCGGAAACGTGTCAGTTTAACACGAAATCTCGATGCAGGAGGACCGAAAGTGATATCGAAAGTGAGAGGGTATAGAGAAAGAGAGAGTTGTCTAACTTTTGCGTATAACCACGAAATACAAGTAAACACGAAAGGGATAACAAAATTTTCATCGTGTGAATAAATCGTTCGTTACGTTCGCGTGAGTATCGATAGAGCAACTATCAATTTCTTAACGATCGATCGAATTTTAATACGAACACCAAAGTGGGCACCACTCTTACCAGCGAACGTAATTTCTTCACGAATTCGTTTATTTTCGGAAGTTGTCTCGATTCGCTAAACGACGCTCGTTAGCTGGTTAAACTTTAATATAAAATAGATTTCATAGAGGCAGTGGTTAAAAACTCGGATAAGAGGAAGGTAAGAAAAGTGACTAGCAAAGTGAATGATCTACTTTAGATCGCAACCGTCAACGTCTTCTCGTGGATATTCCCCTCGGAATATTCCAGTTTCTAAATTAAAGATTCCGTTTCCGCTTCAACTCAGCCATAATGCGTTTATCAATTTCTGTGCCCGGTCCTTCGCTCCGCCCCCTCGAGAAAATCGTATTTATTACTCGTGCAAAAGTATAACCGTTTAGCCTGCATCTCATAAACATCGTAAATATTCCAATACTCGGTAGCGGAGAAAAGACCGGGCTCTACTAACATCGATTTTAACATCGTTTTCGTGCAAATCTTCCAAACCAATCGATTTCAGTTTCTTCCTTTTATTCCACGTTCCAAAACTACAAAGCTAATCTAACAGTAGAAAAAAAAAAAAAAAAGAAATGCCCGAAACACTCACCCTTGGACGATACGTAGACGCAGAAAGTTCTCGTCGTTGCTCACTCCTCTTGTGTGCGGATCGTCACGTCGAATGTTGAACGTGTCGCGGCGTAGTTGAATCTGTCGACAAACGAACGTGTGGGTCGCGTTGGAAATTTTCGAAATACCGTTCGAACGCCGACAGAAATAGGTAAATAACGCCGGCGAAGGTCCGGGCACAACTGAAAGAGAAAGTGAGAATGAATGAGCGGGGAAGGTAGGGGGAGGATGATTAAGAGGGCTTGGGAGGGTTGCTCGCGAAGAGCTGCCGGCTCTGACGTAATTAGTTGGAAACGGGGGACGCTCGACGTACCGCGAGAGGGAAACAATCAGCTGTTGCCCTATCCCACGGAAGCGCACGACTGTCGGAGAACGTGGCGAAAACAGAACGCGACTAGCGTTCCTCTACGGCACTGTTATCGTTTGCATACATGACCGATACAGAAGGACAACCGCGGTGTCTTTCGTACGAGGAATTCGTGGTATTCGTACAATGGCAAAAGAAACTAACACAGTTCCGGGAGAAACTAATTGGCATGTTTACTTTCTCGAAAGGAGAAAACAAAATTCTGTTCACTTCACTGGTTAGAGGTTGTTTGAATACAAGTGAATCATCTCGGTATACCGAGAGTGTTGTACGGAGAATATGTTAGAAATGAATTTCGTCGGATTTGAGATATTTGAAAAGCAGAAAAAATTCGGGGGAAAAATTGTCACTGAATATTTTCTTTTTTTTATTCACGATCCTCTCGAGCTCGTGTATGAACGAAGTCGCTGGTCGTCTCGCGTCTTCGAGAAGAATGAGAAAAGTAGAGAAGGAGCGATGTGTCAGGACGAAGGCGTAGGAAGGACTGAGAGTGGATCCGGGACCGAATCCTACCATCTCGAAGGACTGTCCGACGGGAACTGTACCGTCGAACGTCGCGACGCCGGCGTCTGCGTCCCATCTGCCTATATATACGTATATCTACCGTAGACGAATATACACGCGTACATGCACGGCTTGTATAATATAATATTTACATGTGCGCGCGAATATATTCGGGAAAATGTGGAAGCCTTTCAACGGCCCAATCAAATTCTACGAAAAGATATTCTTGTTTTCGCGATTCCCATCGTCCTCCTGTTATCGAGATACATAAACCTGAAACGTTCTCCTGCTTTATTTCTGTATCTGCTGATTGCTGTAGTATCGTAACAAAACGAGAAAAGTATCACCGGAGCAACTTATTCTTAATATTATTAAAAAGAAAAGAGCACAGTTATGTGTGTGTGGTATTTAATTTTAGATGCGTTTAAAAATTCGTAATTTTTAAAGCAATAACATAGATATTTTTATTATACTTTTATTGAGATTTAAATGTCCTAGAGAAATGAGGGAAAAATTTCTATTTTAAAGTGTGTTAAATGTTTATGTTACGCGTTCCTTTTTTAAACAAATTCGAAAACTCGGTCAAACCTGTATACCGCCTATTAAATCGTTCGGGTTTAAAGATACTTTTGTCACGACTGAAAATTGAGAAAGTCCAGAGAGAGATGAAATTTAAAAAAAAAAAAAGGAGGAGGAAAGAAAAATCAGGAATCAAAACCCTGGCCGTATTTGTCACTTTTTTCTAGTCAATACTTTTTCAGAGAATCGGCCTCTCCGCGCATAGCACATCCCCTTTCCGCCCCCGTGACACGACGCCCCAGGAGAGCGTCGCGGCGCCTCTCCACGCAGGCGTCAAGATGGCTGCTGCTTCTCGCCTCCATCCAGGCTAGATTCTCCTTCGTTTAACTCGTATCAGTAATTAATAAAACGCCGCTAAGTGCTTTCGTGCCACTCGCGATCTCGCGCTCAGGATTCCCAGCCGGAAACGAGACCATTCCGTGTGTCGTCGGGCTCGTATTTTCGTTCGTGGTGCATCTTGTAAACGCGAATCCGTACGAAAGGTGAAGTGGTTCATACAATTTGTACACCGTAAAATCTTTGCGTAACATTTTTGGAAAATTGATCGTAGCCGGATCTTCTACGTAGACGAAATTGAAATTAATCACAACGGGAAGTAAAGTACAGCCGTGGCCCAGTTTCTGCGTATTTGTGAGACAGAATGGTTGTTTTCGTCGATCAATAATTTGTAAGGGATAAATGCACGCTCATTCTTGAAAGACGGTGACCTAATTTCGCGAGGAATGCAATAATTGGTGAATTCGAGACTGAGAATCAATTAATTACTGTCGTTACGAGCAGAATTATTTTTAATTCATCTTTTGACACCTTTCTCGCGTAATTTCTTTCAATTATTTAACATAAATCCTTTGCAGACTGTAGATTTAAATTTTGCAAAAGGTGCAAATGCAGATTTAATTAATGGACGTGTTTTTATCGAACGATAAATGAAACAAATAGCCTGTGAAACTACGAGTTTGTATAATTTAATTATTCAACAACAATTCTTGCATAAACGACAAATTACCGTTATTCAAGCTTACACGTTGAATAAAAAACATTCGTACCTACGTCGTTAAACAGAGTTCACGAAAATAGATTAAAAATCACTCCTCCGACTGACCCAAATTTCACCAATGTCGTTGCATCGCGCAGACAATCGTTTCTTCGAATTCGATCTTCCTCCACGGGCACACGAGTAATCCCTCGTTTTTCGTCGAACACAGTTACGTCGAATTCCTCTTTTCATCGCGCTCGAACGTCACAAATCACCGGCATGACACAACAACTTCAAACCGGCACGTTCCCAACGGAGAGAAACATCCCTCTCGCGTTCACCACAAAGGGCTCTTTTTTTCTGCTCAAACCCTGTGCACGGCGGCAAGAAAAAAAAAAAGGAAAATAAAAGGAGTAGGACAAGAAAGAAAATTCATCGTTGAAACGGCACTTCATTAAAGCAGAGAGACGACTCGACTTAACCCCTCGTCGATAAAACTGACTCACATCGTGCAGCCGGCTGGCCGTGTATGCAAATCACTCGCGTGGGGTTCTTCCTCTATCCGTCTCTTTCTCTCCTCTCTAATAAACCTTCTCTCTTTCTCACTCTGCCTCTACGCAGCCTCATTTTTTCTCTGCCTCGCACTTCCACGCGTTTCTCGTCTGTTCCGTTCGCTCACGGTGCCCCATAGAGAGAAAACCCGTGAACGGGTGGGGGTCGAAGGAGGAAACTCGTTATTATTTTTTTTCCACTCGTGATAGGGGCACTGGGTCCGAATTGGCGGCCATCATGCGTGCCCACCCCACCACCGAGCCGGCCCTCGATTGTTTATAAGGGTGTAGTTTGCACCGATGGGCGGTTCAGTTCGGTGACCCTTCGAAACGCGCTCTCCTCGCAAATACCACATCGTGACCGCGCAATTTTCAGTGACTTATGGGACTCTTTCTCCTATGGTGAGAAATCCCGGGCATCGTGTACAAGTAAATCTTCTCGTGTTTGTTTCGATCCTTTGCTCAGATTTTTTGCTTCGGGATTAATTCGAGAGATTTGTAACTTGAGGACGTTTCACGTGGGGGACATTTTGGAAAGGTTGTTTGGAAGTATTTTCTGTGTTGACAAGTAGTTGAGTTGTTCAGTGGAATAGTTGATGATTGGAAAGTTCTTTTGTGTGGATGATAGAAAGTTGGGAATTTTTTAGTGAGGAAGATGTGAGCAGAATTGATTGCTTTGTTACCTTATGTCAAATTAATATTAAGCTTGGATTAAGCATGGTCTTATGAGTGAGACTACTGGTTAGTATAGTTTTTCAGTTAGAATTTTATTTTAGGAAGAGATGTTCCAAACCTAAATTAATTTCTTCATAGGAAAGCATAGTTATACTTTTAATAACTAATATTCACATAAATTAGCTGTTAAATTTTAAATACCACGATACGTTTAACATTCTATAAGACTAATATTAGGTTGCACCGATATTAAACTTCTTGTTGATCACTCCACTGAATCCTTTTCTAAACATTTTTAAACATTCCCAAAATTCTTACTATCTACACACATCGAATGACTCCAAAGTTTTGTCCCACAGTGTATACAACCCGTAACACGATTAAAATTCCCGTTTATCACGTCAGATAACGCGTTATCCGCACGAAAATAGTGACTGAAACATCATAATACAGCGACGTGTTAACACGTCTCTAAAGGGCGAGAGCATCGAAGGTTTCGCGTTTCGTCAATTTGTCCCACTTTCGTGTCTGAAAAGTCTGAACGAGCCGAGCGCAAGTTTCCAGGGGCAAGAAGAAAGTCGGCTTGATAAATGCAAGTTCGCGCATACGAGAGAAATCGTTCGATAAATCAAATCAGAGAGTCATTGTGCCCGCGTAGCCTCAGGTAGGCCAGCCAGAATGGATGCGCGCGTAGCGAGAGGAGCGCAAAAGACGCGCGCGCGGTGGGGCTGCGCCGTGAAGGAGAGAAAGAGAGCGGGACAGCGTGAGAATGAAAAGCGCGAGGAAGGATATTCAAATTTCGTACCCTCGTTAGCTCCGAAATTCTCAATGTGCAATAATTTATCATCGGGCCCCGCTGAGGTGAGCGGCCGCACAATACCGACTACCTGCATGCATAATTTATGCCGATGATTTTCAAGGAAGCGGACGGGGCCCAAGGAGGAAAGGGTTGCCCCGTCAGGACCGTAACCGGGTCTCCTGATCTCCTTCTGCCTTAGAAAATAAACCGTGACACACTTGCAAATGGAATTTTTTTTTAGAATTTTTCAACTTTAGATTTTGGAGAATTTTTGCACCTGCAGTATGGAATTTACTTTCAAGTAATAAATTAAATCTTGCGTAAATTTAATTAAAGGACGAAATAGATAACTAATTTAGATATTTGAAAACTGATTAGAATATAATAAAATTACATATGATTATTTCCTCGTTCCACCTAACAGGTTTTAATTGTACTTTTGTAATCATGCAATTTTCAATATTTTTCGTTTAAATTACAACATGTAATTCAAGGGTGTTTCGGAAAATTTTGTAATGAAAAAAACAGTGTTTGGATGATTTTGTTGTTCACATCAGGTTCGGTGCTAGTTTCGTACGCTACTGGCCTAATTCAGTTGCCCTCTTCCGGATGGTCCATTGTCAGGTAATATGCATATGCTCTAGAACACGTCACAGGCATGTACCTGCCGGTTACGAAAGGAACGTTCAACCCTTTTTTTTTTCATCGAGCGAAGAGGAGAGTTCTTTTTGTGAAGGTTGAAAAAAAAAAATGAGAGAGAATCGTCGTCCCTGTGACTTGGATGCGAGGCAGACCTACCCCCGTGGTCCCATCCTGCTTTTTCATGGTGAAAAGACGTCCGATGGGGGTCGATTCAATGCTCTACTAATTATATGCAAAGACGTACGAAACTACCTATGTACCCGGCGGACTTACATAAGAAACCGAGCGATACGCTTACGTAACGTACAAACCATATCCGGAAATGCGCTTGCGGATGTTGAGAGTGTATTGAACGAGCGACGACTCGATATTCCTTAGTTCGGCTGCTACGAGGAAACAAGATTTTATGTATCTACGGTTTTATGTAAGATTAGTTTAATTGCTTATTATTTTAAACTAATCTTGCTTATTATTTAAACTTACATTAAATGTTACGGCGATGGAGGCGAGGTCGAGGGTGTACTGGGTATAGCGAGTTATACCAATCAATCAGCAGTAATCAAAATTTATTTTAGTAGTCAAACTTAATAATTTTCATTTTTTTTAATTTTCCATTATTATTATATTATATATTTTATTAAAAATGAAAATTATTAAGTTTCATTATTTTTTCAGAAAATTATCAAGTCATCAATATTATAAATTTTAGAAGTCAAGAATGTTCCTAATTCCCCTAAAAATACAATTATTTGAATTGTCGTTCTTTTGTAATGGGGAAAAAATGATCGAAGATAACGTGTTCCTCTATTTTCCTAAATAACTAGTATTTTTGTTATTTCTTCTTTTTTTATAGAAGAGAATAGCTTGAATTTGAACAAATGACTGGACTATAGGTACTACAATGGACCAAGGCAACTTAGACAAAATTCTAACGCAAACTGAAAATTGACTCTAATTGACCTAAAGTCGTCGACTAAATATGCAAAGTTAAGTCCAGCTAACATCTCCAACCAAACTTCATACAAATTCAACTCACCGACAACGACCACAAATTCCAACGATACTCTCGAAACAACTAGCTAAAAGGACAAGTAAAAACAAAAAATGAACATGTAAAAACGAGTGAAAAAACTCGCAAAGAAAAATATCGCAGCACCGCGTACACATAGGTTGTACCACACGTTCTCTCCCAGGAGGCAGATTATCATCACCGTTCGTGGAATCGATTGGACACGATTCAAAATCGAGACCCGCACAAAAATTGGCAGTGATCTTTCCCTCCATCGGCTCGGTTCTTTTCCCCGTTACCACAACCTCTCTCGTCCTCGTCTCACCTCGCCCTCGCCACGGATACTCTCCTCTCGTTTCCGCCCGTTCGAAAAAGATCGTGGCGCAGGCCACCGAATCATCGTGCATCTTCTGCGTCGGTTTTCTCCGCTTATATACGTACATACATAATATATTATGCGTATACAGGCGCGGGGAACGCTTACACACAGACGCAACCGCGCGGCGTAGATACGCGAGGAAAAGAGGGGAACAGGTACTATCGATGCATGTATGAGTTATCGTCGGGGCCCAAATTGCTTGCCAACCGGTGATGTAGAGCCCCGGGCCGAAGATTTATTTCTTCTTGGGGGTGGGACAGAGAGGGTGGGGCAGCGGGAGTGAGGTGGGATTCTCTGGAAACCAGAATCACGATGCGCTATGCCAGCGTAGATTCTCTTTCACGCGGGCAGCCAGAACAGCTCGCCAATGGGAGAGGAGAGAAGAGAAGAGGAGCTAGCTGGTCGAGGTTCGGTATTATCTTCTCTCCAGTGACGTCCGGGCCAATTTCACGGAGGTCTCTTTTTCCTGCTGCCTCGTGACGGAAGAACAGTACCTCTTCTTTTTCTTTTTTTCTCACCTCGAAACTCTTAAGTCTCTCTTTATTCAGAGGATTGAAATTGCCTAGATTGATCTTATCTACGATGACGTGATTGAATGTGTCACTCTCTCTCTCTTTTCCTATTGTCTTTGAGGCGAATGGTAAATCGTACGATGGTTGCGAACGGCTATGAAACGAAGGGACGGTGGTCGAGAATGGAACAGTTTAGCTGAAATTCGACCGACAGGGGTGAAATCGTAGAGTTTCGTGTTTTATCAGGGGACGACTGGTACGCGTGTCTACGTTCCGGCGTCGATGTAATCTGTCGCGAATAACCGTTCTTTGATGTTGTCCTTGAGGAATCCGTGAACGCTGCGCCGGGGAATATCGATATTCGACGGGCTGTATCGCACGAAATTTCAAGCATGGCCGAGCCGTTTGATGACAAACGCACCCTCGCACGCAGGGGGTGGAAATCGAAATGCGTCCACCCCCCGTCCGTCAGATGGGGGGACGAATTCGACCAATTGATGGGTTTGGGGCTGATGTCGATCAATCGACAAACTCGTACCTCAAAGCCAATGGCCATTCCTATTCCACTGACCCTGTTTGTTCGCCGCTTGTTTTACCGATGAACCGAGTCTTTTTTTCTCTTTTTTCTTTTTCATCCCGTGCACACACGATCGTCGTTGAAAATACTGCTTTCACGGTAGGTATGAAATATGTATGTGTTTTGAAAAAGACCGTGTGCGTCCCTCTGTCGATTTCACTTTTAACCGCGTTTTTCAACGATGACAAAGCTCTTTGTCCATTGCTAAAAGCATCTTAAAAAATGGTCCAAGTATTGCGCGCCTAGAGGAATTTATTTGCTACGTTTCAACGTTGTCACGAGTATTTCTTTTTATTGTCGTGCTAAATTTATAATATTTTCTTGAACCTTGAAAGCCAAGGTAAACAAATGTCCACAAGGTTCCAAACTCTAGCTTTCTTCGTAAAATAATTTGCGTAGGTCACTGATAAACTGCTTTCACGTCAGTGCATGTTTTATTATAAATTTTACGCTGTGTGGCCATATTCGCGTTAAACTTTTGGTAACCCTTGGTGTCAGAAAAGAAATCATAGGTCAAGGGGTTAAACTACCGAACAGTCCTCTAACGATACTGTACTTTATCAACGCGTCTCCGTTCCGTGATAGTTGTCACTTAACAAACGATTAGTACACGGAATACAACACACCTCTCCCAACACCTCAACACTTCACCTCGCAGGATCACCGCTATCGCCAATCCCACAATTTCCCAGGTTCGCGCCAGTAGGTACAGCGGGATGAACAAACGGCGAGGGATAAAAGAAAGATCACACATTCCCGAGTCTCTCTCTCTCTCTCTCTCTGGAGGCGTTACATCGCGTAGAACATTCTCTCCTTCGAATAAATTCCGCGGGTATCGTTGGCCGCGGTTCAACGTGGCCCCGCGTATACACAGACGCCAAGGTAAACAGGAAAACCGATCCAGGGAGCGGGGCACGACTTTGCGGCTCGTGGCTCGTTGTTCGAGCGCTTCCCTGGCCGCGGAGTTTGCTTTTGTACGTGGAATATCCGGTGAAACGAGCCGGCTGCTGATTCGATCGGACAGCAGCATCGCAGGTACATATCGCGTTCGTGGCGCCCCTTCTCGCGCGCATCCGGACAGGCAACCCTATATATCTGGCTTCTGTCTCGTTCCACGACCGTTTAAAAGCCTCTCTGCCTAACCTTAACACGAGACCTAACTCCGTCTTCGTCAGTCCTCGTGCCCGTGAAAACGTGGCCACAATGCGGAATCCCACTGCCTTTATACCTCTATCCTCGCGAGCATAATACGCTTGGCCCGTGCGGTTAGCCTAACCGCTCCTACCCGGCATAGTTCTTACCTCGTCACTCCTTTGATTCCCTTACCTTCAACGACGAGCCATGCGTGAGTTATTAGCATATGGTATCATATTTTCGATGGATCCAACAGATAGAGCTTCCCTTCACGATTATCGAACGTTCTAACAACGGGATGTACATACTGTGTTCTCTTCTTTTTTTTCTTTTCGCTAGGCGAAAGTTGATTGTTTGATGTATGCTGGTAGGATAATGGTTTTTGGGGTATTGTTTGAGGATTTGGGAGTAGACGATGGGAGGATTAGGTTAGATTAGCGTGTGGTCTGTGATAGATGTAACGAGACTACTGTTTCGTCGACGACTGTGTTGAATTGAATGAATATTTTGCAGGAACTATGTAACAACTGTGTGTGTTTTGCTTTAATTGTAGCTGAAGTAAATTTTTGTATATTTTATCACTCTAATTTACTCTCCATTCCTCGTCATTTTATCTCAATGTTTCTTCATTCGTAGTAATACTTTATGTATGAATATAAATGTAAATAAATTTTAAAAAATTGCTAATTATTTTTCGTCTAACTTCTACTAATTAAGGAAATTCTTGATGTAAAACGACTACACTACACTTCAAATAAAAGAGATAAACTTAGTGAACGCAAGGGGTGTACGATTTATCCATAGAAGCCAAGATCAGACAAATTCCAATTTTCCCCAGCTTTCCTCCGAATTGGTATTTTTATTGAAAAGAATTTTTGAAGATTTCACTTAACAAACAATTGAATTGGAATTTTTTCAAATTTTTCCAAAACCTAAAACTGTTAAACGAATTGGACTTAAACATAAACGACCCAGTTTGCCAAATATTTCGTAATATTGTTAATTCTTCACAATTTAATTATAGTAGAGGCTTTGACAAGTATCCTAGAATTTTTTCAAATTTATCGGAAAACCTAAAACTGTAAAAAGAATTGGACTTAAACATAAACGACCCAGTTTGCCAAATATTTCGTAATATTGTTAATTTTTCACAATCTAATGGGATGTACAACATAGTAGAGACTTTGACAAGAATCCTACAATTTTTGTCAAATTTTTCGAAACCTAGAATTGTAAAAAAGGTAGACTTGAAAATTAGATTTAAAAAAATTGGACAAATCTTCAATTTGATTGTGTAAAATACTGTGTCAACGGGTTAAAAACCCAATTTCCCCGATCAAATACCAACAGACGATGACACGAATTTCTCCAGCTCTTCTTCGCGAGAACAGACTCTCCCCTTCGTTTCTCGTTAACCCCTTAGGAAATCTTCGTTACAGCGGAACAGAGATTTTCGGGCTGGCTGCGATGGACGTAAATACGGTATTAAATATACGAGAAAATTATTTTCACCCGACGAGGCCGGCGGAGTTTTAGACTCCGTCAGGGTGTCGTTCGCGAACGTAAGTCAAGTTGGTGTAATTTCATAGCGTGGCAGCGCTATCGCGAGAAATAAGCGTTTGGCGCCGCGTGCAGTTGATTGTGACGTATGATACTCGTACATTATGCAGCTCGCGCTTCGTCTCGGTTTCGAGTTTCGACATTTTTCTCGGTGCTTTATTACACGCTCGAGATATTTCTGCCCCCGCCGCGATACATCCGCGGCGAACGGACAGCGGACGCGTACTACACGTGTACATTGTTACGTACGTGTGTAAATATATGTGTGCATATAAATAAATAAATATATGTATTTTTTTTTTTTTTTTCGTAATAGTGGTAAACAGGAGAGCACTGTGTGCACGCGAACAAAACAAGATTTATTATCTACGCGATATTGGATTCCAACGAGCGGCCATTTAAATCGCCGATACTAAAATTCACTTTATCGCTCGCTCCTTAAGTATATCGTTTAAACGCGTTGGTTCGAATTAAACCTGTGATCTGAAGGTACGGATGATCGTTTCTCGTTCATTCACGTGAATTTGTCTGTGTTTTTCGTTGAGGAATTTGTCAGGAATTTGGATGATTTTGTTCCCTTTAAATGTCAAAATTGCGAACGCGCCAATTTTTTCTTTTCGAGTAAAGAAATGGGCCGAGTGTGACGAAAGAAAGAGGGGATAATCAGAAATTATTTTATAGTTAAGTTTAAGTGTGAAGTGAAGATTAATATTTGCAAGGAAATTAAAAAATTGAATTTCTGTAATTTATCGAATCGCACATTCATGATGTTGGCATAGAAAGGACGATTTAATTGTCCAAAGTAATCTTTTGTTAAATATATTTGCGTATCTGAGCTGAATTGATTTATTTCATAATTTGTAAATATAATTTTTTAACGACTGATTATTATTCTTCATCCCCTATTTTCTGTTCAATTTTTCCGTACATATGGCCATTTAAAAAGCACATTTTACAAAAGAAGGAATTTTTCATGTTAATTTGTCATTGAAAAATACGACAAAAATGTATAAAATTCTTGACATAATATTCTTATATATCAAAAATTATTACACACGTTTAAATACCTTATACTATGATGATTTTCATACTTCATCAAAATATTGCAAATTTCGTTAAGAAATTTTCCAAGAAAAATTTAAACGTTAAAATTCTAAAGATCGTCAATATTTCCACGAAACCGTGACACATTCGTTACATGGTATCCCTTAAAGTGGTTTATTTCATGGTCCATTAAGATTCAATCTCGTCACACCCTTAAACTTGCCACAGCAAACAAAGGGGAAGGTACATAATGACCTTCTCACAAATTTAATTAATCATCCCTGTAAAAACCTTGTATACATCTGAAAGTTCACCCGTAATCCAAACTTAATTTGCCCTTTCTAAAGATTCCTCGTAATTAGCGTTGTCCTTCGTCAATTGAACACCGTGCAAAAGAAATGGAAAAAAAAATTGCGGAAGCTGCGAAACAGGGGAGATTTGGAAATCTCTCGACAACACGTCAGACCGATCTAGTGGTGAATCTGTAAATGACACCAGCGTAGGATTTAAGGGTCGATAAAGCAGTTCACCCTTTTCGACCCTCCATTGCATCGATGCGGCAGAATTCTTTCTTAAGGGGTAACTTTTTTTTCACAGCCAGCGACCCGCTCGGTCACGAATGGTACTACGCGAAATGCGTTTGTTAACCTTCTATATAGATCTCAACCCTTCTGAGACTCCACAGAACTATAGTAGTTTCATATAAAATTCTTCCCGTATTTTGAATGAACTTTTATTTATAACGTGTCACAAAATATTGTCATCAATTTGCTAAACAATTTTGATACACATTTTTTGGTTGAATTGTTAACGTTTCAGAAGGAAATATTAAATATTCAGCTGAAATTCAGGTAAAGTGTGAAGAATTTTGAAACAGTGAAGAATATAGTGTGCTATCGTATTTGCACCTAAAATTGAGCAACCAGACGTTCTCTGATGAATAGCGAGTTCAGAGTACCCGTTAAAGGGTTAACCGACCCTAATATACATAATGCTCACTCCTACGGTAAGGCAACCTAACAGGCAACTATGTCACATCGGTGTCGTAATATAATCACGATTTATATCCGCTAAACATGTAATTTAAATCATACTCAAATTTACCAAATAATTGCAACGTTATTCTCCTAAAATAAACACTTTGTCCTCGATAAATCACTCTTGAAATTAACACTAAATTAAACAATAAATCTTCCATTTCCTAAATCCTACAATTCACACATACAGTTTGTCCCCAATAAATGACCTCTCAAAATGAATATTAAATAAAACAATAAATCCAAAATCCTAGAATTCACACTTTCTCAATTCTCTCTCTACGAATAGCCCAAATATTTTCGCGCACGTGGGTCCGGAAATTGTGTGTTCTCGGAGATAGGAAGCACGGCAATACCTCTTTTGTTCGCAAAAAAAAAAAAGAAAAAAAAAACACGGTCGATTCTGCGCCGTGAAATTCTGAATTTCACGCGTCCGCAGAAATCAACGCCGCTGATCTCGAAGTGTTTCAAATTGCCGCGTAACACGAGAAATAGCCTGAAACGAAAAGTTGTTGGCAGCGTCATTGTCCAGGCCATTAAGGGCCAGGTATCAGGTTGATAACTACGACGACATCCGGGGAGAAGGATCATTTCCTGCGTGAAGGAAACGTATCCGTGGGGCGAACGGACGGAAAATAGCAGGACGCGGTGCCAGGCGACTTTTTATTAAGCTGACTAGAACCCTTCATTACGTGGAACACCTTTTGTCCATCAGGAGTCGGACCTGCTGTTGCACCTTCGTTTTCGTTTCCAATGGGAAACGGCGAAAAAGGGCCGAAGAATTCCTCCGCGACGATGGAAGATCGCCGAGACATTTGAGACGCGCGCCGACAAAGCCTATTCATTTGGACTTTCTTAATGACGGGATCGTTAGCCCCTGATAGCCAAAAGCGTTGCGTTCTATGGCGATTCCGTGGCGCTTGCCGCCTCGTTTGCGAGATACCTCGTGCGGAACTGTTCAACGTTTCTGATGATTTTTTCATGCGGGCAATTTTTTGAAGAGTTTTTGAAATTGAACGTTGAGAACTAAGCGAGTATTAAGTATTGGGTCATTCCATGAGTTCGTGCCGAATTTTATAATTTAGATCAATATTTCCAACGAACCTTTCAATTTGATAAAGAAAACATAAGCGGCTTCTCATTCCACAGCTTTTTTCTATTTTTTTGGTAAAATCATTACATATGTCGTCACTGTAGTATTTCCTTGGATTTTCATTAAATTACTTTCCGCTTTTGGCACGAACTTATGGGATGACCTAATACTTACAAATTTTTTTTTTCTTTTCAAGCCTAATTTTAGACATAGAATTTTCCTGTTCGTGAATATTTTTGCTCCGCTACAAAATTTTTTTGGAAA
>NW_017100265.1:1959497-1971643 GCF_001263275.1 Habropoda laboriosa | reverse complement strand
CTCTCTCTCTCTTTTCCTATTGTCTTTGAGGCGAATGGTAAATCGTACGATGGTTGCGAACGGCTATGAAACGAAGGGACGGTGGTCGAGAATGGAACAGTTTAGCTGAAATTCGACCGACAGGGGTGAAATCGTAGAGTTTCGTGTTTTATCAGGGGACGACTGGTACGCGTGTCTACGTTCCGGCGTCGATGTAATCTGTCGCGAATAACCGTTCTTTGATGTTGTCCTTGAGGAATCCGTGAACGCTGCGCCGGGGAATATCGATATTCGACGGGCTGTATCGCACGAAATTTCAAGCATGGCCGAGCCGTTTGATGACAAACGCACCCTCGCACGCAGGGGGTGGAAATCGAAATGCGTCCACCCCCCGTCCGTCAGATGGGGGGACGAATTCGACCAATTGATGGGTTTGGGGCTGATGTCGATCAATCGACAAACTCGTACCTCAAAGCCAATGGCCATTCCTATTCCACTGACCCTGTTTGTTCGCCGCTTGTTTTACCGATGAACCGAGTCTTTTTTTCTCTTTTTTCTTTTTCATCCCGTGCACACACGATCGTCGTTGAAAATACTGCTTTCACGGTAGGTATGAAATATGTATGTGTTTTGAAAAAGACCGTGTGCGTCCCTCTGTCGATTTCACTTTTAACCGCGTTTTTCAACGATGACAAAGCTCTTTGTCCATTGCTAAAAGCATCTTAAAAAATGGTCCAAGTATTGCGCGCCTAGAGGAATTTATTTGCTACGTTTCAACGTTGTCACGAGTATTTCTTTTTATTGTCGTGCTAAATTTATAATATTTTCTTGAACCTTGAAAGCCAAGGTAAACAAATGTCCACAAGGTTCCAAACTCTAGCTTTCTTCGTAAAATAATTTGCGTAGGTCACTGATAAACTGCTTTCACGTCAGTGCATGTTTTATTATAAATTTTACGCTGTGTGGCCATATTCGCGTTAAACTTTTGGTAACCCTTGGTGTCAGAAAAGAAATCATAGGTCAAGGGGTTAAACTACCGAACAGTCCTCTAACGATACTGTACTTTATCAACGCGTCTCCGTTCCGTGATAGTTGTCACTTAACAAACGATTAGTACACGGAATACAACACACCTCTCCCAACACCTCAACACTTCACCTCGCAGGATCACCGCTATCGCCAATCCCACAATTTCCCAGGTTCGCGCCAGTAGGTACAGCGGGATGAACAAACGGCGAGGGATAAAAGAAAGATCACACATTCCCGAGTCTCTCTCTCTCTCTCTCTCTGGAGGCGTTACATCGCGTAGAACATTCTCTCCTTCGAATAAATTCCGCGGGTATCGTTGGCCGCGGTTCAACGTGGCCCCGCGTATACACAGACGCCAAGGTAAACAGGAAAACCGATCCAGGGAGCGGGGCACGACTTTGCGGCTCGTGGCTCGTTGTTCGAGCGCTTCCCTGGCCGCGGAGTTTGCTTTTGTACGTGGAATATCCGGTGAAACGAGCCGGCTGCTGATTCGATCGGACAGCAGCATCGCAGGTACATATCGCGTTCGTGGCGCCCCTTCTCGCGCGCATCCGGACAGGCAACCCTATATATCTGGCTTCTGTCTCGTTCCACGACCGTTTAAAAGCCTCTCTGCCTAACCTTAACACGAGACCTAACTCCGTCTTCGTCAGTCCTCGTGCCCGTGAAAACGTGGCCACAATGCGGAATCCCACTGCCTTTATACCTCTATCCTCGCGAGCATAATACGCTTGGCCCGTGCGGTTAGCCTAACCGCTCCTACCCGGCATAGTTCTTACCTCGTCACTCCTTTGATTCCCTTACCTTCAACGACGAGCCATGCGTGAGTTATTAGCATATGGTATCATATTTTCGATGGATCCAACAGATAGAGCTTCCCTTCACGATTATCGAACGTTCTAACAACGGGATGTACATACTGTGTTCTCTTCTTTTTTTTCTTTTCGCTAGGCGAAAGTTGATTGTTTGATGTATGCTGGTAGGATAATGGTTTTTGGGGTATTGTTTGAGGATTTGGGAGTAGACGATGGGAGGATTAGGTTAGATTAGCGTGTGGTCTGTGATAGATGTAACGAGACTACTGTTTTGTCGACGACTGTGTTGAATTGAATGAATATTTTGCAGGAACTATGTAACAACTGTGTGTGTTTTGCTTTAATTGTAGCTGAAGTAAATTTTTGTATATTTTATCACTCTAATTTACTCTCCATTCCTCGTCATTTTATCTCAATGTTTCTTCATTCGTAGTAATACTTTATGTATGAATATAAATGTAAATAAATTTTAAAAAATTGCTAATTATTTTTCGTCTAACTTCTACTAATTAAGGAAATTCTTGATGTAAAACGACTACACTACACTTCAAATAAAAGAGATAAACTTAGTGAACGCAAGGGGTGTACGATTTATCCATAGAAGCCAAGATCAGACAAATTCCAATTTTCCCCAGCTTTCCTCCGAATTGGTATTTTTATTGAAAAGAATTTTTGAAGATTTCACTTAACAAACAATTGAATTGGAATTTTTTCAAATTTTTCCAAAACCTAAAACTGTTAAACGAATTGGACTTAAACATAAACGACCCAGTTTGCCAAATATTTCGTAATATTGTTAATTCTTCACAATTTAATTATAGTAGAGGCTTTGACAAGTATCCTAGAATTTTTTCAAATTTATCGGAAAACCTAAAACTGTAAAAAGAATTGGACTTAAACATAAACGACCCAGTTTGCCAAATATTTCGTAATATTGTTAATTTTTCACAATCTAATGGGATGTACAACATAGTAGAGACTTTGACAAGAATCCTACAATTTTTGTCAAATTTTTCGAAACCTAGAATTGTAAAAAAGGTAGACTTGAAAATTAGATTTAAAAAAATTGGACAAATCTTCAATTTGATTGTGTAAAATACTGTGTCAACGGGTTAAAAACCCAATTTCCCCGATCAAATACCAACAGACGATGACACGAATTTCTCCAGCTCTTCTTCGCGAGAACAGACTCTCCCCTTCGTTTCTCGTTAACCCCTTAGGAAATCTTCGTTACAGCGGAACAGAGATTTTCGGGCTGGCTGCGATGGACGTAAATACGGTATTAAATATACGAGAAAATTATTTTCACCCGACGAGGCCGGCGGAGTTTTAGACTCCGTCAGGGTGTCGTTCGCGAACGTAAGTCAAGTTGGTGTAATTTCATAGCGTGGCAGCGCTATCGCGAGAAATAAGCGTTTGGCGCCGCGTGCAGTTGATTGTGACGTATGATACTCGTACATTATGCAGCTCGCGCTTCGTCTCGGTTTCGAGTTTCGACATTTTTCTCGGTGCTTTATTACACGCTCGAGATATTTCTGCCCCCGCCGCGATACATCCGCGGCGAACGGACAGCGGACGCGTACTACACGTGTACATTGTTACGTACGTGTGTAAATATATGTGTGCATATAAATAAATAAATATATGTATTTTTTTTTTTTTTTTTCGTAATAGTGGTAAACAGGAGAGCACTGTGTGCACGCGAACAAAACAAGATTTATTATCTACGCGATATTGGATTCCAACGAGCGGCCATTTAAATCGCCGATACTAAAATTCACTTTATCGCTCGCTCCTTAAGTATATCGTTTAAACGCGTTGGTTCGAATTAAACCTGTGATCTGAAGGTACGGATGATCGTTTCTCGTTCATTCACGTGAATTTGTCTGTGTTTTTCGTTGAGGAATTTGTCAGGAATTTGGATGATTTTGTTCCCTTTAAATGTCAAAATTGCGAACGCGCCAATTTTTTCTTTTCGAGTAAAGAAATGGGCCGAGTGTGACGAAAGAAAGAGGGGATAATCAGAAATTATTTTATAGTTAAGTTTAAGTGTGAAGTGAAGATTAATATTTGCAAGGAAATTAAAAAATTGAATTTCTGTAATTTATCGAATCGCACATTCATGATGTTGGCATAGAAAGGACGATTTAATTGTCCAAAGTAATCTTTTGTTAAATATATTTGCGTATCTGAGCTGAATTGATTTATTTCATAATTTGTAAATATAATTTTTTAACGACTGATTATTATTCTTCATCCCCTATTTTCTGTTCAATTTTTCCGTACATATGGCCATTTAAAAAGCACATTTTACAAAAGAAGGAATTTTTCATGTTAATTTGTCATTGAAAAATACGACAAAAATGTATAAAATTCTTGACATAATATTCTTATATATCAAAAATTATTACACACGTTTAAATACCTTATACTATGATGATTTTCATACTTCATCAAAATATTGCAAATTTCGTTAAGAAATTTTCCAAGAAAAATTTAAACGTTAAAATTCTAAAGATCGTCAATATTTCCACGAAACCGTGACACATTCGTTACATGGTATCCCTTAAAGTGGTTTATTTCATGGTCCATTAAGATTCAATCTCGTCACACCCTTAAACTTGCCACAGCAAACAAAGGGGAAGGTACATAATGACCTTCTCACAAATTTAATTAATCATCCCTGTAAAAACCTTGTATACATCTGAAAGTTCACCCGTAATCCAAACTTAATTTGCCCTTTCTAAAGATTCCTCGTAATTAGCGTTGTCCTTCGTCAATTGAACACCGTGCAAAAGAAATGGAAAAAAAAATTGCGGAAGCTGCGAAACAGGGGAGATTTGGAAATCTCTCGACAACACGTCAGACCGATCTAGTGGTGAATCTGTAAATGACACCAGCGTAGGATTTAAGGGTCGATAAAGCAGTTCACCCTTTTCGACCCTCCATTGCATCGATGCGGCAGAATTCTTTCTTAAGGGGTAACTTTTTTTTCACAGCCAGCGACCCGCTCGGTCACGATTGGTACTACGCGAAATGCGTTTGTTAACCTTCTATATAGATCTCAACCCTTCTGAGACTCCACAGAACTATAGTAGTTTCATATAAAATTCTTCCCGTATTTTGAATGAACTTTTATTTATAACGTGTCACAAAATATTGTCATCAATTTGCTAAACAATTTTGATACACATTTTTTGGTTGAATTGTTAACGTTTCAGAAGGAAATATTAAATATTCAGCTGAAATTCAGGTAAAGTGTGAAGAATTTTGAAACAGTGAAGAATATAGTGTGCTATCGTATTTGCACCTAAAATTGAGCAACCAGACGTTCTCTGATGAATAGCGAGTTCAGAGTACCCGTTAAAGGGTTAACCGACCCTAATATACATAATGCTCACTCCTACGGTAAGGCAACCTAACAGGCAACTATGTCACATCGGTGTCGTAATATAATCACGATTTATATCCGCTAAACATGTAATTTAAATCATACTCAAATTTACCAAATAATTGCAACGTTATTCTCCTAAAATAAACACTTTGTCCTCGATAAATCACTCTTGAAATTAACACTAAATTAAACAATAAATCTTCCATTTCCTAAATCCTACAATTCACACATACAGTTTGTCCCCAATAAATGACCTCTCAAAATGAATATTAAATAAAACAATAAATCCAAAATCCTAGAATTCACACTTTCTCAATTCTCTCTCTACGAATAGCCCAAATATTTTCGCGCACGTGGGTCCGGAAATTGTGTGTTCTCGGAGATAGGAAGCACGGCAATACCTCTTTTGTTCGCAAAAAAAAAAAAGAAAAAAAAAACACGGTCGATTCTGCGCCGTGAAATTCTGAATTTCACGCGTCCGCAGAAATCAACGCCGCTGATCTCGAAGTGTTTCAAATTGCCGCGTAACACGAGAAATAGCCTGAAACGAAAAGTTGTTGGCAGCGTCATTGTCCAGGCCATTAAGGGCCAGGTATCAGGTTGATAACTACGACGACATCCGGGGAGAAGGATCATTTCCTGCGTGAAGGAAACGTATCCGTGGGGCGAACGGACGGAAAATAGCAGGACGCGGTGCCAGGCGACTTTTTATTAAGCTGACTAGAACCCTTCATTACGTGGAACACCTTTTGTCCATCAGGAGTCGGACCTGCTGTTGCACCTTCGTTTTCGTTTCCAATGGGAAACGGCGAAAAAGGGCCGAAGAATTCCTCCGCGACGATGGAAGATCGCCGAGACATTTGAGACGCGCGCCGACAAAGCCTATTCATTTGGACTTTCTTAATGACGGGATCGTTAGCCCCTGATAGCCAAAAGCGTTGCGTTCTATGGCGATTCCGTGGCGCTTGCCGCCTCGTTTGCGAGATACCTCGTGCGGAACTGTTCAACGTTTCTGATGATTTTTTCATGCGGGCAATTTTTTGAAGAGTTTTTGAAATTGAACGTTGAGAACTAAGCGAGTATTAAGTATTGGGTCATTCCATGAGTTCGTGCCGAATTTTATAATTTAGATCAATATTTCCAACGAACCTTTCAATTTGATAAAGAAAACGTAAGCGGCTTCTCATTCCACAGCTTTTTTCTATTTTTTTGGTAAAATCATTACATATGTCGTCACTGTAGTATTTCCTTGGATTTTCATTAAATTACTTTCCGTTTTTGGCACGAACTTATGGGATGACCTAATACTTACAAATTTTTTTTTTCTTTTCAAGCCTAATTTTAGACATAGAATTTTCCTGTTCGTGAATATTTTTGCTCCGCTACAAAATTTTTTTGGAAACTTTTTTATATTCTTAAGAATTTCTTAACAATGCATTTACCAGAGTAAACTTCCGAAAAATTGAACAGTGTAGCGTACTTGTTTCCACAAAAGGACACGCTCGTTTAGAATTCACGGTGTCTGCTTTGATTACGAATTCGCGTGACTTTTACGGCTCTTTATCTGTCAGCGGATAATAATGGAAGGAAGAAACAAGTGTGGAAATGGTTCTAAGCGAGCTTCTCATTTTATCAGGGCAGCTAACGTTCCACGAATCGTATAAACACCGGCCTGTAATTTGTTACATTGATTCGTCGTCTGAACGGCGAGGACATTACGATGCTGTTTAACGCGCTCGTTGGTATTTCAATTTTGCCCGCTGGTTACTTATGAAATTGTTTGAATGCGTTTGCACAATAACATGAATCAACAGGGACCGCTACGCCGGAGTACCGAATAATCTGACCATCGTTCCTCGTAAAGAGCGCGCCCGATGCTAATAACTGTTAGCGGTTACAAGCGTTTATCTGTTTGCTCATCGCGAGTAAAACCGAACTGTCCACACGAATGTGCTCCATTGCGGTGGGAAAGTAAACCTTGTTACGTATTCCGTGCTCAAGGTACCATCTACGAATTGTGTTTTATGTTTTTTGCAAAGGGATTGTTACTCAATGCTGTTGTTGCACTTGATAAAAATATGAAATTTTTTTTATGTTTGACAAAGTAGTTTTTAACAAATGAAGTTAGAGTTACCAATGAATTTAACTACCTTCCCAGAAAGCAGCACTGTAAACTAAATAGTTCCATATACTACCTTTATAACTTGCATTATATTATTTACAAGTATTACAAACATTTTAAACGAAAGTGTCACCAACCATATTCTTATTTAAACTGAATTCAAACCATGTCCCCGTTTAAATTTAATTGGAAATTAAAATTAAATTTAAAATTTACTTCAAGATCTTCCATTCAAATTTAATTCAAGATTATTCGATCAAACTTAAATTTTTAAATTTAGCACAAAATTATTTACTTAATTCTAAATTTTCGAATTTAATTCATGTATGTAGGCACCTATTATAAATACATTATGTTCCTTAAATCGTACCAATGCGAGCCTTCCGCAAAAGAAGATACGATTCATACCAACAAAGAAGGGTAGTTTTGCGTTCTCCATAATGGATCTTACAAGAAAGACACGACCCACTGCACGAAATACACAGCATCTCTTCACGAAACTTACACAGGAATCTTAAAATATGATCATTCTTTATCAAAGAGTATCTCAGTGTCTATACCTACACACGCCAATAGATTTTTTATCTATTTAGAGTGAATGGAGGGGGCGTATGACGAAACCGCAGCGGCCGACTAGCAATATAATGAGACGTCTCGATCTGCGATTGCGGGCCCCGAGATAGGGATATCGCGATTGGTAGTAAGAGGTAGCCGGGATTTATAATTGATGAGGGCTGTAGAACGACGCCGAGGTGTCGTTATCCGCGCTGACAAGATAATACTCGCGAAAGCCGAGAGCCCTCTCCTCTCTCTCTCTCTCCTCTTTCTCGGCCAGTCTCTCCTCTCTATCTCTCCCTCTCTCTCTACCCGTTTTCTCACTTCGTTCCTCTCCAACCGTTCGCCCACCCTCTCGTCCCGCCTTTCTCACCCCGATAGCACTCCTATTTCCCTACGCTCGAGGGCCCTCTCTCACCTGACAGCCCTTCAAGGAACGACCGACTACCACGATAACGACCAGCCACTATATGCATGCGAATACATTATATAACGGCGACTGTTACGCCTACTGAAAACTTCGTGTCGCTGTGCCGACGATTGGGAAGGAAGGGAAGGAGAGGGGAAGAAAGAAAGAAATGATCGTTCTATCGATGAGTACTTTTAATGCCAGTTTAACGACGCTCGCTGTGGTGGATCCTGGCGAGGATATTGAGACAGGATCGTGGTTCCTGCAGTTTGGGGGGAATAAAGGAACATTGGATGATGGTGGACGTTGGGCAATCGGTCTGGGCATGATCGATAATATCGATCGAATTGAAAATTGCCAAATATCGAAATATCTTGGATTTAAAAATATTTAGAAATTCTTTCGCCAATTCTACAATCTTAATATCAATCACACGCTATGTGTAGTATTATCAGTATTAGTTGGGATTGACAATATTATCGATACTGAGGTTGCAGAATTCGTGAATGAATTTTTCAATATTTTAAAATCCAAGATATTTCGATATTTTACGTATCTTGTGATATGTGTTTTAGAAGAGTGGTTCACGAAAGGGGGTGAAGTTAGTCTACGTGGAGGCATATTTTATGGTATTATCAGATCCAAGGAAAACACGTTCAAATGGAGAAGAATGGATAGGGTTGCTTATTAATGTGCCTCCTTTTTTTTTTTTTTTTTTAACGGTAGCAACATTCGAGTGTTAAAAAAATATTGCGCAAGGTGAACGTGAATTAAGGGAAGATTGTATATTGTGAAATTAATATTCTACGCGGTGATACGTGATACGAGTGTGATTAACGTTCGAATGAAATAAGGTTATTTAATAGTACGTTCTTTTTCTCGAGATAATACTTTCTTCAAAGAGAATGGTAATTCAGAGAAGTATTTCTTTTTTTTTTTTAAATGAATATGAACGGACTTTGCGAAGCTGTAACGCAATCATCTGTACCTTGTTGAGTGAGATGTAGCCGCGCAATAGGCATATCGGCTTTGGGATCGGTTTTCCTTCATTTCGAGAACGAAAAGGTCCGAGATTGCCGCCATTTCCCAGTGGAGCACCTTTGATAAGGAAGCTTCGAAGATTTATGTCCCCGGTAACCCCTCCTTTTCCCTTTTTGTCCCTCCCCCTTTTCAATCTCATACTACTCTCTTACCGTTTCCGTATACCTAAGATATTGTACTATACACTCCTACCCTTGATACATATTTCACGACACGTAACGAGAATTTTACATTTGCTTATACTCTACACACTATATACGCGAGATAACCGTTCAAAAATTGAAAAGACCAATCTTAAACGAGATGTGACTGGAAATTTTTTTTTTTGTCGGAAGGAGTAAAAAAGATATTCGAATTTCTTTGCCATTGCAATATGGGACATTAAACACCATACACCTTTAAATTTAACTTCTGTCCAATATCTTGCACGGTTTTGTAAATATTCACGATAGTATGAAAACTGGCGATTTTTTTAGGAAATATTTTCACCCCCACGGCAGTTTCATTGTCAAAATAAAAAATAGTTTTGTTACTAGCGTCACTTGAGCTACATTTCAGCAAAGTTTCAAACTTTTTTGAATTTTCAATTTGCCGAATTTCCCTTATCAAAGAATGTCAAATATTAATTTAAAAGAGCAATCGTATTCTCCTTGTAATCACGCTTCACTTTCCCTCTGTGCATAAACCTAAATATATGAATAAACCCGTACATGTTCTTATCGTTCTCTCATTTGCCGCGAAGATGTTGCTTGAGAAAGAATGAAACACGAGAGAAACGTTTGAACAAGTAACAGGACAAAGAAAAGAATGGGGAATGGGTGAAGGAGAAACAAGAAAGAAGAGGGAAGAGCAAGAAGACACTTGAGAGGGGAGGTCGCGCGAGTATTTCAGGGGAATTGGTGGAGGAGAAACGAGCTCGTTACCTCTTCCTGTTCGTGGATAGAGACTCACCTTTTTCGCACCATCATCCCCACATCCTGTACCAGCTACACTCCCGACCCTCGCCCCTCTCCACGACCATTCTTTTGCAGAACCTCGTGCTTGTCCGATAAGGAATTTGATTTAAAAATTCCAACGACTCGCCCTTTTATGTAAATACACGTAGACGGTTCGACGAGCAGGAAAAATCAACGGCGAAGGTGTCACCCCCTCTTTTCAACCTCGCGACGCAGCGGTTGTACTGTGTTCTGTTTTCCTTTTTCTTTGTGGAAAAGAGAGATAAAAATACGACTGTTAGATGTGTCGAGACACTTTTTTTTCGTCGTTATATTAGAGGGAAGATTATTGTAAATGAAAGTGTATTTAAATTCTGCGTCACTTGAGAATTATATTTTGCATGCTTTTATTTTTCGAAGAAGTTATTTGAAATAATTCTCAATCATTTGTGGTTAAAGGAAATAAGAAAGAATTTTTCTGGTAAATTCGTATCTTTTTCTTTTGTTTACCAAATTTGTCGAAATTCCTCTACCTCCATTTTGCAACATTTTTACTTTCAAAAATTCGAGAAGAAAGTAGAAAGTTACATTCGTGTCCTCAAACAAAAAAATTGAAATTTTTCATTTGCCAGTTGCCTACAAAAAAAAATTCCCAAACTTCACCTTATTTCAAAGTGCAATCGGAACAATTTAACGAAAAATATGTAACATATTGTTCCACGAACAATCACTGGAAAACTCGACTAATGGAATAAATCATAGAAATCGGAAATACCGAATGATCATCACGATCGAAATGCGATCGCGTATTTCCCTTAACGAGACGTGAACAGCGAAAGGTTTCGCATTTAATATGCATTACCAGCGACTAGATTCAACAACGTTTTCCCGGAGTCGTTAAGAAAATTGTCGGAAAGTAGGAAAATCTGGTGGTAGCCGGGCGGCGCGCGGATCGGCTCCGTGGGAAATAATTCTCCGATTATTCTAGGTTAAGTTATAACAGGGAGGCCTTCGTGGGCTCTTCGGGTGGCATCCATATTTATAAGGCTCGCTCGTGAATTCGTCAGCAATTTCTTCTGTAACGATTAACCCGCTCCGTCGCCGCGGTCTTCGTTCCGCGCGCCGAATTAATAAATGCCACGTTGCTTCTTTCCTGCTTCTCGGTTACATAATCGGCATTATGACTTTCAACAGACTGGATGAACGGAAGAATTTTCTATTAAATTTCATGTCTCTTGTAAATACCGTTTTAATTAACCCGTCCCCGATTGGACCAATTTTAATTGAAGTATCCATTAAACGGGTACCCTCCATGCACGGAGTTATAATTTCGCTCCGTCTCGATTCAGGTCGCAGACAGAAATAAAAGGGGAAAAGAGGGAGATAGAAGAAGAGAGAGAGAGAGAGAGAGGGGAGAGCAAGAGGAGACAAATAGAAGAAGAAGGAGAAGAATGTAAGGTCTCGTCGAATGATATTTCACATTTGTGAAATTTACATTCACTTCAGTTATAACGGCATCGGCTACAAGAATGTGCTCGAGCCACGAGAGTTCTCGCCCAATCATAAAAGACCGCCCTCGATCCTCTCTCTCTCTCTCTCTACTCGTCGTGTGGCCGCGACAGAAAAATATTTTCCGTAAGTTGGTTCGATTCAAATCAAGCGGGGTCTCCACCGACGACGAGTGCGACGACCTGTCTGAAAACTTCCACTTTAATGGATCGAATATTGACGAGGAAGATGAGGCTCTTTTCCGCGAAAAGTCCACGCTGCCAAGCACTTATGTCCTTTACGATGCTTCCATTACGGTGAACATTACGTGACGGTGGAGAAGGAAAGGTGGGAAGGGACACGGAAGGAAGGCAGATAG
>NW_017100265.1:1950663-1959468 GCF_001263275.1 Habropoda laboriosa | reverse complement strand
GCTCGTCGTCGCGCACGCAAATGCGAGTACATAGGTAGTACGATGTGCCGAGCAATTAACTTAATGTCTTGAAGCCATTAGCCCGTCATCGTTGATGCGACGCTTCGTAAACAGCATCCCGCTCGTCTTGATTGTGTACCGGACTTGTCGCGAGACAACAGAGAGGGACCGGTGAGGGAAAATACAGGGGGCCGGGTGGTGGGCCAATTCACGTTCATGTGACTGCGTGCATGCTGATTAATCGAAAATCGATCGGAGGCCCTCTTATTCGCTCGAACGCTACGTAGGGCCTGGTTCAATGTCGTAAATAGCGTACCAAATTTACTCCGTTTCGTTATTCAACCAAGTAAAGTTGTTTCCAAAAGATAAGGATAGACGTTCGGTGGATTTTCGATAATTTATACAGGGTGTCGAAAAAAATGTTTGGTGACTTTAGGAGGGGAGTGAAAAATGTTTAATTAATTTAGATCCTAAAATCAGTCTCTTCTATTTTAGACGGAAAAATTTATTTTCATATTTACAGGAGATGTTGAATAATATTGCGCTAAGTTTTCGTCTATGAAGTTATCATCATTGATACTAATCGTAATAAATACTTTCGTCGTATTTTTGTAAAATAATTAAATTTGAAATAACTAAATTTTTATTTAATATTAAATATTTTGTATTCCTCCGAGTACTATAAGACCCCAAAGTCTTACAAGGATCTACATATCAGGCACCCTCTACTTATACTATCCAAATATTTCGGTTCATAAATTGTTTCCAATTCCACCCTTTCTCCGAATTTCAAATTTCCCTAAAATCGCGCAAACAAACCTCACAAACCACGCTTAATGGACTCGACCGAAAATTTGCAATATTGTCTCTGACAAAGAATATCGCTCCACGTGCAACCGTTTCAACCAGCCAGCTTTGCCCGTTCCTTTTTGTCCTCCTTCGTTTTTAAAGTACTCGTCTACTTATATGGAGCAGTACAAATAAATTTCCATACAAAGATGACTATCTGCGAAGAAGAGAAAAAAAAAAAAAGGAGAGCGGCACTCGTCGGTGCTCGCGCTCTGGACACTGTCCACACAGCGCAATTCGTTGCGCTTAATGGTCCGCTATCGTCCGACGCGAGGTTTGAAGAACGACACGTGGGTGCAGTGGTCACGTGCAAATGCACGCAGGCGTGGCACGCACACGCGCACACGCGGCCATGTTACATCGGAATCACCTGCTGCCTGTCCACATGTCGTCCGCAGGCAAAATCGTTCAACCGACACCGGGCCCATTCTCGACCAATCGTCTGTTAGATTACACCTCTTTTTATTCCTGCCCTCGGTTTTCCCGGCAAGATGAGTCGGCAAAAACCGCCGCACAAAGTGGCACGCCTCTCTGCCGAACGATTACTGTCAAAGCCCATCAGAATCACCGAAGACGTATCAATTAATCTCTGGTCCCCTGAAAGAGACGCGCGTGCGGACTCGCTGATTCCTTCGGACCGACGAATCTAGAGCGATTGTGGTAATAGCATTAAAATGATTTGCCGAGAATCTTTTCTGCACGGCGGAACGTCGATTTGCTGAGTAACAGAGAGACGATTTCGATGGATCAATCGGTGGATAATTAATTCGGGAGATCTGTGACTGAGGTGTAACGAGGCAGAATGATCGTCGTCTTCTGTGGGAGAGAAGTTTAAGTGATTCGTAATAGAGATTTGTGTATTTGCAAATTCAAGAGTGGAGGTATATTGAAAAGTAGCTTTTCCTTAAATTTTTAAATTCCTAAATTTTTGATAAAAAATAGTATTGGTTATAGGAGATATCGCAGTGAATATCAAAGGAGGATCGTTAAAACAAAAACCAAAGGGATTGTTGAAATATAAAATTTCTTAAGGACTTTTCACAAAATTTATAAAAAACAAAGAAAAATGTTATAGAATAATCTACTCCAATACAACGTCCATCACATTTTCAACTTGGCTGCCCCAAACGAGAGTCTTCGAATCGAAGGGGTTTAATTCGTTTCTTCCAAACGATCAATCTTCCCAATATTGAACTTCCTGGCAACCTGCTGCTCGTATCATTCCGATCATTTCTACTCGGCTCCTCAGACCCGGCCTTGACTCCAGTCGAATACGGCTCGTCCATCATCTAACGCTAAATTACCGGAGATCTCCACGAGCAGAAGAAGCCACGTCTATGCTGTGTATACCTGTTCTTCCTTTTTCGGCTCTCAAATTGACTCGCGGACCAATTAAGCTTGAAGAATCGGGGGGCCTGGCAAAGGACGTTCTCACGCTCGATCGGCGCTCTTTCGCGTTTATGTGTGCGCGGAAGTTCAGGCCGGAAGTGTGCGCTCGTACCGGCAAATATGTGTGTGTATACGCGTGGCAGGCCAAAGCCTCTGTGTCTGGTCCTTTTAAAAGACGATCTTCCAGACGGTTTGCTCTCGAGCCGGTCCTGAAGTGGATCGGTGTCCGTTCTTCAGGATTCCGGCAGATTGAGCCCCGTTCATGCTTCATCTCACGCCAGAAGACTCGGTTATGCTCCGTTCACCCGTCTTACCCTCCGCCGTCTCCTCCGCCGTCACGTTTCTTTATATAACTAACTGACAACGACTTTGTTGCACGCCTCTGTGACTGGGAGTCGGCGATTCCCTTTGACCGCTCGATCAAGCTACGTGCCAGTCAAAAAGTCGGAAAGGTTCTTTCCCCTCGAGTAGTTCGATTCAACCGATAAATTCTGATTCTGTAGTGTAGATTATATTTTTGACGCGATACGATATTTTCGTAATCTTTATTTATAGGGTAGTTCTTTATTTGTTGCAATTTGGGAATATTCGAGAGGTGGAAAATTGTGGCGGTAAAGATTGCTGAATTGCTGAGAATTCGCAAGAATTCGTAAATAAAAATTCTGAAAATTTTCATACTGAAGAATTTGGGAATAATTTCCTTGAAATCTTCCTTACTGAAGAATTCGCAAATAATCATCTCGAAATTTCTCGTACCGGAACATTTGCAAATGATAATCTCGAAATTTCTCTTACCGAAAAATTTGCAAATAATAATCTTAAAATTTCCCTTACTAAAATATTCGCAAGTAATGATTGAGATTAAGAAAAATTAAGGGTGAACAGGTATCAAAGTGGATGCCACAAATTACTATAACTCATTCGCTTCTCTAATAACAGTAGAAACTTCGTATCTCCAATTTTCATCGTACAATTTTTAAACCTGTTTAAAATTTCTAAACATCAGCATGACAAAAAACGATCAAATTCTATATGACTAAAAATTCCTCAAGTCCTCAAATATGTTATCTTTTCTTTTTATTAGCAACATCAACACAGTGTTTCAGATATCGTTCCAACGTTCTGTGCAACAGTTAACACGTTTTGAACATTCAAATGGGTAGAACAAAGGCACTCAGAGTCCCTACGAAGCAGGTAAATAAAACGAACGCAGAAGAGACGGTCGATCGTCTCGTTTTAATGCAGAGACAAATGGGCACGGTCGACCTCAATTATCGGCAAGAGGAGTCGCAGCGGGTAGGCCTGCTAAACGCCGTCTTTCTGGAGACACGATATAATCGCGGGGTGATACCTAAACGACCCTCGAGCAGGGATCAGGGACAGTCTAATTAACGTCATCCTGACGGGAACGACCGATTCACTCCTGTGAATGTAAACAACTCGAGTTAGACCCAATTATCGAAATGGAGTATCGAATTAAGTGCAGGATCTAAGACATGGCCGCCTCTAAGGGACGAATTATAATAGAGGGTGTTACTGAATTAATGGTACAAAAAGAATATGCTTCTACGACAATCAGTAGGGTGAAAAAAAAAATACTTATCGAAACGAAACAGTGAGCTCTTTTTAACAATTCATAAAAATAACAATCCTTAAATAAAATTAATTTAATCTTACAAGATTATTCAATATAATAAATAAGATAAGTCATAATATTTTTCGTTTTGAGATTATGTAGAATTTTTCCTTGAGCTGTATAAAAAAAATACTTTTTCATTATGAAACGAAATATTTCACAAAGTACTTGCTTCTTATAATGCAATTCTTTTACATGGAAAGATCGATGCAACAGAAAATAAGCAATAAATTCAATTTTCTTAGATTTCTGACTAGTCTATAAATCCCAGTAGAAGTTCTATCAGTAGCAATGCAAGTAGTTTGTACTAACATTTGTCAGACCACGCCAGATTTGACGAGACCGCCTATAACAAGTATTCGTTTCCTCACTAATATTTCAAATCATTTCCCCCAAAAACATAATTCTAAGGTAAAATACATCGTTCCACACAATCCATCTACTTTTTCGTGCAGAATTGCACCCTTTAAAATTGCATGCGCCTTGGACGATGCATCTGCCTTAATATCTCTCGCAATTATACAGCAGTAACAAGGTACAATACCAAATGATCGTACGTATACTTCTTTCTTTTTTTTATTACATTCGTCCAAATTCTCCTTACTTTATTAACCGCGTATTTCGTTACACGGATCTAGAGGAGAAATATGTATTTCGAAATCATTCTTCGTGGAAACGCGATATTCGACGGTCGAAGGTATTGAAAAACTTTAATTAGCGAATACCCGTTTCCGGCATCAAGCTGCGCTCTTGCTAGAAACAATATCTTGCTAGAGACAGTAAACGAACCAAAGTCGTGAGCTATTCTCCCCTTTTCCCTTTTTACTCTCTCTTTCTCGTACGCGTTTTCCATCATTGTCCCCTCCTACAGTAATTCCATACTAAACTCTACTATTTCTCTCAGGTCGACGAAACTCGATTATTTATATTCGCCTCCGGTTGACGGATCGAGAAATAATTTTGTGTACACGAGAAGAAGCGGGAGAAAAAGTTTCGCCTGCGCAAACATCGCCTCCTAAGGGATAATTAGGACGGTCCATAACACGGTAGGATATCCAGGCCGTAGCTAATGTGCTTGCGCGACTCCGATTACATTATGCCGCGCTGAAGGGAAAAGGGCTGAAATCAGATCGTCGACGCGCCATGAATATTGCCTTCGATTATCCTCACTTTACGCCGCTATCTTGAACGTTTTCCCAGTTGGAAAAGCTGGAAGGAGGAATTTTCGTGTTTAAAAATCTCACAGAGGAGACGGTCATTTTTGGCTGTTTATCTGGAAGACGTGCGTGATTTCGTAGAATTTGGAGATATTCCATAGAAATGATTCTCGTTGCAATCAGAGACAGGTTTCATAAATAAAAAAATGTAACGAATTTATCAAGTATAAGTACTCTTTCTAGAAAATAAAAGTTAACCCTTTCAAAATAATTAGCACAAAGCAACGACTCTCACTTCTTTATCAACTATAACCATCAAACAGGTAAGCACGCTTAAAGAGAAATCTCACTGAAAGGTATCCATAAAACAGCAACTCACTTTAAACGAAACACGAAATAAATTTCTGAATCAGATAAGAACATCCTATCTAATTTCTACGTACACGGTATAAATCTCTAAATCAACCTTCACCCAGTTCTCATCGAGACGAAACAAGAGTTACGAGAAGTTCGCGGGACAAACGAAAAGGAATGTCCGCAATCCTTGTACAGCGGTAACATTTCTTCGCATGTTTTCGCCCCGCCCTCTCTGCGTGAGCGCACATACACGTGACCCCGCCAGCCATGATCAAATATTGATGCCGTGCGAATGTGTTGGGCCACCAGCAGCGGCAGGAAGCCATGCTGCCACCCTCTGATTACAATGCGAGATAGCGGCAGGACTATTAGGCCGTGTGAACACACCGACACAGAGCAGGAAGCTCGTTAACATTTTCCCCTTGGCCGCGCGAGCTACGTTTTCCACTGTCGCTTGTTTTCTTTTTTGATCGAAATTTTTTTTCACTGTTTTTCCTTCCAATTTTCCGCAATTCTTTTGTCCGTTCGCCTCAATTAGTAACAAGAAGCGTATTTGTGCTTGCTCTTTTTTTTTTTTTCTGGAAGATTTCTATTGCTGTGCGAGAATTATTGTGTAATACACAGTGTTGGAAATTATGTGTAAGTAAGTGAATATATTTATTGTTGTAAACAAATTTTGGTAAGGAGACAGTGTTGTTTTGGTGGAAAAAATGAGTGTAATTTATTTGAAAAGAAATTGTATTCTTTGACGAACTTCTTTCGTCATTGTGTAACGAGACAAAACTCTAATTGTTCAGTCTTGAATCTTCTGCATTCGTCTGGACACCTTTAATTGAACCAATCAACCGCGGATTATCCACATTAAGCTTTGCGCTTCGTTTCGCTCCTCGCGCTGATTCTGCTCGCTTAATTTCGCGACTGCCGGATAATTCGATCTGCGGCAAATTTAAGTAGAAAGAAAAGGAAGCTGGAGCGAGGGAACACTAACCTCGGTATTTTTCCATTGTCTCGTTTATTTGTCCACGGTACACAAGAGGTAGGTACATTTAAAAAAAAAATCGTATTTACTCCTGCCAAATAACACATTCAAACGCGATATTTTTAAACATCTACATAAAACGTACATCGATCCTCCATTATTCCTCTATCGAATTAATCTAATTATACTACGTTAAATAGCCGCATTAAATATTACTTGATAATACCGTACGACACTTCGCCGGATTATTCCACATCTTAATCTCTTCCTACGATCAGATTGAAAGACACCTGTCTCTCCTCGAGTCACATTTCCATCGTTACTTTCCACTTACACAGAGAAACGACACACCGGCAATGTCCCCTTAATCGTGGCGACTTATAATACGAAATATCACAGAGGTCCATCCCCTCTGACCCAGCGATAACTTTTCGCCGTGTCCGATCGTTCCGTATCGACGACAATAAGACCGCAAAACAGGCCGTTCGAGGTGAACGACAACGATTGTAGGTTCCGTTAGTTTCAACGACAACCCACCGTCGAAACCTAACGGACGTAACGCACTATAGGACGTATCTTGGGACACGATAGGGCACAGGACAACGCTGTGGTCCTTCAGGATTGTCCGTGGCCAAATAACCCAAAGGCATCCCAATCCTTGTGGTCGTAGGAGCGTACTGATGAACCAGGGCGGGGAGAGAAGACGGTTTCGGTTAATCACGCAATTTTCACCGGTTCCTATCAAGCGCTTACCCTCGAACGCAAAAGGGGATAGGTCTTGAGGGGGTGAGAAAGTGGCTGGTCGGTTAAAGAACGAAGCAATGGCGCAGAATGGCGGTGGGCAATTGCTCGTAACTCGCTAAACCACCTCTTTCCACCTAGGCTAAACCCTCGAACTAGCGACCAGCAAAACCCCGTTAAACTCACCGACGAGGAGGCCCCCCGACAAAACCTGCCCGCCGACCCTTTGCCAGGGCGACGATCTTCCTTCCTTCCTTCCTTCCTTCCCGTGGCGAAAGGGTTGCCTCCTCCTACTACTCTTCTCTCGCCCCCTCGTACCGACCACCGACGTTATAGCGGGAAAAATTAACCCGTTCAAATTTCAAGCCCCCCTCTCTCCCTCACAGGAACGATTAATGGCCTGCTAAACGGGTTCTTAAAGAGAGATGTTGACTTCGGAATCGACGGGGCGACGGTCGTGCCTGCGCGGGAGTTTTTGTGGTTAGGTTTGTCTGCTCTTCCGGGGGTTCTTCCGTTGAATGGTCGTGATTAATTTTGACGGATCGTTGGGTGTGTTCCTTTTTCTCAGTTCGAGTGAAAGAAATTAGTTTATTGTTTACGAGTGTAGATACTA
This sequence comes from Habropoda laboriosa, assembly GCF_001263275.1. NCBI lineage: Eukaryota > Metazoa > Arthropoda > Insecta > Hymenoptera > Apidae > Habropoda > Habropoda laboriosa. Next base: position 1,951,747 of record NW_017100265.1, on the reverse strand, counting down.
AATTTATTTTCTTCTCCTTGGTTGGAATTTGGTACAGTTGTATTTTGTAACTATTTCAATTGTACACGATAACGATGATAATTTTTTGTTGCACGGTGTCTTACAGAGACAAGTATAAAAAAAGAACGTAATAAAAAACGAGCTCGTATTTACATATTCATCCGGGTACAAATGAATTTCTGTATTATATATTTTTCTCGATAAGGCAGCCTTTGCGCGACGATCATAAAAGAATAAACAGCACTACGTCAAAAATATCACCGAAACGAGGACACGAGAGAGGATAGCTTGTAATGTCCGCGAGACGAAAGAGGACGCGAGAAACGGGCGAGAGAGAGAGAGAGAACGAGGATAGAAGGAGAGGAAGGACAGGAAGGGAATGAGAGTGGAAGAGAAAGAGAAGAGGAGGGTTTGGCCGGGTAGTTGGGTACTCAGAAACTCACGGAGACCCCCTAACGAGCTCTTTTCTTGCCTTCCTATTTATTTCTGTTCCTTATTTAACCGACCTCCGCCAGCTATAATCTGTCCTTTTCCGTCCGCCCGTGCTGTTTCCCTACTCTCGCGAAAAATACCAAAAATCCCTCTTTCTTCGTTGCAACAGCAGAGCGGCGGCCCACCCTAAGGCGCTACTCTCTCTCTCTCTCTCGACAGAGACCAACCCTCAGGATCGGCCGAAATAAAAGTGTCGTCGTCGGCCAGAGGAGGGAGAAGTAAACGGCCGAAACGAGAAAGAAAGAGTATAATATGTTGACGCATAATAAAACACCTTATCCGACTTCTCTCTCGCAATTTCAATCTCAGATGACCGAAATTCAACCTCGTACCTACACCGGTAGAGTATACTCTCCTATCTTCAAAAATCATCTCTCTACCCCGCAGACGAGCAACGAGGAAGAAAAAAAAGAAACTTAGGCTATCTGATAACGACGGAGAGAAATCAAAGGATCCGTGCGTGCAACGATAAAAAACGACCCCAGAATTACTACCGCGGAGCAAAAGCCAGCACGACCACCGGGGGCCTTTATTAAAATTTCTTAGCAATTTCCTTCAGACACGGCAAGCTCGCCACGGCTGCCACGTGTCC
>NW_017100265.1:1927986-1950522 GCF_001263275.1 Habropoda laboriosa | reverse complement strand
CCAGCCGATCGCGATTCCCTCCTTCTCTCTCTAATCCTCGTAGGAACCACCGCAGCTTGTTATTAATGAATCTCCATGCGGCCGTTCCTCGACGTAGGTGAAATAAAAAATGGCGCTCTCACGACTTTGCCACCCCAGTGTCGTTGAGGGGGCGGCTGTGGGGGAGGTGAGGCGAGATGGAAGGAAGGACGAAGAGGTGGAGGAGGGGGGCGAAACTGCACGAATAAAAATGCCCGGTTTCTGAGCGCGAGCACCGACGTCGGAGGGTGGGGGCAGAGAGGGGTTAGACGAAATGGGGTGGCGTGCTCCAACGACTTGTGATCTGATCAATAAGCCGGTATAGGGGATTATTTTGCGACAGGAGCTGTGTGTGACTCTTCCTCCGTGGATTTGCACGCGACCAACTTCGGGTTGCAACTCGCAAGGAGACCGACGGAATTAATCATTCTCGTTGCAACCCCTCGCACGGGTAGAAGTGCAGAGACCTGTCTCTTGCGAATTCGTGCTCAAAGTAACGCGAGCTAATAGGCACACGGATGTACGAATTAGGCCCGCGTTTGCTTTCCTTCGGTTCTCGTAGGCGTGAGAGAATTTTTGGATAGGTAGGTACCTACCGTTGGAAATAGAGAAATTTCTTTGTTTCTTTTTTTTTGCAGCTGTTGTGCAAGTATATTTGCAGATTGAAAAGATGATTAAAGGTGCAGGAACGTTTCTGTAGACACAATTCTGCTTTGAATGCGGGAGCACCGAAAGGCTGTGACTTCGTTCAAAGTAGAAAGACCTACTTTACCTTTAGATATCACTCCTTTTCTGACTTCCATTTGTTTCATTGAACGTAACGTAGCCCGTCTGGTGCACGTTTCAGAAATAAAGAAGTTGAAATTTAGGTTGAAAACTTAACGTTCTTCTAAAAAGAATGGAAGATTGTACTACCTAAAATTTTCATTTTCAGCAAAACATTCTGCAAACATTCTACTCTGGCGATTTCGTAATTCCGCGCGTAACAGTGTCCGTTTCAAAGGAGCCTCGTCCGGCGATAAAATTACTCGCTTGTGTCAGCTGAAATTTTCTGCCCGAAAATTTATATTCCCTGTCCTGTCCACGAAATGAAATGTTGCGATACGAGTGTATACGTTAGCGTTCGAAATAGGATCAGAGCCACGGCTTTACTCGTACACTGCCGCTCGTAAGGCAGCCATTATGTTCGCACAGAAAGTATTGTACGATTTAAATTAAATTTCTTCGCCAGATTTAGTGCCACACATCGATAATATTATAAACGTTACCAAATTCCAGGTTTAAACATTTCCTTCTACAACTTAACAATTTTCTGATAACTGTTTAAGTCTGCTTCACATTCAGCGAGTGTTCCGATACTTATGAACGAAACTGTGCGTCCTGGAAGATTTGAACGCGACTCGAAGACGTTCCAATCGGCGAAAATGTATCCAAAGGAAAGCCGTTTTTGCATTATCATACAGTCTTCACGGAGAAAATCGACGGGGTTGGAAACCCGTTTCCTCAAATCCCTGAGACCGCGAAGCTCTTGAAATCCCTCGGTCTAGGTTTGTTTGGACGCGCTTGCGGCCAAGCTTGCGTCTCCCTTTTCACCCCACTTCCTCTTTAGCCGGAGTAAAAGATGCAGAGAGGGTCTGTCAGGGACGAACGGAGGGGCGAGAGGGCATTATAGGAATTGGATTTAAAAGTGCTACACTTCGATGGCATCGCGGAACGAAAACATTTATCATCCGCGAACGCGCCAGATTGTTTGTGCTTCCCGCTTTCGCGCGGATTGCTTTCACGCCGCACAGCGTAGACTGTAAAAATAGAAAGATTCTTGGCGCAGAATACGATTGTATGTACACTTTCGTGTGTGCTCTCCGATCATCGTACGTTGATGCGTCACACGTGACAGTTTGATGATTGTTTAATGGATGAAGATGGACAACTGGCTGTAGTTTAAGTTGTTCTTTTAAAAGTATATTTTCTTTTTGAAGAACAATACAATTTCGTTTGATTTTGACAGCATACACATTGGATTGATTATAATTCGATGATTTCATTTTCATATCTCTCGTATTTTTCTAGAGGCGAAAATTGTAAAATATTTCAATAGTAAATTATTCGTCTCGTGCTTATTTACCGAGCAACGCTTACAGTGTACGGTTATTTCTCCTTAACAATTTGTCTACAATTTTCGAAAAGCCAGACGATATCATGGCTAACGCACAAACCCAGTAGAATAGCTTGAAATTCATTGTGAACGCGAATTCAACGTGGAACCAAAAGAAGGCGTATCGGGAAGAAACACGTCGCAGGATCGGGAAAGGAGGTCGGAAGGCAAAAGGAGCGAGTAAGTAATCGTCAAAAGGGAGACGACGGAAGACGGAGTAGGTGGAAAGGAGCAGAAGCTTGAGAAAGCAGCAGAGAGATAATTTACCAAGAGAAAATATCGTATTGTGTTTTGCGCGGGAGTATTATTATATCCAAGCCGGTATTATCCAGCAAGATGAGGACGGCGAGTGGAGAAACTGATATAGAAGGTTAGTCAGAGGGGGTGGCGGTAGAAAGAGGAACGGAAAGAAATGGAGAAAGAACCGTGCTTTGTGCCATGCACAATAATCGAGAGAGAACACTCCGCCGCCTGTGACTCTTCCTCCTCGTTGATCATTTCTTCTTCGCTGCCGGGATATCTTCGTCCTTCCAATCCTGCGCCCTCACGGTTGCAACCTCATCAGAGGACATACCTACGCCTTCCACGAAACAACGAATCGAGCGAGAAAATCATTTTTTCGCGAAATATTCGAAAAATTCTATCGTACGATATTTTGTAGTCGGTGACACTTTTTAAAAATATTTTATAGACGAACCTGTAATTTTTTTACGCGTCTTTTTCACGCTAGGCGATTCAACCTCTGTGATATAGTTAAATATTGCTTGCAAATGGATAAATGCATGAAGAAATCATTAACCCGTTTTGGCACCTATAGAAGATTGAAAAATTTGCTAGCACTATCGACGCATTTCCACCTTAATTTTACCCTTTGCACACTTCTACCTCAATTTAATCAAAGAAATTTGGAAACTACGCGACCAAAACAAAAAATTTTCCGACTGTAGTTGAACGTCTACCATCACACGCGTCACATACTCAAATCTGCCACAGTAAAAGGGTTAAAATCCCGCAAAAAAAAATTTACAAGTTCATTCACATTTTCAGAAAATCCTCCATCTAATACAGTGCTTACCTAATCGTCTAACATCTCCATAAAAATTGTAATATATTCGCACAATGTTTGCCTGTGTCGTTCGTGTGACACTTCGCAGCAAACGCTGGAATATTTGTTGCGTGCAACCGGCCGATCTCTCGAAATATAATAGGTAGCCGGAGCAATCGTCACGCGAACCGGATCGAGCGATGCTTCCGGCGAAATCAGAAACGCGACGAGTATGTCGTGCAGCGATGACGTCATCGCGGATCCACTAACACACGGGAGAAACGTGGTGTAGTATCGCGAATGGATTATCGAAGCGAAACCACGAGGATAGGGCGACGGGGACAAGTGGGAGGGAGGCAACATCGGAATAAACGTTACAGCAGACGAAGCATCGTTATAGCATCGTTATATTAAAACATAGCAATAAGTAAGCTTCCCTCAGTCTGTTCTCTCCTCTTGCCATCGATGTCAAGCCCACCCACCCCTTGCAGCCAACCCTCTTGTCCCGTGTGCTCGCGGGATTTTTTTCATTTCTTGGGATGAAAACTCCGGGACGCTCGTAATGTTTCTCGTAGAACAAAGAAGATATGAAATATTCTAAATTCTCCGTCGACTCTTCGCGTACCTTCTAATATCACGGGGGACCAACGGTGTTTCCGCGAACATTTATATCACATTCGTTTCAAAGTGTATAATAACACACGAGGAGGGAGAACGTGGTTCGCGTGTAATTTCAAAGGGGAATTTCGTACGTGAAAATGATTAAAAGTTTGTTAGCGTAATTTTTACGTTTAATCAGAAGATAAATTAACTTGTACGGTGGGTATGTGGTGGTTCGTGCATGATCTTGATAAACGTGAAGAAAATATATTTTTACGATACTCTATGTATAATTTAAATTAATTTTCTTAACTGGAACAGCATGTGGCTGCAACTTTTAATGATCGTTCGGAATAACGAACGAGCTACTGGAAGCGAGATTAAGTGAAACAAGTGTTTACATAAATCTGCGTTCACTGTTAATTTTCTAATTATTATATTTTATGGTATATTTTGTAGAGTGCATGATATTTATCTAAAATTAAAAATAAGGGAGCTGAGATTGACTAGAAAGGAGATTGAGCGAAACAAGTGTTTACATAAACTTGCGTTCACTGTTAATTTTATAAAAATTATATGTTGCAGGATATACGGTATCTAGCTAAAATAAAAATTAAATTATCCTGCCTTTCTACGGTGATAATAAAAATTACCTAATTTCCAGTGACTTATGATCGGCACTGTGCTATCGTCCTATAATTTCCTTCCTTTTTCTGTAGAAGAGAGTGTACACAATGTAACAGCGTATCAAATAATTATTTCAATCGGTGCAATTTGCTCATTTGCCTGAACAATCATTTGTCCTAGACAAAGACAGGAGATAAGTACACGCGATTGTCAATATTTTTAAACAGTCCGGTTTCCTTTGATGCCTCGAAAAACACAAACTCGCGACGCAAGGCTTAACGTTCCCTCCTCGAAGCGCCGAAAGAGTATCTCATTAGGAAAAACGTACGCGTCTCCACAAAGAGACGGGAACATAATTTTTCTTCTTTCCTCCCGCTCTTCTTTTTGCCCTCCTCTTTATCGCGTATGGTATATACGCAGTTCAAATATAACGATTTTTCCGCGACTGTGTTTGCGAAAAGGAACTCTCCAATTTGCGCGAAACTCGTTTGTCCGTACCTCCCCGGTTACCTCATCTAGTCTTTTTATCGTGCTTTTAAAAATTTGCACAAAACTTTCGTATCGGTAGGAGGGCAGAGAAACAAAGAGAAAAAATATATATACACCGCCGGCACTGGTGTCGCATTTCCCGCTCCAATAAATATTTCTACATGAATTCCACTCCCCGCGTGAGAAAAAAAATCGCGTTACTTTGTCACACGCGTGTACACGCGCAACCAGTTTATGACGGTTCGTCCCGTCGCATTATGAACGAAATTGTGTGTAGTTTTATTGCGCGGCCGAATGATAAATTTGCTCGTTCCCATATGTAAACAGTCTATCGTAAAGCAGTCTTTTAATTTGCATAAAATTTCCTCCGAATTCGCGTGTAACGTCTTACCTCGAAGAAAGAAACAAAAAGAAAGTGAAACGACCAAATTCTGCAGACACTAGTCTCTCCATTGAATACGTCGAAACAGCTTTAGTAACGAGAAATCACTTTTCTCTGCTATTTATTTTTTTCTCCTGAGAATCGAAAAAATTTAAGTTAAATAAATTTGACAGAGAGTATGATAGATTTGTTTACTAAGGAAAATGATTTACAGTTCAATGCAGTGATTCGAAAAGAAAATATTCCGGTTATGCAAATTCGTTGCTGTACACGAGAAAGCGCGCGGAGGAACGGAGAAGAAAGGAAGCTGAGATTCAGTAGGAAATCAGGACGGTTGAATGGCACGGTGAAACCTGTTAGCTGAGGTCAGGGACTAATTACTTGATTACGTAATTGCCTTCCCGCTCCGACAATCACCCTCCCACAGCCCGTCGCGGCCGGTAAACCCCCCGCTGATTCACCCCTAACTGCGTGATCCTCACCCTGAACATCTTCCTGAAAGAAAGAACCCTTTTAATACGAATTAATACCTTTCACCGTGAATTCTTATGTATCCATTAACCTACACCGTCCGAATTAATCGTGAACTAATACGCATCGAAAATATAACAGAAAATACACTCAGAGAAAGAACCGTACGCAATAGCACGGTAAAAAATAAAATCGGAATCTGTACCTACTGGGACAGCGAAAAAAATGTTAGAAGATAACAGTTACCAAAACATGAATTTTTATTAAGAAATTTGGTTTTATATTAGATATTATATCCGAATGGAGAATGCAAGGGCAAAAAGCGGTGTTCTAAATTTCGTACACGGGAACAAAAGGCAAAGAGCGAAAAGGATCCAAGAGTGTGCACCACCGTGAAGAAATACGCCAACGACGACGAAAAAAGGCGAAACCGAAGAGAGGTGAGAAGCAGCACGTAGGAAAACCGTTCCTTCGTAATGCACCGGTGTTTACCCGTGGCAATAATCGGCGCCGAAAAAAAATCCATCGCCACGAATTTCACGCCGGCAATCAATTCCGCGAGCGTCGGTAAGGACAACAAGAACAGCGAGAACGCCGGGGGTAGGCGTGACATAAAGCAGCGGGAAACAAAGCTGGAGGCTGTACCGACAAGAAAAAGCGAAGAGCGCGCGAAAGTGGTTAAATTACGTCTGTACGTGGTAAAGAAGAAAAAAAGAAGCAACAAAAACAGCAGCAGCAGCAGCGAAAGAAGTAGAAGAAGAAGAAGAAGAAGTGGTCTGAATCAACGTACACGCGAACCACGAGGCTCGTTCTCGTTTTTTCTTCTTCTTCTCCTTTTTTTTTTTTGCTCTCATCCTTCGCCGCGTATTGCATAGACGGTAGTCCACATAAGAGGGAGTATTTATACATAACCAACTTTCTACGGGGTTTGTCGTAGTAGTAGCACCACCAGCAGCAGCAGCAACGACGGCGGTGGCGGTAGGAAAGGAGGGGAATTCCGAGGGTACCATGGGGGTGTGTTGCTCTATCTAACGTCGCTCATGGAGCTCGTTAGCGTTGCCCGTGGCAACACCCTTACTTCGTCGACCCGCACCCCCAACCACCAAACCACCCCTCGTCTTGCAACTGGCCTATAGAGGAGGGGGCAGGAGGTGGAGAAAGGGGTGGTGAGGGTAGAAAAAAGAAGAGGGAAAAAAAAGGAGAAGAAAACGCGACGTGGAGCGCATGCGTGCTCTATTCCACCATTCGCCATCGCGTCATGTGTGCGCGATCCTGTGTGCGACGGCGAATAAGGAGGTCGGGGGTGAACGGGCTACAGGGGGGCCAGAATGAGGTAGGGGGTGAGGTGGTTAAAGGCACAAAGAAAAATTCGGGGGTGTCTGGAGAAGAGAAGGAAGGATTGAAAACAGCCGGAACGATTGTTTAACGAGCCCCTTTGGGCTGAACGCGTCGCGTTTCCTCAGACGTTAGCGGGGCATCTCGTCTGCTGAATGCACGCGCATCCCTCAAGCGACGAAGAATGTTTCATGAGCGCACCGGGGGATGATGGGTCGTTTAGATGATCCGACGCGGGGCTTGACGTGTTCCGTAATAGGCGTGGATCGTTGGAGCATGTATGACGCGGCGTATGTATCGTCGTGAGAGTGTTTAATTTTGCATGGAATTAAATATCGTTTAGTTTTGGGAGATATGTACGATACGTTGGCTGGTAACACGGTTTGAAACTTTTCTTGGATTCAGCATCTGGGAGATAGGGAAGAATTGTATCGCAGAAACTTTTTCGTATCCTTTGGACACCCCAATTGTCATTCTTGAAAATATGTCTCGCTTTAACGAAACGATCGCTGAAAGAAATTGAAGGAAACGTAACCCGCATTGTCGAAACGAACAAATGTAAGAGAAGAAACGATAAAGTAAGCACAATTTAAACAGCCAGAAATTGCAGGTATACCTAAGTAGTGTAGGAAGCGAGGGAGAAAATTTACTTACACCGTCGAGGCGGTAAATCGAAGACATCAAACGAAGGATACCAAGGAGCGACTCCTTGTTTCCCTTTTTTTCATAAATTAAATTGTGACTCGAAGGTCTTACCCGGAAGTATCTTGTCCCCCCTTCGACGAGTATTTCAATTCGATGCCATGAAGTTCGACGAACGAAACGCGAGAAACCTGATCTATAGTGACGGCGGGAGAAGTCGGAAAGAACCGAACATTGGAATTAATAACAAATTCTTTATTGCGCTGAAAGATAAGACTGGTGATATTAATAATGGCATTCGTTGCTCCTGCACCGCGGTGGATTTCATTAAAAAGCGGTCGCGGCATACGGGGAACGAGAAACGGAGAGGAGAATGGGACAGCAGATGAAACGACAAACGGTAAGGTGGGGAATAAGCGGAAAGGAGAAGCATGTTCGAAGGGAAGAAAGGACGGGGAATAGTCGAAAGAGAAGGCAGAGGAGAAAAACGGGGAAAAGACGGATGAGAGGAGGAATAGTGGAAAGACAGAGAGAAGGTAGGGAACCGCTGCGTAAGCCCGGGCCAGATCCGCTTAGGGGATGTAATTAAAATCGGAAAAATGTGTTTAATGAATATTCATTTGTGCCTCGATCTGCTGATATTAAACGGGCTTGGCTCGGTTCGCTTCGAATATTGCCATCCGCCCCTGTGCCGACGGCACGCGGGCGATTAAAAGAAAGACGAAAAACGAGAAGGGGAGCAGAGAAAGAGAGGTGAAAAGAAGAAGAGCAAGAGGTGGAGGAGGAGGAGGAGGCGGCTGCGGTGATCCGAAACCGACCGGCCATTGTTTCCTTCGTTTTTTCCTTTCTCTCTCTCTCTCTCTCTTTTTTTATGTATTTTATCTTGCTCAACAATATTTCTGCGCGGCCTAAAATCTATCGGGTGGCCGGGGAAATATGGCACAGGCGGCCGGACGCGGCGTCGCGACGCGATAAAAACTCACGAAGCTTGAAAAACGAGGCGCGCGCGATTTGGCATTTATGCCCGCGGACCGAAACTGCGTTATCTCGCGTTTTACGAGATTTATGCGAGGGGGGATATCAAAATAATTGGATACCGCGAGAATTTGTTATCTATAAACAGTCCCTCTGTTTGCTTCGAAACTCGCTCCTCGATGCTAGGAGCGGCATCATTTTTTTCCCTACGTGTAAATTACTTTTAGAACGTGTTTAATTGATTCTTTCGTTTCATTTTCGGCCTGGTAATCGAACAAGGAACGATGTTCAATCGATATCTGGATGAATGTCGTTTAAACGACTGTTGTGAATAAATAACGAAAAAAAAGGAAAACGAGAGGAAAACTAATGGAACACAGGTGTGTGTGTGTGTGTGCTGGAAAAGCGAATATCGATGAAACACGTGGCCCGCAATTTGCGAATGCGCTTACGAATGAACGTTTCAGAGTGTGTTCAAAATTTCATTTCCTGGATTTTAATATTCCTTACTCTCCGAAGTAACCCTCGGCGCGAGACAAAGGGGACTCGCTTCTTTGATCTTCGCTGCGATGCTAGAGGAACATTCGACCAAGTGAGCTTTGAGCCGACTTCGAGATTCCAATCGTGTCGTAGACTGCGAAATAATACGCAAACGCCTTACGTCCAAGGATTCAAAGTAAACAGTCGAAACGAAATTTTTTTTCGTGCTGATAATGCATCGATGCCGCTTCGTCAAAGTGTAAACCATTATCATTAACCTAGATATCTGAGTAATATTATTTTCTACTGTGCATCTACGAATCTTCGTAAAGTATGACTTTGAAAGATCAGATAGATCCCAAGAAAAAGTGTAACGAGCGAGTAAATTCAGCGATTCGTCAAGTGAAAAACTAATCCAATTTATGAAGACGAGCCTAAGAATTTGTGCCAGTTTAGGGTGTTTAGTAGAGACACAAAAGGTAACCTGATCTAAGATTACAGAACATCCCATGAGTTCTTACAAGTTTAATTCATTCTAAATCCACTCTTTGATCTTCTGTTACAGCGTTAGAGAAAGGCACTTAAAAGTTTCCCCAGGGATATTTCAGCCGTATCTCCAATTTTTTCCCGCGACAAGAAGATCGCGCGAGAACGTCTCACGTAGATCACCAGCTATAGCCCCTTCTCGCAGTAGAATCCCTTTTCTTCTGCTCTGCCGTTTTCTCGCGACGTTTCATTTCCAGGGGCGATGCGATTTCGGGCGCATAAATCGCCAGCAGCCAGGAACAGAAAACATTCGCGGCCACCTTTCTCCTTTCTTCTTTTTTTTATCTTCGTCCTCTCGGTGATCGTGGTCGTGGTCGTGCCTCCTTCGTCTTCTTCGAGGGTTCTGCCTACCCTTGTCCCGCTTTTCTTGCCCAGAGGGTGCTAGAGAAGCAGAGGTGGGCGAAACTTTCGAACGAATTTGCATGTCGCTCTCCTAACGATTTCCTTCTTCGAGGAGAGAACTCGGGCTCCATCTCGTTCATCGATAAAAGAAATGACGTTGAATAAGGTCCCCCTTCGTTTTTTATGCGAGATACTCGCGATAGCGCCGTGATATTCGCCCCAAAAAAAAAATATATATATATATTTTCGGGGGCTCATCTTGATGCGGAGAGATTGGTACTCTCCCGGCAGACCGGAGGAGCATCGATACTTTTTTAACGAGAACGCGAAAACCTGCTACAATCTCGTGAATATTCATGAAGGACCTTGAGAAGAAGCATCGAGAGATCGAGTCATCTGCCAGCTCACGTACGCGATACTCGATATAGTGTATCAGAAAAAGAAACACGAAGAGTTATAACGAGAACAACAAAATGTCTCTGGAAATTATACGACATCAGCTGATAACGTAACAGGAAATCGATCATGCGATATCTACAGAATCTGAGAAAATGAATCTTAATTTTCCAATAATTCCTTGAACCCTACAACAAACAGAAAGTTGGCTACCCCGATGAAACAATGGAAACCACGGCTATAACGGCAACAACAAGACAATTCCCACAGCTTGTTGACAAGAGACAGAGAGTTAACGTGGATACCATTTGCGTTTCCTCCTTTCTCCTCCTACTTTCGGCCAACAACCCCTCTGGATCCCCTCTAGGTGCGTTTATCTTCCATACCCTATTGATCCGTAAGTGATGGTGCTCCGGAAGGTGGAGGGTGTCCCCTGACGGGGGTGGATTGGTTCCAGGGCTGGGTAAGGGCGGTAGGTGGTTTCCACCGTGAAGGGAACGGAGGTTGGACTCGTACTCGTACGATTAGATCGGGAAAAAGAGAGGAGAGAAATGGAAGAGAAGGAACGAGAGAGAAAAAGAGAAGAGAGGGGGAGAGAAGCTGAGTGAGGCTCTAAAAAACGGGCTCGCGGAATGAAATAATAATATTAAGATGGATAAGGGCGAGGGTGCAGGTTCTTCTGTAGGTGACGAGAGAAGGAGAGGGCGAAAGGGATGGGTGACAGAGGCTCACAGTGACGCAAGAAGCTTTTTCATCATTTTCAAACCGCCCTGGTCTAACCTCACCCTTGAAACGGCCCCAAGCAAATCCATACGCGGCTATTCCTTCTCTCTTTCTCTCTATCTTTCTCCCTCTCTCGTTCTTTTTATCCCCTTCTTTCTCTCGAGACATGCTCCCTATATCGCGAGGGATGAAAGCCCGGCTAACCAGGTAGACTCTCTTTCTCTCTCTCTTCATGCGTACCTCGCGTATTTAATATCGACGTTGTTTTTACGCGTTTCTGGAAATGTCTGCCAGCAGCGTGGTAAATATTGAACGTATTATTGGGACAACTCGACCGTGTTTTGTTTCTTTAATCACTGACAAATGAAAAATACGTTGATTCGGATGAGTAAGTTTTATCGATACCAACAACGCTTCCAGTAATTTCGCGATAATTTCGATCCATTGATTCGCGTTTAAATTGTTCAAACACGCGACAGTATATGTCACGATCGATTCGATCGAAGTACGATACTTTTATCGTGCACGCTGACTTAACAACGTTGTTGAAATGTTCTCCACTTAAAGGACACAAACTTCTTGGAACGTCTGACCACCCTCCTCCGCAGCTTTCCGCCCTACAAACAGGGGTGGAGATCTCGAAGTGCCCCAATGCTCCACATCCCCATAGCACGGCCATCGACGTAACAGCGGCCATCTTTGCGAGACACCCCCGGACAAACGACGAATGAATACACCTAAATTGCAACGACCAGTAACAATAATACGATCTTTTTTTTTTTTGTTTGCAATACAACTTTCTTGCACTTCTTTCTTTTTTTTTTATATGTACTTCACAGATTAATGTACGTCGAAAACACCAACGAAGTATTTGACGCGTTTGCGCACCCGATGTAACACTTTTACGAAAGACAGATTGTTTGATTTCGCGACGATTAACAGGGAACAGGTTTACCGAACGCGGGTTGCTCGAAAACTGGTCGCTCCAGGTCCAAGGTGGAAGCACGATTGGACCAGACGCGTGCAAATCTAACAAGAGGGGGTAAGATCATTCCGGTTCTCGATTCTCAAGATCCCACGAATCTTGATTCCTTTCCGGTCTGTGTCCTTGTAGGCCGCTCTGGACCACGTGGAATCTAAAACGCGCGCAAAAACTCTTTTGTGAACCCTGAATCCTTACTACTCGACGAAAAAAAGAAAAAACTCCACAACATTATACGTAGCTAGCGTACATTACTCTTTCGTTCGTTTCACTTTAAATAATTGAAGAAAAGAGACGTTGCGAAATTCTAATCAAACACGTCGCTGATCATCTTTTCCGCACATTACGTTTCGTAAATTCACTGTAACTTCCTGACCCCCTTTTTCGTTTTCCACTTTCCCTTTTGCGATTCATTCACACGAACCGCACGGACAATTACTTTTCACAATTCGTCCGCAAAATAGAAAGGGCAAAGCTAGGAGGGAGCGCGCAGAAAGTGACAAAAGCTCTCGTTTCACACCAGCAACGACGAAAACGTTATCGCGACAGACGATCGCGCGGAACGCGCAGCGAACGTGTGGAACAGAAGGGACAAAAGAAAGAAGCGAAGAAACGAACGGAAACGCGGTGGTACGAATACACGCGGATGACTGAAAGTATTGGAGCAGGTTTGAAAGCGTAAAGGGCCCCCATTGGCCCCACGGTCGCTCTTTCTCCCCCCCACCTCCTCCTCCTCCTCATTCTCGGATGGTCGGGCCCTCGGATTCATGCCCAGTTTTTATCGCGGTGCTTTGTTCTAGTCCCACGGCGCGACCCTTTGCGCATACATCGCATCACAATGTGTCGTTTTTTCTTGTTCTGGGGCCGGTTCGCGTAATGGGCCCTTTGCACGGGCCACCTTGAGGGCTCCTTCTTTTCCAGGGACGTGATTTAAGGGCGCATCTGCCGCGCGCTGATTCCTTTAATTTCCGCGCCGCGTTCCTAGTAATCGCGAGGCCAAACGTGATTCGACGAAACACGGGTACATTGATTTAAATCCCTTGGTTTGTTTGCTGACTTTTTGCCAGCTCTGATGGTTCGTTCTGGGTTCTTTATGGAGGTGGAAGGTCTGAAATGTTGACGATACTGCTGTGATTGAAATGTCTTACCTTTGAGGATTTAGTTGGTCGGATTTAGAAAAATTATATTGGGACTGTTTCAGGTGAATGACAATGTTATGCTTCGTGTAATATTTTTGAATATATGGGTTAGGCTAACCTTAGAAAGTATATTTAGAACTCGAAATTATTAGAGGCTTAACAAATAATTATTTAGATTTGGAAGTACTCATTACTGGGGAAATTAATGACTTTGAAATAAACTTTGAAATGTTTAAGCAACTTACATAGGTATTTTAATTTATTACAAGTTAGAAAATAGATCTATGAAATGAACAATATTTATTCTTTCGTTGATCTTTTCGTTTAACACCGGTCAATTATGAAGTACACAAAATTCACGTTGCAAGTTCAGCGAAAAGTGTCTAAACTTCATTGGACATATCGGGTGCGTCTAAAGATCGGCTACGTTCCTGGGCCCTCGTTATTACATTTGCATACTCATACACGGTCGTGCCTGAGAATCTAAACCCAATCCACGAAAGAAGAACGGAAGACGTGCCCCTTCGTATGAATTATACTACTAGTTCCCCTTCTCCCACTTTCTCGTTATTTTTCTTTCTTTTTTTTCTGTGACTCACATAGCCGTGCATGTGTGCATCGTTTTTCATATGCGGGCCTGTTAATTCGTGCGAGATCACGTCGCCAGCCGGTGATCTACCGCACAAGAGAACCACCTCTGGAGTTCTATATTCGGATCAATGTTCAAAGGCGAGGGTGGAAGTCGCGCGGAAATATACGCCATGGAATATTCTGAATACAGCCAATCGTATATTTTCTTTAGATTCGAGCTGTATGCAACACACGAATTTTCCATAATTCTCCGTTTAAATAGCTTTGTTACTTTAATGGAACATGTACACTTGCACTTAACTTGCAAATAAGTGCAACACGTTAATAAAAACGACATTGTGACATAATACGACACCGTATAAAAATATCGAAATGTACAATACGTTGATGGTAAAGCTGTAATTAATTTTTATACGTAACATTTCTTTGTCGAAAAATCGTAAATGTATCTATAAATTAGAAGAAAAATATGTATACGGAACAAAGGAAATTCTCGTAAATTAAAGAAAAAACGAAACAAAATACAGGAGACAAGAAGAATCATTTTAACCGGCTACTGCAAACTAACAAAAATTGCATTCACAAAGTGTGTCTGTGAATCAAGCGGCGCAAACAAGTGCAAAAAAGTGAAGCTACGTTTTGCATAATGTCAGACTTACAAAGCAGAATATTTACGATGAAAGTCTCGTACAGGTGGAGCGATTCAGAGAACACGTTACGTCGACGTGTGTCGTTAACTTAATAATTGGCCTTAATAGCGCGTCTCACCCGCGGAAAGCTAAATTCCCCGGCGAACGGCCGGGCGGGGAGAGAAAAGAGAAATAAAGAAGGGAAACCGTGCAGAAAGGGAAAAAGTGTACGTGATTATTAATCGATGGTCAGGCGTTTTAGGAACTTACGTTTTTCCCCAGAGGCGGTACGGCGGGATATTTAGCATACTAAAGAAACCACCCGCGGGGCGGCCTGTTCCGTGGAGTATTCATTTAAAAACGAGTTCGAGGATGCAGCTTTCGAGCGGCGTACAAAAAAAGTAAGTTAATTGGCCGAGTCGAATCGATGAGATGTTAATAAGCGTCGGTCCGTGGCGAGTAACTGAAATCCTGGCTGGCTGGCTCGCTTTTCGCCGGTTCGAAAAACTCCGGAGAAACTCTGTTCGAAAAGACGGAGTGGCGACAATGAGTCACGAGGAAAAGGGCGAAAATCGTTCGTAGACGACCCGTGTCACGATGAACGACGGAAAAAAGAAAAGAGAGAGAGAGAGAGAGAGGGTACGGGGGTGCAGGAAGTTCAACACTCCACCCCTTTCGTCCAGCTCGTGGCTGCCCTCGATCAAGGATAATTGCATTAATTTATTCCCGATCCGCCGCAGAAATTCCAGATCCTTCGAGCTAATTACGTTATTAAACGACCCCGCGCCTTCTACTTCCTCGGGATTACGTCTCTCAATAAAATTCCTCGAGGAGAGTAAAGAGCGGCTACCGCCGTCGACTTTCTTTCTTTCTTTCCATCCTCTTGCCTCCGTCGTTCGTTCCTTTCCTTGCTACTGTTAAATTGCAATTTGTACGAATCACGACCGCGGTGAAATGCTGCACGCGGGGGCAGAGACGTGGCGGGAAGTGAAGAGTTCTTAAAAAATTATTACCACCGACTCTCCCCGACGGTATTCAGCCAGGATCGATAGGGACGAGTGACAAAGGGAAAGTTCGTTAAGCCGTTCCCGTACAAATTGTCGATCGCAATTAAGACACCGCTGAACCCACCAAGAGAGAGAATTCTGCTTTCGTGTCGATACGAAACGAATTAGAGTTTCAGATCTAACGTAGGATTCTTTTCTCACCCCCCATTGTCGAACCTGAACGAGTATAATTCCTGGATCTTTATTGTTGTTTTGTGTCTTGGAATAGGCTGAGACAGCTGATACATTAACATAAGGTCCTGATTTAAGGTAAGCAAGCCGAGTTCTTTCTCTCGTCTATCCCCGAAGACACGCACCCTTACACGGTTACGCGGCATGAAATTTATAATTAGTAGGGGCCAGTTTTATGCAAATGTACACAATAATAGCGGAGGACGTGAGCCGGTGATGCGCGCCTCGTATCGTATCGTGTTACTCGTCTCGTTAAATATTCTCGCCTGGCAGTCATGTAAATTTCACGGGTAACATTACCGACGAAAAAGCTCCGCGTCACCGATATCTCGTTCTATTTATCGGTTACGAAAATTACACCGCGGAAATTTCTCTTACGTGAAATTCTTTAATCACATATCCGCGGGGATATTTCTGCCTTTATTAAAACCGCGCTTGAAATCGTCGATCGAACGATCGAGAGAGTTGTTCTCCATATTTTCTCGCCTTCGGAGTAGGAAAGTTGGTGGAAAATAAACTGCTAGTTAACCGGTCTATTTCAAGAATGAAAAGAAACATCGGCGGAGCGGCGATGGCGAAAAATAAACCTTTAATACCGTCAGAAGAGGTTCTCTGCATTCAATTATCGGGGCGAAGCAAGGCGAAGGAAGGGACCAGGGGCGAGTACGAACGGGGAGAAAAACAAGAAAGAAAGGCGCATACGTCGAAATGAAACGGCCCTTTGGAATTTCTAATGAAGTGTGTGAACTTCAACCCGTTTCCTAGGCGTAACCTAATTAAGTCTCGAACGCGTATGCAAATTTTCGCTCAGCGGGACACGCAGAGGTTAAAATCAGCCTCCCTTTTCTCCGCTCTCCCTCTTCCACGTCCTCTTTCTCTTTCTCTCGTTCTCTGTGTTCAGGTGCAAGGAAACGTTCCTACGACGATTTTGCACGACACGCATTCTCAGTCGATGTACGAACGACCGTTAATTAATTAATTTATTTCACGTGGAGGGGTCCAGGAAAAGTTCCGTTGTAAGATTTATACGTTCAATGGGAGAGACGAGAGGTGGTGAATTTTGGTTAATTAGCATACCGTTCGTAATATTTTTTTTATTACCATTTTGCAATATTTTTACTTTTGAAAAATTACAGAAGGAAGATGAAAGTTACGTTTATATCCCTGAAAAAGATTGAGGCTTTTCATTTAGTAATTACCTATGAAAAAAATTCACAAACTTTACCTATTTTTAAACTCCTCAAGGTGATGTACTCCCATAATAGCTTTGCAAGAAAATTCATTGTACATTTCATTTACAGTTACAGTACAGTTCATTTAATATGCTAATTTGAATATCGAAATATCGAAAATAATCGTTCTGTGTAATAATAATTTATCGATTACCTGGCTTTATTGTTATTTTAAGGAGCGCGTTTAACGTAGGAAGGGAAAATTGAAAAATTTGGGAACCTGTGTCGATCGTGTCGTCGATGATCTCTTTAACTGGTAGCACAGTACATCAAAGTGCAACCTGCGTGCCCCACAGTGCAGCTGAATGCATCGTGTATCGACAATAGTGTCGATCGTTCGATGGGGATGAATATCTATTGATTGGCAAAGCCACCCCTTAGAATCGCTTCGATATATAGGCGTATACCTGCCGCAACCCCAAATATGTTCGTGCTACCTGCGAGTATGCAGCAAATTGTCCTGTTTCCAGAGCCACGTGCCACGAGTCAGGTACATCTATGATATCGGCCACGCATCGATGTTCTTTTCAATTTTAACAATCGATACCGATAATCACCGTACACTAACCTCTTGCCTTACGATTTTTCATGGCTACATATGTTCGTCTTAGCTAGTTACACTTTCGATACCGTGTTAAATGACAAGAAGTTGAGATACTACACATAATTTGTGTGTTGATAAGCTTTAAGCATAAATTGAAGTTCAGTACAAATGGAATACTTCGTTTTTAATATCTTGACCATAATTTGCACCACAAGTGTGCTCGCATAATTCGGTAAGTAAATATATTCACATACTCCAAACAATATAACAATGAAAATGTAAGAGTATTAGAGATATAGATACAATTAAATAATTATACTAAAATAATTAGGGAATTTTCTATTATGTTATGGATCGTATTATATATTAATTTTTTTAAAGACCTCACTTGTAATATTTAGTTTCTACTGATACTTTGAAATTATGCTGAACGTATTATCTAACCTAATTGAATTCTTCCTAATTATGTGAAATATGTACAAAAAAATGTGAAGAATTAGGCGTTAGTTTTGCAAAAACACTGAAACATAAAACCACAACGACTTGGAATGGTATAACGATTGAAGTAGAAAGTTTTTCAACAGTTAAGATCAAATTATAGAGCAGTTCATTATTCACCATGATCTCAGGGGAATTCTATGGTTTCCCGCGTATAGAGTGGTGATAATTACCTGATATTCCATCTAGGATCACTGTGATTAGTGTAATAAGGATGATAGTAGCAGAAAATTGCTAGGGAAGTAATCTACTGAAATACCTCATTAAATTTCGGGAAACAGCTACACAGCCCAGAGGTTAACTCGAAAATGGTTGTGTATTAAGAAGCACGTTACTAATCCAAAATTCGAATGCCTATCCAAATTATTATACCCATTCGTATCCACATATTATCAACATCACTTTACACAAGTAAATATTTTGCAAACTACCAAAGCAATGTAATAAAAAATTTTTTAAAAATGAGAAAAATGAAATTCTATTAAAGTCCCATTATAAATGAAAATTGTAAATATTACTGTAATCTATTTTATACAAATGAAAAAGTTCGACAATTCATCGTGTAACATCTTCCTAAATTTTAAATACAGTTCAGAATCACGAACTTCTCACGTATTCTACAACGACCTGATACTTCCATACGAATATTATAATTACAAAGCAAAGTGTTACGCATAATGGGCGCGCGTTTTAAGTACCCACGATGAGCTTTTACCTTCGATCACACGCATGGTCGCGACTAGATCCACATCCATTAAAAATTGGTAACTCGATATCGGACTATTGTCCTAACTTTTTTCGACGCACATGCCCAGAAAGTTTGCTTAGTTATGCAGCGGAGGCTCGAAGAAAGCGATACATTTATTATGCAGGACATCTAAACAATGTTCCGGACGGGTATTCTCATGAACGATGTTTGTTCATGCGCACCAACGTACCTTCCTGTGTACCTTCTCAGGCAAACCTTCATACACATTCTGTTTGTGAAATAATATTTGAGGTTTGAAATGAAGGACAATAAACGATATCTCTCTTACACGAATCAACCAGTACGACGATTTTTATTACGCAAATAACGCGAAACCGTCGTGCAAATTTTTCGGTGCAACGAAAAAAGAAATTCTGCGATTTCGACTGTTTATAATTTGCGTCACGGAAAATTTGTATATTTTACGAGAATTACATTACCCGATTTTCCGAATAATTCGCATGCGTACGTTTCGTAGAAGCGACTATTGCAAAATAAATAAATAAGGTGCACGCGCTGCAACTTTCAGCAAAATTTACGGTGCGCCTTTCGCGCGACAAATTCGGCAGCGTTTCTTATTATACCACAATTACCTTCCATTATCCGACACAATTTATTATTTTATCTTTCATCTTACATGCGCCGACTATGTCACTACTCGAATAATTTATTACTTCCTGGAACGCAACATTGTTCATACATTTACATCCTTCTCGTTATCTCTAACAAAAATTAGTCACTCGCTCGAAACTTTCCTACCAAGAAGTACCTGGCAATGTAAAATTAGAAAAAAAAATTCTAACCAAGCGACGTAGTATTAAACAAGAATGCGTACATGTCGTAAAATTGTTCAGAGTATCGATTACGCGGCGTATGTAGGCTCTTTCGTACGAACCGTACGAAAAGAGAGAAAGAGGAAGAAATCTAAGAGCGAGAAAGAACGAGGACCCCCTCGTATCCGGATACGCACCGCTCCTGTCAGTCGTATGTCAACCCTCGTTGTTTTTTTGCCGCGCTCTTAATAATTGATCATCTGATTACGATACATTATACCCCAGAGAGGGAAACTTTTTCTTCCGTCGCCTGGCCGAGGGACGGCCATTTGCATATAGGCCCCCTTATCGACAAATACACCGGGGGCGCCCCTCGTAATGAGGGCCCCCTCCCCTCGTTCAACGTCCCTCTTTCCTTTATTTTTTTAACGTGGACCGCCATTGTCCGTTAACTCATTCGACGTGGCAGCGTGGACCAGCTTCGTATCTCCCTTCCTTCCTCGTTATCCTCTTCATCTTTCTCCCGTCTCTCGCCTCTTTGTCGTACACCGTGAACGTTCGTTCCCTCTGTTTCACTCGGCGTTACTATCGCGTGTACAGCTCTACTCTCTCTCTTTCCGCTAGCGAACGCGGGCGACGTTCCAGGGCTTGGGAACCACGTTAAGAAGAAAAAAAATATGTGACAGGGAATAACAGAACCGGTTGCGCGTCGAAAAATATGAATCATAGAGATAGAGGTGGGAAGCATGAAAGCGTTACGGAGATTCTCCACCGTGACATCTGCTTTTCGAGATAAATACGGGGAAATAAAAAAAAAATGGCAGAAAGAACGAGGAAGGGGGATGATCGCTGATAGAGCCGCGCTAAATTCTGTTTGATCGTTTGGAAAATCGCGCGGTAGAAGGAGTTTTAAATGGTATTATGATTTAACTGTTTCTTAGATGGGTCGATTGGTTGAGCAAGATTTTATTACGAGCGTAGATTTTGATAACGAAAGGTAGATTTCACGTAGATCCTTCTTAGAATTGATGAATTATTGCTGTAGATCATTTCTGATCGAAGTTTATTTAGGTTTCACTGTTAGCTTATTCTTTTTTTCCGAAAAGTAGAAAATCATGTTTAACTGGTAGAAAATGTCTATGTAGAATTATTTATACTTCACTGCCTATCCATTCATTTGCCTTACTTTTTTTTCGGAAAGGAGTAATATATAAAATTTCCCTATATTATTCACTCTATATGAAATTATTTTATCATGCCCGAAACTTGTCATTAAAAGAGAATTCGTTCAAAATTAGCTTCACTGAAATTTCGAATAATCTAATAAAAAAAACCATCTAAAACATAAAGTCCAATATAATTCCATAATTTAACGCTTAAATTTCTCACAAAATTTTGCAAAGAATCTCTCAAGGATCTTATCATCAGACTACATATATCTCGTGCCTTTAAGGAATAATACATAGTACTGAAGGAAAATCAAGCATCGAGAGAATTCCATAAGATCAAAGGTACTTAGACGTTGAAATGGAAAATCAAGTATTCTACCGAATTTGTAGCAGTTCGAGGGGTAGGTAGCAGGTCGAAGAATGTGTACGGGACCGGTTTCGTAGTCTCGAAAGACCGATCGTTACTGACTTCGTTACACAACTGTTAGGATAATCTGCGGCGAGAATCATGAGCCGTGATACATATATGCAGGCATGTATAGGTTGTCAGGCCCGGGGGTGAGGGCAGGTGTACCTTCCGAGAGAATAATTAATATTCAGCGAGGAAAAAGTGGGCGAGAGCCGGCGATGGTCTTCTCTTATGAACAGTTAGCGCGTTAGCAAACGGGCACATCGCTTCTAGACACGCAGCTGGTCGTCCCAGGAAAGACTTCCAGGCCCAATTATGTTCGTCTTGTCGATCGTTCTTATACCGTAATTGTTTCACGTTTGATCTGCTGGCCGGTACCTGGCCCCGAAATTTCGTGGGACTGATTTTATCGGACTTCTTTGGATTCCTCCTGTGTTCTTGGAACTTTCCAATTTCTACAATGTCGACGCTTCCGAGTAATCGGCTACACAATAACAACAATCTTTCACAATTTTATATTCGAAATTAAAAACCTAGTGTTTTGTTAAAAAATTATTTTCAAGGGACCGTGACGTAAATCGAAATTCAATTTTTCATTCTACGAAAGGAAATCCATAAGAGTACATTGGCCAAGTATGTCGAGTTAGGATGATCGGCGCAAACGCATGGAAAATGCAATTACACGAATAAATCGTAATCCACTAACATAGATATCGGCAATCTTCGAGTGAAATCTCGGTAAGCCTTGATAACGAGAGCGTGTAGCCCGGGCCCGCAGGACGAATTGCAGCTGCAGAAAACGAGGAAAACTTATGATCAGATAAGAGCGGGAGCGGGAAACGAGAGGCCGGTATAAAAGAGTTAGAGAAAAAGAGATAGCGGAAGAGGGACGGAGGGCAGCGGAGTACAAATTACGACCACCCGGAACTGGTCTCGTGGCCGTGTTAACTTTCGTCGCGTGCCTTCGGGAAATGCCTCAACTTTTGCAGCCACGTGTTATCGTCCGGGCATTATAAACTTTCCATTGCTCGGCCTTTTCCTCTCCTTTCCTTTTCCCTTTCCTTATTTGCCTTCATTATTTACGACGCGTTAACGAAATTTACAGCTCGCCCTTGCGCCACGCTCTACAATTTTCAGACTCGGTCGAATTCGTACAACTTTTTCATCTTACTTAATCCCCTACTTTTCGAAACTGTGACGAACATTTTCCGTATGCTATATTTGTTTTCTGTTCTTCGTCGTTTCACGTAGGTGGAAAATTTCATGGAAGTGTGCCTCGTTTTGTTTCAGATACGAAGCGGTCGAATTGATTTATCGCGAGGTGACCAGAGCTTACAAGCAGTCGGAGATCGATTGGA
>NW_017100265.1:1911237-1927932 GCF_001263275.1 Habropoda laboriosa | reverse complement strand
CACCAGGGATGACACCGATTTACCGGATCACGTCACTAAGCCTAATGATCTCGATCGTTTGATCACCGGAACGTTCAGATCGTTTCTGGCCGCTCTGCCTTGTCCCCCAACTATTGTGACAATTGCCAGGTAAGTGTTGATAGAAGCTTTCAACCCTTTGAAACTTACTATTTTGTATTCTTCATTCGTGAGAGATGCTATTTTTCTTTTTTCATGAATATTATTAAAGAATGTCACGTTTGAATTTCTAACGATCGACTGAAATATTCGATCCAATTTACTAAGACGTTCTAATCAATAGTGTTCAATCGTTGACCCTTTACAACGCCATTATACTATTAATTTCTCTTAAACAATTACTATTATTTCCCTCTTATTTTTTTATTCAACTTAAAATTATCTATCAATTTCCTGCTTCTCCCACTGAAATGTAAAATTCAAATAAAATAACCCTACCGATCGTAATCGTTTGCTTCTATTGAACGAAAGAAAAGAAAATACGTGTCCATTTATCTGTATTTCAAAATCCCATGTTATTTATTTATTATACTATTACACTATCACTACCTAATTTCTTTATAATAACTATTAACCTCCTAAAATATAAAATCGTAATTAACCGCAATCGTTTTCTTCCGAGAAACGAAGGAAAATCGTGTTACAGAAGGTTCAAGGGGAAAGAACTCCCAACAGACATAACGAGGTAATTAAAAACCGTCGCGACGTTATTTTCGAATGAACCTAGAGGCGTCTATCTATAGAAGAAGAGGGGTGACAAAAATAAGCAACTATAAAGAAAGAAAAAAAGAATCCAGCCGCGAAATGTTTTTAAAGCGCGTCAAATTGAATTCCAAGGATGTCCGTCTCTATCGAAGGTAGAGAAAGAACGGCAGGGTCGCAGATGGCGTGGAAGAAGATGCTGGGAGGGCTGGAAATAGAGAAAAAGGGAGGATCGTAGGGGAGGGTATGGTTGGGTTGGGCGAAGGGTGGGTTCATGGATGTTCGGCTACCATCAAGCCCCACCTTCCATGTGGGCAAGGGGTGGCTTCTCGTGTAAGGGGTGCACAAAATCAAACCCCGACCTTTCGGCACTCGTTGTCAGATGTCTCTGTCTTCGATGTCCCGCGACAGATGCTAATTATTCCTTTATCTCTGTTCTGCGCTCTAGTTGGCCGGATGATTAAGGCGAGACACGGTAATCCGTTTCTCAATTTCGCCGGCTCTCGTAATAAACACGCCGCGCCACGGGAAATTGTAATTTATGAAACACACACGGGGAAACGTGACGATAATAACGAGATCACCGCCAGACGAAACGTCCGCCCGAGAGGAAATCTTCCCGTCGTCTCTCTCGACACAGTTTATCGAATGTATGCAACAATTTTCTTCCAGTATATTGCCAAAAAATTTATAGCTTTTTCGAAATTTATGGCTAAGTTGTTCGAAGCAATGCGAGATGTGTTATAATTGAATTCAGGATACGAGTATGATAAAGAATATTTAATATGACGATAAATTGCGGTAATGTTTCTTTAGCTATGGTGATGTTTGCTTTTCTGCTGATTTTAACACGCGATGATAATTTTGCGAAATATTTTATTACAGCAGATTTTGCAGAAGATTTTGAAATGAAATTATTGTTTGTATGCTTATTCAGATTAGTGATAATAAAATTGAAACTGGTTATCGTACTCGATAAATACTGTGGGTACGCGATATAGAAATGACTGCCAATTCGAAATGAATAAATTAAAAATTAAATATTATGTTAATATTGTCCTAAATTAATAGTAAATGATGATACTGTTAGTACAAAAATAAAGTATATCCCGCAATGTTTGTCAAATTCGAGAAAAGACGTGGTACTTGAAATTTTCACACCACACAGTGAAAATTTTCCAATGAACAATTTATGCGTTAGAAGAGAGTAGATGAAAATAATAAAATCAGCCGTAAATGGTTGATTTGGCGCCATCTCGTGATAAAATTAGGGAAACGGTATTCGGACTTCCGACAGAAAAAAAAATCGATTTCATCCCACTCGGCCCACTAGCAGCCCTCGACGCCCCTTTGCTCTCTCTTCTCCACCCCCCCGGCATCCCTGGCTTCCGGGGAAGACGCGGAAACGCCGCCGGATGTCGCCTCTGGACGGCACCGAGGTTCTCTTGCAGTTTGCCAGACGGCGATTAAACAGAAACAAAAAGTGAAAGCGAGAATTACGAGAGGGAGAAGAGAGACTGTTGGCTACAGTAGAATGTGAACTTATCCTGGGTTAAAGTTCATCGAATCTTCGGCTACTTCAATTCCTATCGTTCACGATTCGAATCGTTTACCTGTTTTTGATTAAATGGTTAAATGTAACTACAACCTCTGTATAATAATAACAATTGAGGAGTGTTATTAACAATTGAAAAATTCTTTTTTTGGGGGAAAAGGATGTAAAGTCTATGTTTAAGTGTTGGAATAATTTATTTGAACTTTTGAGACTATCTCAAGATAGAGCTAAAATCGTAAGTGCCAATTTCACTGCGATTGATAAGAATGAAAACGGTCCTCTTGGTCGCTTATTTTCCTTCGATATTTATAAAGATGGTAAAGATGGTTCGAGTGATAAACGATATAAATTTCGAAATTAAGAAAGATATTATTTACATCATATACCATTTCACCTCCTCGATTATGGAAACCTAGTCTCACTCTTTCTGATGAAAACGAAAAGGGTTATGATATTAATTATGACAAATTTTTATCCCTAACTTTCTTGGAAATAAATCAATAATTAATCATTTACTAATTTATTTAATTCGATATGAAATAAATTTTCGCAGATCCAGCGAAGACGATTATTGCCCCATGGAGGACGTCGATCAAATCCAATTCGGAGTGCTGGAGGAGCTACGTCAACGTCTAGGAGAGATCGACATTCGATTAGCCTATCAGGAGGAAGAAACACATTAAACATTCCCATCATTTCCCCTCTTTCCCATTCTAAGATGTACATTTCCATCTCGAACAATGTTCATTTCAATTCAATAAAGGCTTCTATAAAAATATTCACCTTCGTTAAACACATCTCCTCTCTCACAGACGCTGCGCCAATTCTTAAAAATAAACCCCTGCTCGAGTACCTGCCGGTCGTTACTAAGGACAACGAGTTCTCAAGTGACGAGCAAATGAAAAGCTCGTAAAGACCAATTACACTCTCTTTCCAGGGTTAAAGGGAACTTGGTAAGTCGAGAAGTCCAGCGACGGTGCATCTCGAATCGATGGAATACATCAGAAGATCAGAGAAGGCGAGGAGGAAGAAGGAAACTGGCACGTCTTTGATCACAGCGACGATTTACATAAGATCGGTGCCACTGGTCCATTACAAGAAGTGAACACAATGCCAACCTGAAGGTTAGCGTTTTATTTTTCTTCTCCTTTTTTTTTTTTTGCACCGAGCATACCCCTGCGCGCCCCACTGTCGTTTCTCGTTCCATCGGCCTCGGTCCATTTGCATACCGTAGGCCAGTTTCCCACACGTCTTAACAGTTCGTCGTTCCTTCCTTCTCCCTCTCGAATCTTCCTACCGTCTTTCCGTCTCTCTTCGCTTCCTTTCTCTCCCTTCCCCTTTTGCTTTCAACCCTTTCAACCGGCGGAGACAAAAAAGCTAAGGAACAGGAAAAAAAGACGCCTTCCTTCTTCCAGGATGCTGGCGTTTCCTGGCGAAACGTCTCTCGACACGGCAGACCTTGTGTGCGCTATTCAGACTGTACCGTGAACACACGCGTGTATGTACTTTTCTTTTTTTTTAACTATTCAATGGTTAGTTCACAATAGACGCGGAAATCCTTGTTAGGAAAGCACGCGAATACTGCGTGGAATAATCGTCGATGTGAAATTGGTCGTTCGTGGATAGTAATTCATGAGCTGTTTAGTTAAGTGTACTTTTATCGCAGATACTTTTTACGAAGATTCATTTTTTCCCCTTTCTAACGATTACTGGGGAAGAAGAAGATATCGAAGTAGCGTTTAAGATATTTTACGTTATTTCCTATTTGACACTTATTTGCTCGCAAGTTAATATTGGATATTGTAGCTTGATGTTTAAAATATTTACTATTATCTAAGCATTTTTCCGGAACAGATTAATTTATTATGAGCATTTGTTCGACATCGTGAAAATGGTACGATTTAGATATTTAAATTTGTGAATGGAAATGATAATAAAAAAATCATTTATTAACTTCGTCAGATCGGCGAAAAGATATATTTTTTGCTGTGCCGTAGAATTTTACTAATTCTGAAGGAAAGGATAAAAATCGCTGCATTAGATAATAGCAAAGAAATCGGTGAGACATGATTTAAGGGACCACTGCTATATTACGCAACTCTCCCCTAATACCGGAAGAAAGCTAAATAATTCCCTTAGAAAGTAATGTATAAGCCATCCATTCATCGGTGATTCGTCGTAGACTCAAAGTGAACCACGAGCCGAAATGAGTCGTTCGCCGTTTAAGTGATCGTACAATTCTGAGTTTTAGGGGTAGCACAGAGGCAACGAGCGATAACGCGCGAATAAACGTTAAATGGACAAGGTGAATGCGGACGTGCGGTTGCAAGGAAGGGACGAATTTTAAAGAACCGCAAGGAAAGTTTACGAGCTGCCAGGCTCACGTAATGACTGTCGTTAACCACGGCGCGGGCCTCTCTCGCCGGAGAACCAGACCTTTGTATGCTAATGACAGGGTGGTCCGATTTCAACCACCCTGAGTAAAAAATCTTAGGGGTCAACAGACCCATCGTTCGGCCGAGTTTTAAGTCTCCCTCGAGTACCATTGACCTCGAATTAAAAACGGGCTCGACCTTCGACCCGTTGAAAACTTTACGACCTAACCACGGAACCGTACTTTTTTTTTTCTTTTTCTGTTTCTTTTTGTTTCGCAAATTCATTGACGAACAAGCGCACAATCGGCCCTCACCGACGCGTTTCCTTCTTCCGGCGAAATTCAGTTCAGGTCTCGCAAACAACGTTTGCGGTAACAATGGGCACACGAGACCCTTGGGACAACGGTCGAACCATTCGCTGAAGTAATGCGCGCATTAATATTCATTAAATTGCACCGGCTGTGCTTAGTTAAGAAATGAATCTCTGAAAAGAAGGCGCACGCGTTCTTGCACGAGTAACCTAAATAGAATCGGTGTTGCGTTGCTCGAGTAGTACTTCTTATTATACTTCTAATACCTTTCTTCGAGGCGATATTTGTAATAATCGTAATTATGCAGAGTACTTTTGGATTTTAGTTTTCGTTTGTGAAAGTATCGGTATTTACTTTGTTTTGGAAAGTAAGAACTCCGTCGCGTTTTTAATTATGAATAAAGTTATATTTTTGAATTATTAAGTGAAATGGAAAATGTACGTAGAACAAGGCTAAAACAGAGAAGTGCTCAAACGATAGAAATTGAAATACAGAATTGACTATTGTAGAGGAATAATTAACAAATTTGCAATGTTAGATGAAAATATGTAACATCCAGGGAAAGTGAAACTTATAATTAGACTATCGCGTGAATGATAAATGTAAACGCTATTCTTCACTGAAAAAAAAAAAAAAAAACAGTTATTCGCAAATATAACAGAAAGGATTGTTTTACGTCACGGTCTGAGCGCAATTTTAAACGTGTCATACTCTCTCATGGCTGTTCGGATTTCATTCACCCAGGTGACACCGTAACATTGGGTTCTAGGGGAATTATTCAAAACCAGGCCTGGCTGGCAAAAGTACAACCGTCCCTGGCACCGTAATCCCGTATCCGATTTGCATAAAAGAGGAACGCAAAAAAGCAACAGACGAAAAAACAAAAGTGACGAAAGTGTGTTCGATGCACAGTTAATACAAATCGAACGTTCGATGACAAAAGGTGTGTCTCGTTTAAACCTTGTCCCAAAATAAATTCAAAACCAAGTTGCAAATAATGTGTACACTACACATTGCAAAATATGCATTTTTCCAAAGTAAAAAATTGTTCAATTAACTGGAAACAACTTCAAAAATTCTATCATCTACTGAAACAATGTATATTGCTATTAATGAGTTGCTAATGACAGAAAAATTAGCAGAATATTTAACAATGGCACAATCAAGCTAATATCAAACATCTGACCAAACCTGTGCACATAATTGAGAAACAAATATTCCTATCAAGTGAATTACAATAGATGTCACAGAGTAAAACGAGATAATAGTAATTTTCACAAGGTTAGAATCACTCGACGACAGTTCGCAGTTTTCAGGCGAGACAAGTCAGCCTGTCGTAGGCAAAGCACAAGGACCCTTGCATACCTGACGATTATGCGCGTGACGAAAGAGATCTTCAGAGAGGCGAGTATGCTAATCAGCAGGCATAATGCAATATCGATACGCCGTAGAAAGCCAATTATAGCGCGGGGATCTGTCGCGTCCGACCTATAGGTCGCTCTCTCGAAAAACGTCTCCGTGAGACGCATAAAGGGTCGCACACGAGCGGACGCATCGGTGAGAAAATGAATGGCAAATGAAAGAGAGAAGAGAGAGAGGGAAAAAAAGAGGAGGAAGAAACGAGAGGACGGGGCCCGTGATAGACAACGCCATAGGCGGAGACCTCGTTGGCCGTTGTTCGAAAGTGCTATTTGTATTTATTCGAAGAGAGAAAAAAATTTATTCAAAGACGAGGCAAAGGGGTGAGGTCCACTAGTCGTTACGGGACTACACGGCGTTTCGGTCGAAAAAATAGTTGCACGCTGCCTCGATTCTGCTTCGAGTGTGTTTCGTCGATAAGAGCGCTGGCTTTGCACTCGAGTTTTTCGCCAAATGGATAATTGAACTGAAATTGTGCACCGCTTGGAACAATTGCTCGATTACTACTTTGTGACACTTCGTCGTTCAAATCGAACCATTCTATAGAATTTTCTATATAAATATATATCAATCGAATATTTTTTAATATATCGCCATATTCGATGTTTGATATTTCTTGTACTTTGGTCATCGATCGATTTTATCCGATCTTTCAATTATTCCGAGCAGTGCAATTATCGAGAGGAGAAACGTTCGCGTACACTTAATTAAAAATTCCCAGTTTCTTTTAGTTTTTTCTATAAAACGTGAATTTGAGAGAAAAAACGGGTTGGAAGAACCGCCGGTGCAGGCAACAAAGTTAGTCCGAGAAATCGAATTACAGGCAAGTGTTCGCTTCATCATGCAGATTCCCTCGTTCTCGTTGGTGCAGTATGTGACGAGATGATTGCATGTGTGTGTGTGAATGCATCTCGTGCAGCGGATGCAACTGCGAGTGGTCAGTAGCTCGCAAAACGACTGACCGCTCGGTGCATCCCCTCGGCGCTTTTCGATGAACCTCGCGAGTGACACGTCGAACCGACGTACAGAAT
This sequence comes from Habropoda laboriosa, assembly GCF_001263275.1. Taxonomy (NCBI): domain Eukaryota; kingdom Metazoa; phylum Arthropoda; class Insecta; order Hymenoptera; family Apidae; genus Habropoda; species Habropoda laboriosa. Next base: position 1,920,521 of record NW_017100265.1, on the reverse strand, counting down.
TAATCTCGAACAAATTTCTACGAACGTGTTCGTAGTAATATACACACGTGACACGTGATTGTGTCTTGCGTCGTATTGGACGAAGAAGAAAAAGTCTCCGTCGATTGTTAAACGTTCCGTAAAATTCTTGGTGTTTTCACGTGAGAAATAAAAAGGAGAAAAAAAAAACAAAGTGTGTTGTTCGAAAATTCAATTATAAAATAACGATGTAACGGAGAGATGGAAAAAAGAGAGGAAGAAGAGAAAGAAGAAGTACGAGTCGTCGGTTACGTTGTGTAATCAAGTTTTTAATCATATCTACGCGCGCTAAGTTTATTCTATGCGGGATCCGGCACGCTTTTCGACGAGAACGGACAAGTAATTTCATAATGTCACAAGACGAAGTTCTGACAGTTCTTACATGGTCGAGGCACGGAAGGAAAAGTTTCGTTATAAGTTTTAATGGTACATAAATAAACGGCGACGTTGTAATAGAGTTTCTGCTGGACGAGTTTCCTGGGCGAGATTCGATGCAAAAAGGTAACACGGACTCGTTATAAATATTCAATCATAACCGTGACATTTCTCTCTCTCTCTCTCTCTCTCTCTTTCTCTTGAAGCGACGTGGCCGTCACGTGAAACCGGGACGAACGATAAGCTTAATTCGCCGAGCATGTGCTAGAATTATAAATGAAACGTACGCGACGGTGCAAAAGGTCCGCGTTTTCGTTGAAATTATAGAAAATTAACGAGCCGTCCGCCGGACTCGAACCCTTTCCTTCTTCGTGCACGAAACGAACCATGTCGTGTGATATTATCCTCGAATTGGCACGACCGTGCTCGTTATTACTGTCTTTCTCGTTGCATTAGCGCCTTTTCATTTTCTAACTTCGCCTTCGAACAACCAGCTCTCCCCTTTAAGACAACAAGCACGAATTTCGAGCGGCGCTTTAAACCACGCATCAGAGACGCACAATCGGCAAGCCTATCATCCATTGACGGATTTTAATTAACCAACTAGCGTAACGAACGGATCGATCGATCGATAAAATTCATCGAACTGAAAACTTATCACTATTTAAGCGAATTCACGAAATCACACTTACACATGTCACACAAACTGTAACAATCTACGATTCCATTGATGCACGACGTGATTTGGTGTGAGCCACACGTGACGCGTGTTCATAGTAAGTACACACGTCATGACGAACAATTCGGGAAAAAGGAGATCTCCGGAAAACTCGACGAGACGAACCACCAGGCATCGGGTGTTACGTGCGAGGAAACATTTTTCATTTTCTTTCCATTTTGCTTGATATTCAATCGCGCGAAGTGAACCTGCCAGAATCCATTCCCGATAAGAGTGGCCGAAGTAGGAAGGGATGAAAGTGGTTTGGTGGGCTCTCTCTAATACACGCGGGGGTGCGTGTAATTCCGAGGCCGCGCCATATTTTAACATCGTTCCGAGTTACATTATGTTTCAGCAAAATGGTCGGCGCACACGTGGCAGCAGCGCCCCGTCGACGGGGAGGGTGGTTTATCTCGAATACACAATCCCACCCCAGGCCACCCTCTCCGCTGAACGCTGCTCAGCGGCCGGAAGGGTGGTGGAGGGGGCGAGAGCGAGAAGGAGAACCGGAGCGAGTGAAATAGCGAAGGAAAGAGAGACGGAATGAGAGGGAGAGACAGGGAGAGACAGAGAGTGAGAGAGAGGAGCTCCGCATGGAAGGCGGTTCAAGGGGAACCGGGTGAGAGAGTGGAGGTCGACGACGACCCTCGGCAACCAACGCCCACCACTAGCCACCCTCCTGCTCTCTCTCCCCTCTCCCCGTTAGCTTTTGCGACGTCTATACCGTGAGGAGGGACGGCGGTGTGGAAGGCAAGCCGGTACGGTACGCGAGCTAACGACGTTCTTTTGCTTTTCGCGAAGAAAAGAGAGAGATGGAAGGACCGAGCGAGAGGGTGAATCGGGGGGAAACACGCGGAAAAAGAGAAGAAAAGAAAATATATGCGTGTGTATGTGTGTGCATGTGTATGAAAGAGAGGGAGAGAGTGAGAAAGAGGTGGTGCAAACCACGTTTCTCCTCTTTCTTTCTTTCTTTCTTACTTGCTCTTACTCGCGCTCCGCTTCTTTGTGAACATAGACACGAACGGGATAGGGGTGTGAGAGAGGGGGGAGAAAGAGAGAAGGAGACTGCAGCAGGTAATGATGTACCGCGGTAAATTTCCTGCGGAAAATTACCCACGCAGTTGGCCGCAGAGTCACGGGCAAAAGGTAATCATTTTCTTTTTGTAACGCGCCGGCAAACATACGTATAGCCGCGGCGAGCCGGCGCTGCGACAATGTCGACGCGATTTATTGAATTATTAGCGCGGACGGGCGGACAGGTGAGGCAGCGCGCCTGTTCACCTCACTCGCGCGGTTTCGCAGACGCTGGATTTGTTGGTTGACGGTGTGAATTTGTGGCTAGAATAATTATTCCTCATTTTTCCTCCTTTGACGTATCATAGAAGAATCGCTCAATTTGTAAATAATTGTAGTAAAATTTTAGAAATTCGGCAAATTTCTATTGGTTTTTAATATTGTTATAATGCTGTTACCGAACGTGTTGTTGTAATAAAGAAGCTTTACCGCAATTGCGTGAAGAAGTTACCGATATTCGAATAATTATTGTAAAACTAAGATGTTACGATATTGAAGTACAAAGTTGAAAACAAGTTATTGGAAATACGCATGGAACGAGAAGGGTTTGAACGCTCTCTTCGCACAATTTTAACACCGAAGTACTTCGCGAAGAATAACATTTCAGCTGAACTCCTCGATTTTCCTACTCGAAAGTTAAGTAATCGAAGATTATTTGCCCAACAGATAAGGCCAATAATTTGGCGCGTAGCGAAAGTTTCCTGCCACGAATTAAATTGTAATTCGTTTTAACTGTGTTACCTCTCTATTCAGACAAATAGCTAGAAAGATTCAACCTTCAGAATTTGTTCAAGAATTAGCAAAATAAATTATAACAATTTTGAAAGCTTCTGTGTAACGTGACGAAAAGTTCTATACTACTTCCACCAATAAAATTATTCGATCACAAAAACGACGTATACTTTCATTCGAACCCCTAAGAGAACGAAAAGCTTCACACATCGTAAGTTCCATTTCCACTTTTTCCACGGGCGCACGAAGAAGAGGACGAGAGGAGAAAGTATCGGTGGAATCGTTGTCGTCGTCGTCTCGGACCGTTCAATTAATTTATTCTGGATTAACGAAGCACGACAGAGCGTGGCCGATCGGACGAGTACTTTCTTCTTCTTCTTTTTTTTTTTTTCGAGAGGGCAACAAGATGTCAAGTAAGGAAGAGAAATTCTTTCCTGTAGCCGGAAAGCTATGCACGGAAACCCCTCGAAGGCGTATCGTGAACGAGACAGCCGATAATTTGTTTTGGGCCTCTTCTCTCGTTCGTAACAGAGAGCCGAGGTACACGAGGAACAGCGAACTTTGCATTGTTACGGAATCGAGTGTCGCATTCGCTGACTGCCGACAATTTCGAACTTTTAATTTGAGTTTGAGGATTCATTAGGGACATTATGCTCCGCCCGGCAAACTTCCAAGTAGCCACGCGAACGCCATCCTCCCTCCAACCTTCCTATCAAGTCGCCCAAAACACCTCACCCCGTCTCCGCCCCCTTGTACCACTCGAATCCTCGAAGCACAGATCGAATAATTCTGGAGTCCGTGGATCGTGTCCCTTTTTTTTTCCTGTCTCCATTAGCCGAAGGCAACTTTTCCTCTTCGAAACATCGGCATCGAATGGGACGCTTAACAATGCGACACGCGATTGCTCGACACTCAGGAAACGCGGATTCTAAAATGTAGCGGCCCATGGAACAACCAGCGTTATTGCATTTCACGACAGATTCGAGAATAATTGCAGACTGCGCCGGAATACTTGGAACAAGGCGAGCTGGAAATTGTTACCGCAACATATGAAACTTTCTCGTCCCCCTTTAAACGAGGAGAATACCACTTTCGTTCTCTCGAAATTCGAACTCCACTCACACACATACACACTCTCCATCATTCAAAACACACCGAGTACGTGAAAATATCTCTTAATCCCTGACGAAAATCAATGGACCCAAAACTGTGGTCGAAGAGCAGGTCGAAAGGGCGCACAGCTGTCGTTCACTTTCACCTATCACGCTATCATCGATCCTCCTCCTTTTTTGTCCTTTTTTTTTTTTTGGTTTTTTCGAGGCTCAGGTATCCCGTCGTCGGTGGCAAGATCGCGAGTGAATCGATACCAGAGGTAGATGTACAGGGTCGACCGATGGAGAGAACGAGACAGGCCAGAGGGGTCACGGGGAGGGAAAGAATGGGGGTGCGAGGGTGGTTTTTGAGGGAGATGTTTCGTTCGTAGGCAGTAGGTTTCCCCCCACCCAGAAGTCCCGCAGCATAATCTCCGTCCCTCTGGCCCGTCTCTTTCGCATCCCTCTGCCTGCCTGTGCCCCCCTTCTCATCCTCCTCCGCCCCACGAACGGTGAAGCTCGCTCATCCTCTGTTCCATGAGCGCAGCCCTCCTCCACCCATCTCCGGTGTAAAACCCCCCCGGTGCCGTGACGTAAATGCCAGAGAAATGGGCTGGAGGGGCTGCGAGAACGTGGCGTGGGCAGTGACGCGTGTGCACGCAGGAAAACTCTTCTTATTTATATGCTCCATGCTGCCATGGCGAATCGATATTTCGCATGAGTTCACCCGGAGAAAAAAAGAAAAACAGAAAAACGAAGGAAGGAAGAGGGTCACCCCCCGTGACTTAGGAGGCGGGGAACGATTTCCTTTTCCGCTTTTAACCGAACGATGGTTACTTTCTTACGTATCCTGTTTTTCACTCATCACCGCTGTAACTGCGAGACGGTAAACAGCGAGGTGCTGAATTTTCGGAAGATGTGTCTTTGTAGGTGTGGTGTAAGTATTTTGCGTGTCGAAGTTGGATGATGGTAAATATGTTCGTCGGTGTTTTCTTAATTCGGGGTTGAATTCTGAAATTGAGAATGAGAATAGGGGAGAGTTGGTAAGCTGATTTGATAATTGTTTGATTAGATTGTCGGGTTAAAGAGGGTCAATTAACCCTTTGCACACGATAGGTGACATAATTATCGTCTGTGAAACGTAATATTCCATCTACCTACTGTATTTCTTTTGACGTGAAAATATATGGAATATTGAGAGAAAAGGGTTGAGGTTCGTTTAGGATAATTTCGTCAAGTAGCTAATTCTCCATAGCAAAGAAGCATCGAAAAACTAATTTTCCAAGGCAAAGAAACTTTCATGTATAAACAGCTAAAATCATGTCCCGATGTAAAAAGGAATGTCGTTAAATTTTCTGGTGATACAAAGGTAAGAAACTTTATAAAACACCACCTACTATTTAAACAACTATCGAAACAAATTTAAATGAAACTACAACATTTACAAGAAAAAACAAAGTATTAAAGTACAGCTTAAATTAAAGAAAACCTGTGTCCCACATTTCCAACGTAACATTTCTTACTATTGCTTAGCGCCAAAGTATTGCAAGAATTTTAATCAACAACTGAACTATATTCACCTAAAATACCAGAATGTATTTACTTTTTCTTACAAACCGTGCAAGTTCGTGGAAGAATGTTACATATCGCAGTTGGCAAGATTAAGCCATAGGACGGAAGAAGCGAAGGGGGCAGGGAAAGGGGAAAGAAGGGGGTGGCCAAAAAGATACGAGGGTGGACCGCGGGTGGAAGACGGATGAAACGTAGTTGGTTCGTATCAGCATAATGTAGATATCTATTCCTTGCCTCTTCCGTTAGCTTCGAGGTTTGGAGATGGCTGGAATACGGAACGGGGGATGGAATTGAAATGAAACTACCCGAAGGAGCAGACGGCCCCGCGGCTTTCCAAACCCGGAGAAAGATTAAAACGCGACCGAATGGATGCGAAAGAAAGTTTTGCCGCCGAACTATACTCCGTCTAAACTAGAACCGATTTCAATGTAATACATACGTGGCAGGCTTCTCTGTTGGGTTTGTGACCGTTCTTTTCACGACTATTAGGTAACCGGATAATCTGAATGCAATTAAATGCAGTTAAATTAAAACTTTGTAATTTTTCTTTTATTTATTCTTATTTTACTTAAAGTCGCATCCATTCTTTTATTTGTTGTCATAGATAATAGATAAATTTACAGGACAATGCGGACAAGGAAGAGTCAGTTTGTTAACCCTTTGTCTTTGTCACATGTGTAAATCTTTTAGCGCAGTAAAGGAAATCAGGGAAAGTCTCGCACCCCTAATAAAACAGTATTCTACAAACCTAACATCTCTGGACAGCCGGTCACCACATGGGCGAGAAATTGCAAATACAATTTTGTAACATCTGTCCTGGAAATTCGCTTCCAGGACTCTTAGGATGATTTATAACTTAAAAAACACGAAACTTCTCTCTTCATCACCTCACAAACCACACCCACAGCTGAACATATACACCAATCACGAAAACATATGTACATACACTCTTACACCAATAGGAAGGTAATACGAACTAATAAAGAAACAGTTTTTATTTTCAGTAAATTCTTTTTGTGCATTGTTTCTCAAAGTTCCCGTGCACTACCTAAGTCCAGTGCCCTGAGTAAATTTCCTGAGTGGTTTGAATTAAAAAGTCGTAAACCATAATTTTTCTTCTCACAAATAAACAAACATCCAGTTATAGAGGGTTAATTTCTTTTTATTTATTACGTAGTATAAATACCTCCCTATGGCTCCAATAAATAAAGAAAAAGAATTTTTTTAAAAAGTGCAGTTGATTTAGCCTGGCTCCAAGCTATAATAAAATTAAGAATCTTCAACTGAATGATTGTAACAAGACCAATAATGAAGCTGTCCTATTCGCAGGAATTTATTTAATCGTTTAAAAATTAGAGTTGAACACCTCGGGAAAAGAGTTGCTTAAACTGCGCGATAAGCGGTCTATCGGTCTCTCGCAGTCCCTTTCCTCCTTCGTTTCTTGCTCCTTCCAGCGTGGTCCGAAGAAAGTAAGCGCGTGGCGGTGTGAAATGGAATTAATTATGAGAGCGTCTCAACAGGTGGGTGTAGACGTCTTTAAACTGTGTCCGTCTCTCTTTCTCTCTCCTCTGCCATTCACTCTCGCTCTCTCTCTTTCGTGGCCAGCCCCGCGCCCCTCCACGACATTCATCCCGGCCGGCCGCCACCCCTTTTCGTCGTGTCCCGGACCGTCCTCAAGTAATTTACTAAGAAAATAAATAGAGGACGAGTCCCTGGAAAAATGGAAGGTTAAACGAGCGCGTCGGCGCGCGATCTTCAGCTTCCTTAATTGAGAGAGAGAGAGAGACGGAGGGAGAAAAAAGAAGGTGCAGGGGCGAAGAGACGACGGAGAAGGGAAGGAAATAAGAGAAGTGAAGCTGCTGGCATAAAAGAATGCATCATTAAGGATTGAAGAAATGAAAACACCATTGTACCCCGCGCACTATAAAACGCCGATTTCAATTGATTTTTAACTAAGCGTCCACCGGATGCCTTTTGACCCGTTTGTAACTTTTTTTATATTTCTCTCTCTCTCTCTCTCTCTCTCTCTCTCTTGTGTAAATAATCGTTTTTAAAGGGAAGACATAAAGTTTCGTTTCGATCAAATCTTCTTATCGAATAATTGGATATATATCTTCTGAAAAGCACGATGAAGTTGACGGTTTTATAATTACGGATGTAATGAAGGATAAAAGATTGTTTCGCGATCGAGAGAAATTGAGATTCATAGTACCGATTGAAATAAATGATTCGGTTTTGACAAACGATAAGTACACCCCTTTTGTGTCCTACGATAGCTACGTTTTCTATCTGCACTGAAGTGCAGTCGGATCGCTCTCGACCTTCGACCTCTTCCAGAATTGATTAATTGACGTTTAAGGTATATTTGTATCGTCACTATTGTACCGCAGCGCCATTGTAAACCGCAGAGCTTGCGGTCCCAGGATATACGATCTATCGAGTCCTTTGTCGGGCCACTTGGCATCGTACCCGATTTTGATTTATTAGTTACGAATGTCGTGTGCCTCCCAGACATTCTCATTAATACAAAACACACAATTGAATTAGTCGATATTACATAAAACTTTCCACCAGGTTAAAAATTCAATTCAATATCAATAAAGTAAATACATTATTTTTCTCCTACATTTAAATTCTTTTTACCGATAAAGTTAAAAATGTAGTATTAAATAATTGTGAATATTTCATTATTCTCAGATAACAATATTCTAGTCATTTTTTGCGGGAAGTATAAACTGAGTTTAGACACGGCCCTGAGATCACAGAATCAAATAAAAAATACGCTAAATTATTTAAAAGACACATTTCTACTGCAAAACCTGAATACTCCGATGTAAAAGAAAATCAATTTAAATTGAAGATCGTAATTTAAAAAAAAGAAAGGAAATATTCCGTTTTCAGAAAGCAAACAAATGAAATCTTGTCGAATGAATATGACATTTGATGGCCACTTGCGTCGCCCCTGAACTCAACATGACTATTATTCCAAGGTGCACAAAAGGGTTCGGGCTGTTGGAAATGGAAAAATTCGAACGGCGAGTTTTCCTTGCTCTCTTCCAGCCCTTCAGTCTACCTTCTCCTTTCTCCCCCGGCCAGGAAAAGGCCCTCGAAACTCCTCTGAAGAAAAACACACCCTTCGCCTCCTAACGCGTTACGATCAAGTTTTTTCTTCGACGAATGCATGTATGCTGATTTATGCGATCTTCCTCTGTGAGAAGAGCGACAGAACGGCCACACCGACCCTTTCCCACGTTTAATTTAAGCATCCAACGTGTGTTTTACCTGCGCCCTGGATGGGGCAGGTGTGTAGTGACGTGGAAGAGAAAGAAGATGACACGTATCGATAGCTATTGATATTCCACGGGAAAGGATGCTAAACGAAGCGGCATTAATTTAAGCATCCAACGTGTGTTTTACCTGCGCCCTGGATGGGGCAGGTGTGTAGTGACGTGAAGAGAAAGAAGATGACACGTATCGATAGCTATTGATATTCCACGGGAAAGGATGCTAAACGAAGCGGCGTTCCATGCACGAATATGCATTCGAATTATTCGAGAGGGGTTTCGAAGTCATTTCACTTCTGAATACAGTAAATTCTCTACAAGAGTCAGTAAGTTTGGATTCTACAATTGACAGTATAGATGGTCCTACGCCTAGGTCTGCGTCATTACTGTGCTCATGTTATCTCGCTCGCAGTCAGTCAA
>NW_017100265.1:1881008-1907238 GCF_001263275.1 Habropoda laboriosa | reverse complement strand
CTTCCATTGCATTTAAACGATATTCTCCACCAAACTGGACAAAGTACAGTAACACTTGTACTGTTACTAGTGGAATCGACCCTACATTCCTTTTTTTTTTTTACGTGGAGGTAGGCCGACTCTATGTGATAAACAATTGGCAACCAAACGGTGGCTCGCTAAAGCGATATATTATGAAATTAAATTAATCACGCAATAAGTTTTAACATTAGATTATTTCCTCGATATGGCCATAGTGGTCATCAGTGACTGGAGTGCCTCAAATGTTTAGAATAATTAAAATAAAATAAATGTTGTCAACTAAAAATTTTGAACGTCATAGCTAGCTAGACATTATTTTCAATTGAAGAAAAAAATTATAAAGCATAATACTATAACCCTATCCTTAAAATGTATTTTCTTGTGGCCGCCTGACAGCAACCTGTAAATCTGGCGTGACAGTGAACGTGTTAATAAGTAAATGTTGTTCAAATTATATCGTGTTTGATATCATTTTCATCAGAAAAATCTCACCAACATGTTAAAAAAAATTCCACATGAAAAAAAGTACTGACTCTACGAGTGTCAGGTTTAGCTTCCTTGCGGTCTGACACTTGTGGAGAATATACTGTCCTGCGTTTCTCATGTATGCTTTTCTTTTTCAATCATTCGAAATTAAACGTGTAACAGAAAATGCTTTATCAATTGAATAACAATTTTTCAATATTAATACCGAGAAGAAGATTGCATTAATTTTTGTTCTTAAAGGAAATTTTCTATAAATTAAGGCTTCTCTCTAGATACACTTTTGTAATTTAATAAAGTGTCAAATAATTAAAATGTACAGTATTAATAAGTATTTTATTTATAACTACGAACCATTGAATAAAATGAATAAAAAAATCTTAATACACTCGGAGCTGGAAGCTATCATCGAATAGATAGAAATCCTACTATTCCTTATTTCTATCCTGCAACACACATATCGATCACATATACATATATTCCGTATGAATTTCTGAAAACTAATTTAATATATTTTCTAATCCAAGCTAGGAAGATGTATGAATTAGAAAATAAAAATAGAGAATGCATGAAAACTAAGGTTATCCAAAGTGTCTATACACTATGGTGAACATATTTAGTATCGTTCGAAACGAAAAATCTGTCGTGAACACTTTGCATATCAAGTTTTTCATAAACCTACTGAAAATTGAAGGCAAGAACAGGAAATAAACGAGATGCTTCACGTGGAACGTGGCTGGAAATACGGCGAGGCAAACTGCTCGCGAAAAGATATTGATGACAACGTTAATAATGGATCAGGTTCTCCGTCGATGGATATCATTAACGATCATCCGCTATAGTAAACTATAGTGGCTTCGATCAATCATACGAAAGCCCGACGTCGTCGGCAGGCCTTCTTCCCCATTCCCTGTCCGTCTCAGGCACCTCGAGGCCCGTGTTGTCGTTTCTTCTTTCACACCCCCGACACAACGACGTCTTCGTCTTCGAATAATTCCCGCATAGGCCGGAATATCTTTTTTTCCCCTTTTCCCCTGTGCTTGGAGGTTCGCCAGGATCCATTCATCACCGACATCCGAGGGCGCGAACGGAAGGAGGCAAAAACTCGAAGGAGGAAGAGAAAAGAGCAACGAATAGCGTCGCCAGGGCGAACCAAGATGGAGTGGCATCGTTATAGCGTCTCCGGCTTCATGCCCGTTATGCCGATTATCAATAAATCACCAGAGAAAACACCGAAACAATGTCTTATGGAATAGCAAGGGAGAACTCGGTGCACCACCTGCAGCGATCGTTATTCCGACTTTCGTGCTCAGAATTTCTTCCTACAAAGAGGCGAGAAACAAAACAAAAAAATAAAAGTCCACTATAAAACATCATTACCGTTCGTAACAATCGAACTTCATATTAAAAAACAGTCTTTACACTTTCTCAACTATGAGACGATATCAATTTAGACATTAACCTCCTATCGAAACTCGAAAAGGAGGCCTCCGCAGAGGGCGCGTAACTAAAAACGAAGTCCCGACGATTTCCATCTCTGGAGCGACCTTTCGTCGCTTGGCGAAAGCGCGAGCGTGTAAAAGCTCGAAAGCTGGAAAAAGCTTTTCGGTTCGGTGCCGGTCGGATAAAAGTTCTGCTATTCCTTCTTGCCGCCACCCTCCACCTCTCCTTCGTCTCCTCTTTCTCGCTCTCTTTCTCGTTACCCTACCGGTTCTCCCTGTTCCTCTCAACCCCCTCGCCCCCGCCGCCAACCCCCTCGATGGAAGGCGAAGATTGAAGCTTACGCGAGTCGTCTCTGTGTTCGCATATTCCGTCTGCTCCTCCACGCTTTTCTCCGTCACACGTGTGTGTTCCCTCGCGAACGCACACGCGTGTGTATCTGCCTGTGTGTGCGTGTGTACGGGACGGCGAGGACGCGAGTGTGCGCGCGTATTCGCGTCGCCTCGTCTCACTCGTCGCGACGACCCGGGCTAAGCGCTCTCTCATTCTCTTCGGATACAATGTGTGCGCGTCAAGAATACACGCTATTGATCGCGGGTGGATGCGAGAAAGAGGCAGAAAATACGAGAAACCGGTACCTACCCCCCGTGCGCGCTTCAGCAAACTCCTTTCCTACCCTCCCGCGGTGTTCTTCACGTGAGAGGAAGAGAATGTGACGTTATTCCACAGTGAAGTTCCTCCCGGTATTACCGTATATACTTGATTCATGCGGACTACTCGGAGAATAGAAAGTATTTCGTGCGATTCGACCTCCGTTCCACCATTTCGCCGCGGTGGAACAAATTACTTTGGCCGGGGTGGAGAAAGATGAAGACGCGGTGTACGTGCACCGATAGTTGCGAATCATTGAACGACGAGATAGAGCAAACTTTAAATTCAATCGCTTTCGGGATTGTTTTATTGATTTTTTCTATGGAATTTCTTTATCGCGGCTTTGTGGTTTGGAGTCTTTGAGTAGAAAATGATTTGATACAATTTCAATTGCACTTTTCTGTTGTACCTAAATGGTGTGGTTTCGTTAGTTACTTCGGTATCCTTCGGTAAAAGTCTACTTTAGGAAATTGTACGGTGTCGTGAAACAATTGTCGGGGCATTGTTCTATGAAAATTTTTCGAGATTGCAAGAATTCAAATGGTAAAGGACAGCTAATAGTTTAATAAAGAAATTTCAAATTTATATTGCTAGGAAATGGACACAAGTTTTTAATTTACATTAGAATTAATGTTTCCGGAAATTGGTTGTGTGACATGAAAAATCAATAGAACGAAGTTACTTGATCCTCGGGGCTTCCGTACTCCATTCAAGTCACAGTGATCCAACAAATGGAAACTTTCGAACGAACTTGCTTTTGTTGGACAGGAAATTAGTTTGGGATTCGTGTATCTGTATTAAATTAATCTTAGGAAAGGGACGACGGAAAATCACCGAGTAAGCACCGCGGTAACAATTACCATGGATAATACCGAGGAAGTTACGACACGCTAATGAAGTTAAGTTCTTCTCCGGGACCAGTCAGCCGGGCTTTTGTCCTGAATGAAGTTGAACAGCACCCAGAATGAAATTCCATTTCAAAAACGGCAAATTCAAATTTCTGGAAATTAACTCTCACATTTTTTTCAACTTGATGTGTCATATGAGATCAATTTTCTTTTTCTTCTTAATTATTTCCTAGGCGCGTAGAAATAAGTTTCCTATTATTCACAATCCTGTAACTTACTTCCTTCGGCATAATAGAAAGGATAACGCAGTATGAAAAGTGAAAGAAAATAATTTTAAAAAGTACACTATCTAGAGAATTCATTGTGCACATGTGAGACACGGACACGAACGTTAAACAGTTAACGAAATGAAATTTCTATTATTTAAAAAAAAATTGTTATTCCAATTTCTCTGTAATAGTAAGTAGCAAAGTATTAGGTAATGCAAATTGGAAAAATAGCTGATAATTATTTATACATGATTTTGATGTCCGTTTGATAAATATAGACACATTGTGTTCCTCGTGTTTCAATAATATAGAATTTAAGCGAAATAGCGTTACAGGAGAATTATTAAGATTTTCCCGGTGCATTTGTAACTTCTTTCAATAGAGATAGCGAAAGAGGGAGGTGGAGATGGTGTTCGTCGGTAGGTTCGAAGGGAAACACATGCCTCGGATCCAAAAAGAGAGGCAGGCGTCGCGACGCCTCGGATCGATGCGCGTCGGAGTGCGCGCTCAACCCCAGACCAACATGGACGCGGATTTACGAGGTTGAAGCGAATGGAAAAAAGAAGACAAGAAGAAAAGGGAACAGTCGTGTCTCCTGACCTTATCGTGTAAGCTCCGCGATGTACAGATATTGAACGAAACGTTATAGTAGAAATCAATTACCAATTCCTAGACTCTTAAAAAGCATCAATTGCAAATGTGCTTAATGTATGAATAAATGTAAATTATTTATGAGACAATAAAATGAAACAGAAATAAAGGAAAATATATGACACATAAGTACTTGTGCGTAGTAAAACGTAAAGACTGATATCGATTAAAATCTTAAACTACATAGTTAAACACGTTACTTCTAGTAACCTAAAAAAAAAAAGAAACACACATTTTAATTGGGAACCAAAAGTAACGGTAACTTTTTCATCGTCGATATTTACTATCAGTAGGTAACCAATAAAACTTTCATGATCGATATAGAATATCAACGATCAATATTGATTATCAGTAACCAAAAAGAAAAAAATTTAATCATTTATATTGGTTGCTTCTAACCAAAAACATTTAAATCGAGAAAATTATTATTACATCGTAACTTTTTCGTATTAAGATTATAACAGTTACGGTCTCTGATTTTAATTGAATATTTCAAGTGAACGTTGACACATGTATCTGTAGTGTGCTTCATAAAAATCGTGTTAGACGAAACTTCAATATTTCGCCCTAAACTCTAACTCACATCTAGGATTGATTAAACACCCAATCCCTTCCAGAACATCAAAAAATCATAATTATCATCCTCACTAAAAAAAAAAAAAACCATTTCTTCCCGAAGTTCTTCAATTCAAACATTTAAAAATCCCGCTAATCGGGAATTGATCTCGCGTTTAACCCCCTTTCACCCAACGCGCAAACAATGCGTGAATCTTTTCGATTTCCTTGGCACAGGGCGCGACGGGGAAGAGGAAACACGACGAAGGAAGTTACCTCGGGGAATTCGTTCGTGCGCGCGCCACGTTTTACTTGGGATTCCGGCACGTTTTAATATTTTAACCGTGTATCTGCACCGCGTACCGCATTAATACAAGCGAAAGAAGAAAAAAGAAAAACAACTCTCAAAAGGGAGGCTGCAGTATTCGTCCTTTGTTTTCAGTCGTGCGAGCATTTTCGATGCAATGGCGCCGAAAAGAAGAGGGCCCCAACCGAGTAATGGGGTGTCGCTGGCAGTCGCGCATTTATAATTTCTGTCCCCCACACCCCCCTTACCCTCCCCTCACGCTCTCTCTCTCTCTCTCCTCATGCCCCACCTTCCGACCACTCGTCGTACTTTATTCTTCCTCTCTTGCAGACTGCCAGGTCGAAACAATTGCTTTCCGCCCAACAGAAAGGAACAAAACTGTCTGGGGTGGTGTACAGGCAACCGGGGTGAAAGTTGCAAGATGAGTTACAGCGACAGCTCGAAGATCTGATGGCATCCGATGCCTTTGTTTAACACGACAAAAAAGCACCTTTCTCTCCAATTTTTCTCTTTTTCATCTCTTTTCTTTCGTTCCGGAGCACGCAGCAGCATCGTGCAACAGATACGCGAACGCGATGCAATTATCGTTCGATGAATTTGTTCAACGGGTGATTCCTTGTGACGTTTGAAGCGAACGAAGGTGGAAAAATGTCTGCGAAGGAGATTCGTGAGATTCGGAGGGGGAAAGGGGGAATGAAACGCTGAGGTTGCAATATAGCATGCAAGAAGGCATGTATTAATTCAATAAACTTGATGAGGAGCGATCGTGGCAATTTATAAGGATTACCGGGCACGACGTTGTCTCTGTCTCGTTTACGACGGTCCAAGGGGAAGGGGATCGAAGAATAAGAGCATCGTAATGTCTTCGCATTCTTCAGCACCGATGGACACGTTTCCCACCCTACATCCGCTCTCCTTCTTCCTCCTCTATCCTGCCCTCCACGGGGATTTGTGTCTTTATCAATGCTGATCAATCGCTCTTAATCCTCGGCCGAAAAGTCGTTACATCACGCAAGTCTCATCCGTGATGTTCTCGGGGAGGGAGGCAAAGTATCGTCACGGATCCGAAGTATAATTAAATCACGCGCTGATTAATTTTCATAGAGTATCGTATAAATTTGCCTCGTTAATAGTTTTATCGTCGAGTCTGTGAAGTGAGCGAAACAAGCGTGGTATTCAGAGCGAAACTATTTCGAAACTTCCGTAGCACAAACAAATCTCATTGTAAATTCCACGTGGTGCTATAAATATTTTAACAACGAAACACCGCACCTATAGCTCGGTTATTTCCACGAAACCATAGCAAGACAAACACTCACGGCGAAACTCCAGCGAGAAAGAGAGAGCTCGTTAATATGTTAATAACGGCAAACTGCCATCTGAATTG
Source organism: Habropoda laboriosa (assembly GCF_001263275.1). Classification (NCBI taxonomy): domain Eukaryota; kingdom Metazoa; phylum Arthropoda; class Insecta; order Hymenoptera; family Apidae; genus Habropoda; species Habropoda laboriosa. The sequence goes on along the minus strand of NW_017100265.1, from coordinate 1,900,626 downwards.
TTACTACTAAACATCAATGAAAACAGCAACGCGGCAGAAGTGTTGTGAGCGAGCAGAGAATGAAGGAGGACTTCGACCCTTCCGGGTCTGTTGTCTCGCGAAACTCGTTTCGATTTAATTTATGCATCGTGGTCCACGTTTCCCACCCCGGTCTTAAGGCCCTTTTGTACAGTTATTAATGCCCTGGGCCACTTCATTTTCACCGTACACACACACGCATACAGTGAAGCGCTAGCTGTGACGGCATCGCTACCTGACGTCCTTCCGGATCCAGCGATTCGTTCCCGCGTATGCAAATTTCGTCGAATCGAGAGTGCAACAGAGGAGGAGAGAGAACGAACGGCCTTTCAGTATACATCTGCCTGGTCGAACAATCGTCGGAAAAATAATAACTGTTTTTACAGGAGAGAATACATTGCCATGGCAGAACCGGCTCCACTGCTCCTCGACTTGTTCGAAATACGATTTCTTACACGTTCGATTATTACCCTTTTTTTTCCCGAGCCGTCCGCACTCGCCTGTGCGCTCGTTAATCAAAGGTTTTTAAGTCAACTTTTTTTTGGAGACGCTTCAATGTTGTTAGATTATTTTGTTAATAAAAAAATTAATTTGTTGTATTATTTTAATATTTGTTAAAGTTGTTACATAAAAGTTTGTATACGAGAGGAGTAGAAAATATTTATCGCTCAGACACAAATAGTATTAAGATGTATTTAATATTTAATTGCTTCAGGTAATTGCAATCTCGTATTCTATTGTTACATATAAATGCTGTGAAACAGGCTGTCAACGTTGCCGCAATTATTGTAGAATGAATAATTAAAGCTGAATGGAACGTCAATATTTCAGGAGTTATTAAATGTGTGGTTTAAAATAGTACTTTAATAATGGCCCGCGTAATTTTATTGCCGAGCATTCATTGCGGTCGTATTTCTGCATGGTATAATTATACGTATTACCAGTCGTTTGAATGCGGCGAAATACTTTTGTCGGAAGATGGACGAAAGCAATTAAGATGGTAAATTCGAATTTATACCAGCAATTTTCGTGCTTTCACTGCGTAAGTGAGTGTTTTATCGTGCACATAAATCGTTTACAAGCGAGCCGATGCGTCGCATCTAATACGTGAGATACCTTCAAACGTGAGAATTAACAAGGGGGATGCAGCTTTGAGAATCACTGATGTGGTAAAACAGGAATCTGCAGCCCTACACGTGCCTATGGGTAAGGGCAATTTCTACCTTGACAGAATGGGGGAAAACGCTGTTAGATCTGCGTACCCTCTGGCAAAGGGTGGATGAAACATACTAAGGGTAGTTTTACCGTCGATAATATTAACCGTAGTTACGTCTGAAAATTTAGGTACGTTACCTTACATCCTTGCAAAGGACGATGTGAAAAAATGGTCAATTTTGGCATACGGCCGGAACGAAAAATTATTTTACAGCATGATTCTACGCATCCTGAGGAACGAAGAATGTAATTGTCATTTATCCCGGAAATGATGGGAAAGTTATGAGAAATGCGGTTCAAGGCAAGAGTATAACCATATTTATAACTTAATATTCCATCTCGTTTTCTTGGACAATGGTCTCTTCGTAAATTAACCACTTAGAAACTCATATTGAGTATTATTTGCAAAGATTGTTGTACATTAGTGTTTAATAAAAACCAAAAATAATTAATGACAAATTAATCGAAACAAGGAATTCTTTGACGACACAATACTTATATTCTAAGCAATCAGAAACCAATAGTTATTTATTCTCGAACTGATAAAAATTATAATAAACTATCGTAAATATAATAAAATAATCGTGATGACAGGGATACAATAAAAAAGTAATACTCTAACAGAATTTGCATTTCTTAAGTGTGTATCTGAAAGCCAGAGGGAAAAGTGTGATCTTACATATCAGTCTAAACATATGTATATGTATGTACTATATGTATGCAATGTTCGCGTAGTTGGGAACCATCCCCCGGTTTTACGGAAAACTGAAGTCTGATCATCTGCACTGCGTGTCAATTGTTGTATATTGCCGTTAGAATAATAACAAACGAAGTAGGTCGTGTGTAAAGACTTAGTTGTTTACTAAGAAACAGTGTTTTTCCAGAAAAGGATAGAATATGTATATGTCTCGGGGAGAGAACAGTGAAAAAACTAATTTGTTGTTGTTTCATAGCTGTAACACATCTTATTACAAGAAAAATAAACTTAGGATACGATAAAACGAAATTGTTGCAGTAATTAATCTAATTAGCTATACGTAGGCTCTCCTCTATTTTCAATTAACTCAATCATTCGATTGTGTACGTATGTATACATACATATTATTCACGCATACACATACCGTAAAACTGTAGCTGTGTAGCTCGCAGAGACACGCTTCTCGTTTTATTTTTCTCCCAAGCTGAGCTGTTCGCTGTGTACTGGAATTCGGTGCACCAGCTTCTTGTATGCAGCGGCACTTAATTCACACGAACGAATATGCTAAGTACGTAAATTGATTGGAAATCCGCGTATAATCGAAAACGCGTTGTTCGAGCGAGCACTGTATTCCCTACAATACTATAATCGTTCGTCGTTCGTCGAGGCACTCGTTCGACAGCCACGTAAACACCGACTGAGGACGAGTCGTCCTGCCCGATTTCTGATCGCTGTACGCTCGCAACTGTTCTGGGAAAAATCCTAGGCGTGTGAGTGACCCTCAAGTATGTATCTTGGGCCTAGCAACCTCACCTACCAAAACATTGCGCGAGACGCGCGATGTTTTTTTCTAGTGAAACATAAGAAACTCGAGCAAAACATAAGAAATTCGAGCCAGAGTCGTTGTCTGTATTACTTGGAACTAAACACGAAGCTACGTGCCATTGTGAAAGTAAAACTATCGGGAGAGAGAGCGATTGCTCTCGAGAGTATTTCTCGCGAGTGGACACTGACCCTGAGCTTGACTGTCCGAGAGCATAGCTCAACTGTCTGAGAGTAAACGTGTCGAGACTTGCTTTCGAATGGATACGTAATCGTACTACTGTCGAACAGTTGCTTTCCAAACACGAAGTAGTTTCGTATTCTTGAGAGAACTCTCGTGGGAGTAAAAAATGTCAGGAAAAAAAGATTGATCGAGAAATGAGACACGCATCTCGTTTGATTTTTCTCCCAAGCTGAGCTGTTCGTTGTGTACTTGAATTCGGTGCACTAGCTTCTTGTATGCAGCGGCACTTAATTCACACGAACGAATATGCTAAGTACGTAAATTGATTGGAAATCCGCGTATAATCGAAAACGCGTTGTTCGAGCGAGCACTGTATTCTGATCGCTGTACGCTCGCAACTGTTCTGGGAAAAATTCTAGGCCTTAACTTCTTAGAACTCGTGATATTTCTTGCGAGCCAAACATAAGAAACGCGAGCCTGGGTCGCTGTACGAACATCGAGCCAAACAAACACAGCTGTCCTTTTCAAAGTAATACTATCGCGAGTTGCTCTCGAGAGTATCTCTCGCGAGTGGACCTTGCGTCTGAGAGTGGTCATACTCGTACCTTGAACCGCATTTTTCATAACTTTCCCATCATTTCCGGGAAAAATGACAATTACATTTTTCGTTTCTTAGGATGTGTAGAATCATGCTGTAAAAAAATTTGTCGTTCCGGCCGTATGCCAAAATTGGCCTCTCTTTAACATCCTCCTTTCAAGACGAAATATTCTTGATTAAATTTTCATTTATTTATAGGAAAAATATTCATAGACGAATATTCTTACATTTATTGCATGAAATTTCATTGTACTTTTTACCAATTCGGAATAATTTCTCTGTTATGCAAAATATTAAAGTTTACGTACTTGAGAAGAATTTTAGAAGAGCAACTACCCTCTTCAGTTTCTATATGAATAATTACTTCTATTGTGCATGAATTATTATATTTACTATTCACAAATGATTAATAATTTATTTGTTATATTTTATATGTAACTTCCTTTCAAGATGATTTTCTATAATTTCAAAAATAATTCTTCAATTTTCTGCATGTTAAAAATAAAAAATTCAATACTGAATTAAAATCAACTATAAATGATTACCTCTTCACTGTTCACGAAGCATTATTAATTTATTCATTATATTTTATATGTAACTTTCTCACAAGACGATATTATTTAAAATAATTTTAAAAGTTTTCTGGATGTTAAAAATCACAAATCCAAGTACCTGAATTAAAATCCATCAAAAATGATTCTACCTCTTCTTGTTCGAACATCTACTCGAATAAAAGTCATTCCCCGACCGTAAAACGTTGTTCCCTTCGAAGGGTACCCCTTCAAAGTGATAGATCTTGCAAGGCTACGCACTAATTGCGATCCCGGTCTCTTGTTCGAATGAAACGTAAGTCCCGGATTACCTTACACGTTAATTACACCGTAATTAACTCTCGTCGTCACCATCGTCAGAGAGGAAGTCGTAGAAAGTCGACGAAGCGATTTTACACCGCTTACCTCGAAAATCCTTCGTAAACCCGAACCACCGTCGTAGCCGGCGCGGAATAAAACGTGACGATGGCGATTATCGACCTCCTCCCCCCGAAAAAAAAAAAAAGAGGAAACAAAATAAGACGGCGGGGGAGAGGGTCGGGCAGAATCGAACGCAACGCCATTAAAACTTCATTTTACGCCCGCTTATAGCTCGTACTTTTAACAACGTGGCTGAAGGCGGGAAGTGTTTGAGGCCGCGCCAATGTAAGAGCGAATCTCGTTTAGCAAGTACCGAGACAAACAGAAAATTATGCGGTATAAATTGAAAATATTTTCACTCGCGATATTTTAATGTTCTGAGAACCAAGTAAGGAAAGGATGCATACGTAAATGTAGAAATAAACGAAACACCATTTGCCTGAATTGTTCAAATTGAAAAACATAATTCACGTTCTTCGATGTTCTCGTTCTTACAATTATTATCTCCTTTATTTTCTTTAAATTCTTACAGAAAATATGTTTTAATAGTTATTTCAAGTGCAACATAAAGACTCCATTTTATTATAGGTTGCTCCCATGTTTGAATTACTTTCATATGTCCCAAATTATCTAATCGATACAACTAATTGCAATTCGTTAAGTTTGTCGATATTATTAGACTAATTATTATTTTATGATTTTTCAAGTATAACCTTAAACTTTCTGGTACTATAAAGAAGTAACTATAATTTAAAAACAGGTATCCTTGTCTATAAATTTAGCATGCTAATTAAATTTTGGAACCGGTATCGTCACGTGTGTTACACATTGAAAAATCGAAAAAAGAAGATGGAGATAATGGACGAATGTTGTTTACAAGTATACATTGTTCGAATGAGGTAAATGGTTGAATTACCTGGCAGTGTATGAAAGGGAGGCAGGTAACAAATCGAGCTTCCAGCAACAGGTATCAATACCTTCTATTATTTTCGCACCATTGATTCGATACCCAATAGAATCGATATCGTACCTGTTCGGTACACAGCAGGTAGGTGGCACGCGACCAGGTAAAACCGTCCGCAGGTTCACGTCGAACATTATCAAGGGGTAACCTTTGGCTTTTTGAGAGGATCAAGAGTCAACGACTTTTGACACGTTTCAACAAAGAATTTCAGTCACGAAGAATCTTCTTCAGAAACGATTACATTTAACCTTTAGCTAATTCTAGGCAACGATTCAAACTTACAGAGTTCTTATCTAATTTTCATAGCAATTTACAATATTGAAAATTAAAATTTGAATTGAAGTATTTTAATATTTTTCCTGCAAAGCAAACGTAAGTAATTGTTGTTGTATTTTTGGATGCTCGTGTTTAGTATAAAATAATTCGCTATTTTTATAAATAGAAGAGTGTTACTAAAAGAAATTGTATAACGAGTGTATCAGAAGGTTTTCGTTATTTTATCGATTCTCTAATGCACCAGTAAATTTCCAATTTATTATTACCGCGATTAATGAATTAATTAAACAGATTTAACGAGTACATTCAGGGAACATGAAACGTAAAGGGGCGCCATTGCACAGAAGAGAAGCTTGAATTGTATCGTTGGCTCAGGAACCACCCCCTAACCCCCACCCCAGCCTCCCTAATTTACCCTATGACGATACAAGCTCCATATCTTATTCGTCAAATTATTCGTCCTCCAGTTATTAAATATTTCATAAAAGTTAATTAAATTGTAGGCATATTATATGCTACATGTACTTATATCGTGTATACATATATGAAAAAAGAATAAAATAATTTTCTGAAACCCAGGGCACAATAATTTCTTTTTTACAATCCAGTGATTACCCTCAAGAGTTCATTTAACCTTTAAATACACGGTTTTATATTCTATTGTATGCAATATATTTCTTTACGTGGCCATGTTAATCGTATAAAGCAGATTACACAATTATTATTCATCGTTTAACATTTATTAACCCTTTCGAAACCAACGAGACAGGTTGAATAGGTAATCGTACAAAAATTGATCTCAATTTAATATCCATTACAGACACGATGATTGCTAGATAAATAGCAAATTTAAAAATTCCTATCGCGAAAGGGTTAAAATGATCAAATTTGGCAAACGTTAAATTTATACAGAAATTACCAGAAGAGCTTCAATATTTCAAACATTCGTTGCAAATATTATTAAGGCTAGGTTAAAGAATTAGTAAAACTTTTATCACTTTCTCTTTCTTCCAAATCGGTTGCAAAAAGACGTTCCTAACTGATTCTTATGATACATACAATATTAAAAGATGAAGAAACACGATATCAACACACAAGACAAATCTTCCTATCTCTATCTCCTGTTCGACGGGGCAATAAACCCTTCGAATTCACCCAGTGACTAAATCCTACGATATAAGATTCATGGTATGAAGCCATCAGGATCGAAATTCCCTCGCTGCAACGTGATCGTTGCGGCAGCTTTTCAATTAGAGAAAGATTTCGAAATTTTCTGGCAGGCTCGCCGCGAAGGGCAAAAGAGGACGAAGGAGAAATCGCTCGGGCGCAATAAGTCAAATCTTGTTTGCGAGTCGGTGCCTAGTTAGGACGACTGGCCGGGTCTGCGCGAGGGATTGATGAGGAAAGCTCGAAGAGGCAGTGACGGAGCGGACGTGGAGAAGCGGTGGAGAAAAGGGGACGCAAGCAAGAGGAGGACGAGCACCTTCCTCATCGACCGTATAATTAAACCGGGCGCTGATTAAAAAAGTTACCACGGCCGTAAGATCATTACAGGGGCCTCCGACTCCGACTCCTAGCTAGCACCACCCTTCGCTCCCTTGCTCCTCTCTTTAGTCCTCACTTTCTCCTACTCGCTTTCGACCCTTGGGGCTGCGAATTCTTTCCACTTGCTACACCCGCGGCCGAGACGGAGATTTCAGACGGCGAATTTCGGCATCTTGCCGTGATTTCTTCACGGTTTAACCGATTGAACGATGATGTTTATTTCTTGTAGCGACGTTGGACCCTTTGATACGGGTTTGGCGGAACAGTGTCGCGTGAATAGCAAGTTGGATGAGGTTTGATGGAGTAGAAGTTGAAATGGTTTCAAAAGTGCATGAGATATTTCATATTTTTGTATTTCATTATGTTTGAGATTGTGTTTGTGTATGTACGAGAATTTGATGAAAGAATAATGTGTCGATGTAGAATTTCGAAACGTAGAATCAGAAAAATGTATGACAATAATTACTAAATAAAAAGTATGGAGAAAAGTAGCGAAAGAATGTATCTTTCAGGATTCGAAGTGATTATTATAATTTGTAACCAGCGGAAGCATAATGTCAATTGAAATTTCAACCTATCGAAAGTAACTACATTTATCTAAAAATGTAGCGAAGAATGTACATGTCCTATGTTTGAATTTATGGAAATGTCCGTGCAGCAAAGCGCACAAAGTTTACGAGAGCTCTCCTCCGGGAGATTGTTCCTTTTAGAACAAAAGGAAGCGCCGAAGAGAATTATAAAGAGTAGCTACTGAAAACGTAGAACCTTCGCAATCGTAAAAGTGATTAAATCACAATTGCAAAAATACAAAGATGTGTTGCGTCAATTTTCAAAAATCCTCCATGCAACCACTTGCTCTACGATTTACATACATACATAATTCAACCATTAAAGTAGCAAAACTGAATCTCCATTTTTCAATTTAATTTTTGCAACAAACTTCGCAATATCTTGAAATAACACAAAATTTTCCAAAACACATCCAGTAACAATCATCCTCGTAAATACAAAGCTCTAGAAACGAGAAATTAAAATGGAAGAAGGCAGTCTTAAGAAAAAATTTAGATTACGATAATTAAAAAGAAATTCCGAATCCGTTCAATTTGAACGAACAAAGATCCAATTGAAGTTCCTTCAATTCCCAAGAACAATAAAAAAAAAAAAAAACGAAATAAAACTCCGCCATTAGATGTCGACGACAGCGAGATCAGGGCGAGACGCGCTCGTTAGAAGTTACCATAAGACGGTGGTGGACGATGAAGAGAAAAAATAAAGAAAGGTATCCACCATTCGTCGCAAAATCAGCGAGTATTTTTTTTTCTCCCGAGAAGCCACCCCACCCCCACCCCCTCCGGGGGCTGCATGTATCTTTTCCGCCGGCAGGAACTTCCTTAAAATTCAATATAAGCCCCGCGGGCACCCCTCCGAGACCGGGTCGCCACCCCCCGTCGAACCAGTCCCTTCAGCCGATGGCGACGGGGCCTGGTTACCATGGCGATTCTTTTGCTTGACAGGTGGCTGCAGCCACCACCAACCACCCTCCTCCAGCACCCTCCATCTCCTCCAGACTCGTTTGTTCTGCCTGCCACCGGTACGACGAACCAATCGCGCACAGCGAAAAAATATTCAATCACGCGTCAAGAACTCGAGGGTGGTGGTGGTGGTGGTGCCCGGTTTTGCGAGTGTACCACCGGGTTGCAGTGGTGGTAGTAGTTGCAGAGAATCGAATCACCCTCGAAACCCCCCCGTCTTCACCCCACCCTCCTCCTGTTCGACTGTGACCAGGGACGAAGGTCGATGGCGGTGGAGGTCGAACCGCCCCTGCCTACAGAGGAACGCCACCCTCCTTCCCTCCACCTCCTTCTCCTACTCTTCCCACCTTCTCCTCCCCCTCTACCTCTCTGCCCCCTTCGAAGTACGATGGAATAATAAAATGCCTCAGATTACATATTCAAAATCAATGGCTCCATACCTTCGACGTACAAAGGGGTGGGTGGGATCTGCCTCCTCTGTAACCCCCTCTCCCCCACCTTGCTGCACCCACCCGTCGCCAAACTACCCTGTCCGTGCTGTGAGTCACGAGTAAGAAGAAGGGGTGACAGAGGACGATTTCGCGGCCGACATTTTAAGCAACCACACCCTCATTTGCAATTGTTGTCCCTGTTTTCAGTTTGCCTTTAAGATTCGCTTCTTCAGGATTATTCCGACGGAATAATTGACTTGGTTTGTTCGGCTCTTTCTCTCCGGGCGGAGATTTCTTTTCCATCGCGGTCTTTATTTCGTGGCTTGAAAGGATATTTGCGGATTTTTGAAGGTAACGGTAGAGAGAGGTCTGATAGAATTGTGTTGTTATGTTTGAACTCGGCTCGGTGGTAACGGTGGATTATTTCAATATTTGGTTAACTTTTGTTTCGAAGTATGATATATAGTAGGATAATTATGGATGATTTTAGTATTCGGTTAATTTAAAATGTTTTCAATAGTGATTACCTACTATTGTTTTTCACGTTCGATGATTGTATCGTAATTTTAAGAAATTGTAAAATATGTGCAACGTGGTGGTCCTAAAATTTAATTTGGTTCATTTATTTGATGCAAATTATGGTGGATAGGGGATCACAGAAAATTCTACGAATTAAAAGCGTAAGCTATTGAATAATTTTATAATCTACTCTATGCAGAAGCGTTTTTATTCCAGTAAAAGTTTAATAACAACTTTATACTTTTCAATATTGAATAAAAGATATTTCAATATTGATCAATATCGTCACGATTATTAAATAATTTTTCTGTTACAAATTCATAATAATATACAATTTTTTCTCAACGATACCTTTTAGAATAAAAAATATAATATTTTTGGTTTACATTTAAAATTTAAATTTCGAACAGCGGCAACTTGCGCGTTTTTTTTATCGTTTTACTTGAATGTTATATTTAATGTAAAATAAAATATGTAACTTTAAATCGACGGTCACCCTTCGAATCTCGTCCTAATTAGCTGTAATTAGGCGCGAACGAGAGTGGGCTGCAACTTTATAGAAGTCGAGGGGAAGAAAGTCGACCTGATCATTATGAGGTCTGAATTACGCGCGATAATTTCACAGACAATCGAAGAGGAAATGGCCGAGAGGATACTTCGCGAGAATTAATCAGTGACTAATTGATCCTACAGAGATTAAGGTCATCGTCTTGAAGAGGCCACCGGAAAAACTTTTTGCTAATTAAAATTAATTGGCGCAATGTTGCCGACTGAATCTATGCAAGTCAAATTTTCATTCGGGTTTCCGAAACGGAAATAAAAATCTTATAAATCGAAGAAGTACATATATTAGCAATGCCATTCCTTTTTCACAATTTGTATGCATATTTTTGTACAATACATGAAAAGTATTTTTTCTCTAGCAAACAAATGGAGAAGATTTGTTAAATCACCTTTCATTTTTTTCTTTGCTTATTACACAGAAGATTTTTGGCCGCCGTAGCATGGTTGTCCCTTTCTACTGCTCTATATCGAGTTCGCGCAAGTCTTACGAACTCTACCGTGATATAATAGGATTATTTTTGTGAAATTATTATACGAGTGATTGCGAATTATTTCGTTCATAATGTGTAAAAAATATTACGCAGCATAGAAAAAATTGAGATTGGTTGAACCCTTTGAAAAATTTTACCACGATACAGAAAGGGTTAGAATTTCCCTTGAAAAACCAAAGAAAGCTAATTCGAGGGAAAAATTTACGTAGACTAATTGCAAAGAGACTTGTCACACAAAATTTATGAATAATTACCTTCGTTAGAGAAAATGAAATAAAAATTCAACGTGGATAGACCCTCCAATTAAAATACATAATTTGTAAGTTTTATGCAGAATCTTTATTTCACCATTTCATTTTTTCTTTTCCCTTTATAAGAAACATGTGATGAAACTTAATCGATAAAAATTTGTCTACTGGTAAGTTGACAAGTCCAAAATAAACAGAAAAATGCGTTCACTGTCTATCATTATTAGCGATTGTCCACCAACGCGTTAAACAGTATCGCGAAACTAATAATTGAGGGGAAAAAAATCACCTCCACTGCAAAGCAACGTAATAGAGCACAACACGATCCATATTGCCGTAACACAACCTTTCCTGAATGAAGCAAACACTTTAAAAACGTTAAGTGAAACATCGGAAATCAATTTCCCCCTGATTGTTCCATCGACGTCCCTGGCAATTACTTTCCTTTGCCCCTTTCCCTCTCGTTTACCCCGTTCGCTGCAACTTCCAAGGATACAAAAAACTCGTGGCTCGTTTCACTGATTTTTACTGTCTCGCTGAGATAATTCAGAGTAGTAATAACGTGGAGATATGATGGCCGGTCGTTTTCAAACTGGCCTCTTGCATTTTGCATGAACGTACGGCTGGTTCCAATGGCAAAGACCACCCTTTCGCCGACCACGTGGTGGGGTGAGCTCATGGACTCGGTCAGGTTTCACGTGACCCCTTCAAGATTCCATACGGATTCGCCCTTATAGTAATTCATCATACGAGAACTGGACCTTCGTGCGGCGTATAGATTTACTTACAGGGAAGGCAACTTAAATAAAACGAACTGCACGTTGAATTTCTCATTTCTGTCCTATTCTTTACGCGATATCAAATTTCGTTCAAAACGTTTGAGATATATCAAAAGAGAAATTTTAAGAATGAATTTTGTGCTGAGACTATTATACAAGTGAGACTTATTTACATAAAGTCAAATATATTGTAAAAATATAAAATTCAGGATATAAAAATATAAAATATGAAATACAGGAAGGATAAAGCGATTTAGTGCTTCATTTCTAAAACCAACGCATATGAAAAAGACTTCATCTATGGAATAATAAATTAATACCAAAAAAGAATAGCATTGGTCCACAGAGAAGGAATTCTTCGAATGCAATATAAGCCTGAAGAACTGCTTAAGAACCTTGAAACCAAAATTGACCATCATCTTACTCCTAAATGGACAAACCAGAAAATATGTTGCTACTCGGACAATTCTTCAAAATTTTCACAAGTACGAAGAAGAAGACTTTGCGCAATGCCGCCTAACACAACGATCGAAACTAACAATTAACTTCGTCCAACGTCCAATTCAAGTTCGTACAGAAACCATGACCCTAACGAAGAACGTTACATTAACAAACGCAGCTTCCATGCATGCTAACGTATGCTTGTTAAGGGAGAGCAAATCTTACGATCGAGTGTAACGATCTTCGCGCGTCATCCTTACGAAACCGTGGTGAATGGCAATGAGAATAAGCAATAGACAAAAGCAACAGTGGTTTTTTTGCCAGGGCAGCTGTCGAGCGCAAAACCAGAGGGGGACATTACTTAATAAACGTGCGCATCCGGGGTGCGGTCCGGTCACCATTGTTTCAGGATCGGTAAATGGGTGCTTGCCAGCGGATGCGTGCGGCCAAAGGGTTAAGGATTAAGGGTTGAGAATCCTGGCTCGGACCCACAATGGACACCTGGACGGGTCCACGGGAGCCTATGGCAGAAAAAAAAAAATCCTCTTTCCAGTCGTCTCTGGACATCTGCCATCGATCGCCATTGCGCTCGACCGTACACCTCAAGGGGTACCAACCACATTACGGACCACTGTCCATCATCGTGTAAGAACCATACAGACTCTATATCGTTTTCTCTAGAGGTATTCTCCTATCGGGGAATATTTTTTTCAATTTATTCCTCGCTTCTCACGAGAACCGTCTGCGAGATTTTCGCTACAGCAGAGAGCCTAGGAGAGGGTACTTCAAACAGACTACCGATACAGAGTTATGATAATTATTTCGCGCAACCCTTGAGAACGAGATGCACGGAGCAAGAGAGAGAAGGAGAGAATCACTCGAGGACTTGCTTTTTCTTTTTTTTTTTTTATTCCTTCACTTGAACCAGTACCACTCCCGGAGCTCTCGTGTCTCGGCGAAAACAATAACTTGCATAATAAGCAGGACGAATAAAGAGGAACCTGTTTCTCCGGTGCCGCGGAGGGAGCGAAATAAGATAGATCGAAGGGAGAGAAAGAGAGGACGCGCAAAGAGGAACCGAGGGAATTCTCCTTCCTCGCGCAACCTCCGTCTCACGAGCAGGAGAGTTACGATGATCTTTTTTTCGGCACGCCGATACAGGTATATTGAAATCTCGAGGCGGAAGGACAAAACGACGCACTAATAATAAATATAGCTGCACCGTGCAGCTGGCACCGCCGTTTTGTTCTTCTTGGCGCTACAGGTTCTTGAATTTCACACACGTCGTACCGCGGGTTTCGATGGGGTTGCTGCGATTCTACTCTCTCTCTCTCTTTCTCTATATATATATTTCTCCGCGATTCTTCCACCGTCGTACCCTCTTTTTCTCTCCTCCTGTTCTCTCCCCACCCAAAGAACCCCCCTATTGTTTTACCTAGCGAGACCAGTTTTTGTTTCACTCTCTCTCCACGGCTTATTATATGCGCTTTCTGCCGTTCGTGCACTGCCGATTGTGTTCGCACGGGCGAACTTCGAACCTGATTCGCCGCTCGCGCGGAGGACCAGCGGGAGAAAGAGAAGCCGTGAAGGGTCGGCTGCGAATCCGGTCAAACGGTGAGGAGAGAACGATGGAAAAAAAAGCGATACAATAAAAGGGGTTAAAGTTGATACAATTGAGCGAGAAACGGCGACGTTGCACGCGTGATTTATTTTTACAGTCAGCGTATTCCCCCCGCGCCGCCCCTCGCTCACTCGCACGGGGGTATATCGGATCCATTGTCTTTCTTTCGCGCCACCGTTCGCCTGCTAGGCACCAACCAAATACCTTCGCGATGACTTAAAAACTCGACACACAGGCCTTTTTGTTCGGAAAGTTCGTTACGGCTAACGAACGTCGCGGAGAACGAGGATTGGTCGGGATGTGTATCGTACTGTTACGTTTCTTTTTTCTTCCCGGTGCCTACCGGTATTGTAAAGAGGGAAAACGAATTGGACGGATTGTACGTCGACGACTGGTGGAGTTCGTTGATCGAATTTATTAGCAATGTCGAGGTTTCGGGAGTTTGCCAGTGTTTTGGAGTGGATTTTTGGAGATTTTTATTTAGAAAGTTAATTAATAAAGAAGAAATGGGGAAATTGGTGGTGCCGTGACTTGAATGTTGCAAGTAACGTTGAGGTGATTGCATTCTATTGCAAAAATAGAAAATGACGTTAACCCTTTAATGACCCAGTTGAGTATTCGAACAAAAATTGATCTCAATTTAGGATCCATTACAAACACGATAATTGGTAGATAAGTAACAAATTCTTAAAAAAAATAATACGGTCACAAAACGGTTAAGAAAGAATATAAATACACCTGCATACACTTATCGCCTATAAATATTTGCCTATCAATTATTTTACTCTATTCAAAAACGCGGCAAATTAAGCAGAAAATATTCTTCTTTATAATAAATATCTACAAAAAATGATACCTGTCCACTCCAGAATGGTACTGCTTAGAATAAGGGATACTGCAAATGAACGAATGGGCAAATAATTCTAAGCAGTAAATGTAGATAAATGAGGAACCCTAGGAGACTATACAATTTTTGACGAAATAATGACAACAGTATGCGACTAGATTTGAATGAATAATTGTATGTACCATACATGGCTGTCGTAACTCGAAATTTAGTGGCACCGTACAGAACGCAACCATTAATCATCGGACCACGTACTGACACAACATCCCCTATACCACTCCGACACGAGATGGCATGTGACGCCATAAATTGCTAAATTAAAAGACCGGAAGGATATACAAAATGGTACCGGTGTGTGTTGTTTTTTACGGCCGCAGAATATTTCAGTCGCATTGTTTTTATATAAGCACATTTGCATCCGAATGATCCTCGCGTAATTAGCATATAAAGAGCACAAGGTGTTACGGTCGAATTGTACGAAACTGGCAATAACTTATTTCTTTCGTTGATTATATTGCTCGCCATTAGGTACTACGGGAAGACTTTAAAGGCAATTAAAACATGTCGTCGTATAAAATCATCATTTTTAAGGACGAATTAAGGATAATGAAGGGTGAGTTGGTACCGATAAAACCATCACGAATCTACCACAAATTCAATTCCTTTTTTAACATGTCTTTGTGCTATATTAGTCGCTCAAAAGTTTTTTCTGAGAAACTTAAATTTCACATAACCTGTTACTTCTGAAATGTGACTTTAGAACGGAAGAATAGAAATGACCAATGAACATTTCAACTGGAAACATCCTCAAAATTAATACAAAATTTCAAACATCTCGTTCTCCCGAAATCTCCTCTCATTGCACATAATTTATTTCCTACATTACACACACACATTCACGCTAATTTCATGCACGCATAGAACTCGTTAACGTTCACGGCCTCCCTTGAATCCGCCCGAAAAAACGAGTAAAGAAAATACACACGCCTGGAGAAGAAGAAGAAAAAAGAGCATCGAACTTGGCTCGTGTATTTCCACCCATCGAAATTTCCCGTCGGTCTCCGCGACGTCCTCCTCGTAATCCGGTGTTCCCGGAGGGTCGGCACGGCACGTCTAACAAATCGGTTCGTGGGCATAAATTGAAATGCTAAAAGCGAAATTGGGTAGGAATTAGGAAAAACGCCGCGAAATGGGACGATGATTACGCGGAGAAAAGTTGCAGGCGGGTAGCCTAGGCATTCGAGGGGTTGGGGCGGCGAGGGGCGGTCGGACGGAGGTGGGCCCAGGGGCGAAGTCGGAATTCTCTTAGCCCGCGTGACGGGGGAGGGGGGTGAGAGTTGCGCTGGCCATCAGGTTCTATGGTGGAACAGCGACTAGAACGAGGGTGAAGGAGAGGGTGAGCGAGCCAAAGCAAAGCAGGGGGTGGAGTGGTGGGGCAGCGTGGGGCAGCGTCTTACTGAACGAAAGGGGAGGCCGGCGTAGAAACGCGGCGAGGAAAGGGAATGGTTACGGGGTTGCGATGGTGGAGGGTGCTCCGAGTGCCGCGTAAATAACTTCCATCTTCGAGGGTGCAACCACCCCCTCCTATCGGGGGGATGGACCTCGTGAAGAGAACGAGAGAGAGAGAGAGAGAGATAGAAGGGAAAAAAGGCGAAAAAAAGGGGAGAGGCGAGCGAGGGTGAAGAGGGTGGTGATTCCGTTGGAAGAGGGAGACGTAAAATATTCTTAATGAGCAAAGACTTTCAAGTATTGACTCAAAATGGCGGCCGTCCTTTCAAGTCGGCTTGTTAAGCATTATTCCGCGCCCTACCGCCCCCTTTCCTCTTCACCCTGCGCTTTGTGCGAATTCTCGTCCTTCCTTGTCCTCTTCGTCGTTCTTCGTGCGCACCGCTTGCTTAGCGTGCCAGTATCCTCTACGCAAGGACACTAATCCGTCCACCCTGCCCTCCCACGTCCTCTCCAGCTCGCCGTACGCTTTTGGCCGATGTACAGTCGCAAACAAGGGAAAGGAGCAGAAGAAAGGAAAAAAAAAAAACTGTGGAGAAAGGACTCTGAGAAGCTGATGCCTATGACGGGTAGGTATAGACCCCGCCGATCTTTTTGAGGTCTTTATTAGGTCGAAGAAGACAAGGAACCAAGTCCCTTCCCTCGGTTTTCTCTTCGCCCATGTCAAAGGAAACGACTTACAATGGACCTGTTTCACCGCGAACCGACGAAACTCCTTTTTGTTACAATATTTACAAGGGCCAAAGCCATCGCGCCGGAAACATTCAGACGATTCCTCGAGCAGTGGCGCGTAAATACTAATTCAAATTTTGGAATGAATGCAGGAATTTGCAAAATAGTGACATTCTGACGTTCCTTTTTAAACACGATTCCTGTGCATCTTTTTATACGTTAATCAATTAAATATTGTCGATATGACTAGCAATAAATACAATTTTATATCGTTGTAACAGTTTAGTGCTGTTACTTTACTGACTTTTTCTGTATCTACATATACCCACTGTGAAGTTAAAATAATATGTATAATATATTGTTAAAATAACGAAACTAACTCCTTTCTCTATCGATAAAATTCTAATCCTAATTTTCAATCTATATTTACTTCTCACTCTTGCAGAGACCATCATCCTACTTTTTATATTTTTTAACACCCTCGTAAAAATAAATATCGTAAATCCAATCCCGTAGCTGTTCTAAAATTCACCTTCGATAAAAACTGCAAATAGAGAGGTATCAGAGCACCGACTTAACACTCTGGTCGCCAGAATTTCACTTGTTATCACTTTACTTTTCCTCTGCATTTATTTGTCTTCGTAGCAACCAAACTCGCACAATTTTAGCAATTTGTATACAAAAACACAGTCTAGAAGATTTCGTCCGTCGCGATTCAATTATCTCAATTCAACCCTTTCGTCGCTATTGACGCCTATAGACACTTTCGAAAATTGTTTGCACCGTGCAGTTTGTACTTTTTGCTGCACTTCCACGCTCGTTCAATTCTTAATCTTATTTTTCAAGTACCTCGACCTTAATATAACAAAACAAACTTTGAAACGACACAGCCAAAAGCGTAGCGAAAGGGTTAAACCTTTAATAATCTCGCCAATACCAGTCTTAAGCATGTATCTCAAAAAACTTTGATCCTTTACTCTTTTATTACATATTTGCAAGTTCGGTTATCCTAGACCGATTACGTTCGAACACAGATCTGTCCCTTTAATCAACATTTTGCGTAATGTATACACCGGCGGACACTAACACATGCGTACAAAGTGTTAAAATCTCTCGATTCACGTTCGATTCGAAGGCGAAATATTTTCCGACGGATCGTAACCATGCTCAGACACGTGATCCTTAATTCCAAGGCAAGCGAAGATGGAAAAGTCCGGCGAGAGTCCCAAATTCTTTAAGACTCTCTTCCCGGTGGATGGAAGGCTATCGAGGCTTTTTACAAAAAGGCTTTCGTACGAATGGATCAAGGAGTGGATTATTTAAGGGAGAGGGCCAGGAGCGTTGGGCACGCGGCTCGAGGCTTGTTAGAACTTGGCTTTCGCTTTGAACCGTCGTGAACCGCTTCCCCCTGTTCCTCGCGGGGGGACCGGAATAAGGGTTAAAAATGTATAAGATAAGATAGAAAGCGGCGGTGGTAGGAGAAGGAGAAAAAAGAGGGCCAATAGCTCGGGGCCAAAGGAGACAGTGAAATGGAGGAGAACGTGAAACCGAGACAGAGAGAACTTTCATTATTGATCAAAGAAACTGAGTGTCCCTTCCCTCCCCAAAAGCTTGTTCTATTCAACTTGCCTTCGGCTTTCCATTAAAAATACCGGCGTCATCCGCTTTTTGCGACGTCGACACGATCTCGCATTCCGATACTATCCGTGTGTATTACCGTGTCCTCTTTTACTTTCGCCGCTTATTTATTAACTCCTATGGCTTGCACGGATACCCTAATTCTATTATCGACGCAGCCGGAAGCTTCGTGTAGACCCGTTTAGTACGTTGAATATATTAATTAAATTTTTCTTTTCGCAACACTCTCCGATCGGCGCCGATAAAGATCTTTTTTAAAGGGAACAGCTGGGATGTTCGGTAATTTTCTGGTATTAATATTACAGCGGAATAGCTGTGAATGCGTATTGAAGAAGATGTTCCAAGGAAAGGATAGATTATTTTGCATCTAGGAAAAATGTAATTACTGTTTTTTTTTTAAATTGAAGTGGAAATGCTTTTAAAGTAATGAAATCATTAGCTACCGAAATTGTATACTTTACAAACTCTAATATGTGATACATTACAGGTACCCAATAAAAGTATTATTTTGTGGAATGTATAGATATTTGAATTTCTATACAAAATATGAATTTCAGTATAGATACCTGTATTTTGATATTTAGTATGTTTTTAAACATACTCAGAAACCAAAATTTGAATTGGTTTGAAATATTTAAATTATATGGATATTATAATTGTACAATAAAAAATCTAAGAAAACTAAATAAAGGTTATTATTTTTAAGAGTATGTAACAAAATTGCACTATACCTTCTACTTCTTAACTCTCCAGTAACCAAAGGGACAACCATTTGTTTCTCCTAGTTGACAACGATGTAGTATCCACTTTGCATTCTAAACAGAAATTTGTACTATTTTACAAAATATTTGATAAAATGCTACACTATTAGAAATGGTACAGTGCTACGAAGTAAATGGCCGTATAAAATAGCGCACTCTATTACTGACGTGCACAAGTTGCAAGTACTGCAGTTAAAAAGGTACCATTGAGGTACCTGCAGTTCCTTTTCTAGTATAGTCGATAAAATCGATTTCTGCAACGTGTTAAAAAGACAAGCCTCAAAATCGGATGGTAAAAAACACCGAGGGTAATGAAGACTCCTTCATTTTTCATATTT
>NW_017100265.1:1880055-1880975 GCF_001263275.1 Habropoda laboriosa | reverse complement strand
ACTGTTGTACGATTTTTATTAAACGATAAATGTAATAATATTCCTAATTTTAATTCTTTATTTCTTGTGAGAAATTTGCAAACATGTATTTTATAATACTTAAATCATAAAACGTAACAGTATTTGTTTAAAATTCTATTCTTTTCGAAATAATTTCCGATTTGTTCTCACACGGAATGCATTCGAGAAGCAACTTCATAGACGAGGTACAAATTCTAACATTATCTTATAGCATACATATTTCCTTATAAATTAGAGGTATGTCAAACAGATTTCGCAAAAATTAAATAAAAAGTACTTACATTTCCTTGTTGGCCACTTTTTCCCACTTTTATTGCACTAGAAACACAGAGCACATATTAAATCGGTCACTTTCAAAATCATCCCGAACAAACTGAAGCGCTTGCGATTTTTTCGTTACTTACTATCGAATCGACTATCGATCGACTCTACTAAAAGCGCGAAAATTAAAATTCAATTATTCAGTGAAGTAAAAATATGAAAGTACATATAAACGAGGATACAGTTGTATGTATCTATAGTATAATTAGATGTTATTGTACTAAAATTTCAGACTTCTTGAACTTGAACTGGTGCATAAGGCGACATTTCATAAACAGATCACACGGCGTTTTTTTTAGGATAGACGGCTTCTCTCTTCAAATATGAATTCTATAGATAGATCCCAATTTTTAACATTATTTAATTATAATTTTTACTGTCTTAATAGTACTGTAACATTACTCCATTCTGAAACGATAACATCACACGTGGCATAAGAATAATATCGGACCCAGTAACATAAATTTACAGTGGGCGATAGTTCTACCTTATACATTGTCTGTGATGAAACATTATACAATAGAAACATAGCTACAAAGTATGTTTTATTTACTTTTATATTTATTTTTAATATCAGA
>NW_017100265.1:1876512-1879987 GCF_001263275.1 Habropoda laboriosa | reverse complement strand
TTATAATGAATGAGGAGACTGTGTGGCAAGAATTATCGGAAATACTAGCTGATCCTCCAGAGACAAGAGATAAATGTTCGCAATGCAAGTAAGTACATATATATCATTAGGTTATGTATAAATTTGATTTGATATATTTCAGAACTTATGTTAAGTAAATTAATACTATATTTTCGCAGAAGACCAGTTCCAGTATGTTGGTGCCCAGGATTACCAAAGCATCGTGTATGTCCTGCATCAAAAGTAATAATTTTACAGCATCCAGCTGAAGCAAAACGTTGTTTAAGAACTGCACCCATGCTAGCTCTAGGTTTAGAGCCAGGAAAATGTGTAATTTATAGGTAATTAAATTAAATATTTAACTAACTAACATTTAATGTTAAAAATTATAATCTTAAAATATTTGTTACATTAGAGGAAAGAAATTCCCACTCTCAAAACATGAAGGCTTAGCAGAAATTTTAAGTGATAGCAATACTATATTACTGTATCCATCTCCAGGTGCTATAGCACTTGATAAATTAAGTCCTGTTGGAATTAATGGACAGAAACCATATAATCTTATTTTATTAGATGGAACTTGGCCACAAGCAAAGGTATTAATATATATCATATTTTAAATAATGTATATAACAAAATAAATAAAATAATTGTTTCCATCAGGCAATATATCATTCAAGTCCAGCACTGTGTGTATTGCAAACATGTAAATTAATTGGAGTTCCAACAAGTGAATATGTCATTAGAACACAACCCACTGAAGGTTGTTTGTCAACTCTTGAAACTGGTGCATTTGCATTATCCATTTTAGAAGGTGACCCAGAATTAAAACATAAAATGCTTGGACCTCTACATTATCTTTGCAGGTAATTTTTCAGTATAATAATATAAAATATTTTACAGGAATAATAGTAAGGGAAACCTTAGATTTCAGCTAGAAAATGGTGCTGTAACCCATCAAAGTAAAGAATTTCTTGTTAAACAAAAAACTTATCCAAAACTTATAGGACGAAGATTAGCCAAACAATTACGTATGCTGCCGGAGGAAACTACGTAACATTTTTTTTATTTGATACCTTAAAGCAATAAACCAAACAATATTATTTATGGAACAATTATTCTATAATAAATGTAATTTTTATACGCATGTTTAAGAAAATGCAAGGAAACAAATAAGAATTAAATTTCTAATTTAAGTATATTTTTATAAACATTGCATTATATTATTTCATACTTTTTGACAATATATGAAAATCAAATTTAATATTTCCATGTTGTGGTACAAAGTTAAATGAGCATGAAACAATACTTTGTTGCGTAACATGTGCTATATCTTTAAATAAATGTACGCCTTGTCTTGTGTACCGGTCCCACGATATCCGTTTACCAGGTTGCACTTCTGCTGTAGGTCCTGAAGATACCGTAATTTCAGAATCCAAGTGCCAGTCAACCCACAAAGCTACACCATTACATGTTCCACTTCTAGATGATAAAAAATAACAGTGAATAAATATTACAATTTATAGTAATCATTGATGCAAAATTTAATAAAATCTTACTCCAAGATAGGTACAGCTGACGAGATATTTACACTTTTGTATTCGTTCACATTTTGTAATAAATCAAATTTTTTAATAATAAAAGGTAAACTTAATGCTTTAGCAGGGTATTCCCACAATGGTTGAGCTTCTACTGGGCTATCACTCTTATCACTTGACGTCTATAATATATTATAAAAATTAAATTTTTGTTCATACTTTGTACCTTATATAAACTAACCTGTATAAGTTTATCGAAAATAGATAAATCGAAACCTTCGCAGATTCCAAGCGGTGCTCGTATGTTATGCAAATCTTTGAATTCAACTATGACGCCCATTAATGTTGCTGCAATTGGTAACCTTTGTATTTGAGGCGAATATTTTGAAGCTAAGTACCAGAAATACAAATTTTCCCATGGGACAATCGAAGTAATAAAGTACGGTTCACCGAAAATTAAATTAATTTCACTTTCAGAAGGTAAATTTTCCACTGATTTGATAATATGTACTTTTTCTGAAAGCCTATTCGTTTCAACAAACATTTCAATACATTTTCTAGACAAAAAATTTGTCTCTAAAATGAATATTTTTTTTGCGCCTAATTTAATAGCAGCAAGGCCTAATAAAGAACCATCTGTGAGACATAAGCATACTGTATCCGATGTAACTTTTTTTTCTAATGCTTCAATATATTTTTTATTCCGCATATGATCGTTTAATTGTCCTATACGTGTTCTACAATAAGCTACATGAACACTGCAGCTGCAAATAGGTCTTTCACAATCTGGTATTTTCTTTCTACAAATAAAAAATTGTCAATCACAGTAAAAAAAAAAAAAAAAAATAAAATATATAAAATGCACAAATCAACTTACATTGATTCATTTATCAATTGGAACCATAATGAATATTCATCATGGTAGCCAATCAAACTAACTTCATTACCAGCAATTACTGGAGTTTCTACAGGTAAATAGTAAATAGCTTGCATCCAATGATCCCTCCAAGGTATAACATCTGCTATTGCATCCAAACTTATTCCTTTACTTTGTAATATTTTTGCATCTGGATGTTCCCACACAGGTGCACAACTTAATAATACCTATGTAAAAACTATTTAGTAACAGGTTTTATTTTTGTTTACAAGTAATAATTACCTCATTATTAACATCCATGATTAAATCCCACCACATAAAAATAGCATGTGCTGTACCACTTTCAATTGCTTTGACACGCAAACAGTTTGTTTCATCATAGAATAGTAATTTGCTAGCTAAATTAAACCTAGAATTCATATTACATGTCATGGCTTTCTTATGTAGTTTCTTAAGTTTTGAATAACTTATCACATACATTTACCTAAATATTGGTTGAGGTGGTAATAAAGGTTTAAATGTATCATAAGGAAACTGTGTTAACTGTATATCATGTACTGCAGCTGCTCCAGAACAAGACTTTATAGAATGTGGTATTTTTAATAAGCATGTGTTTTTATGTTGAATTGGATGTATTGTATTCCATGCACATACAGCAGAGCTTTCCACTACTTGTACCCAAACAGTAGCAGTATGTGGCACCACTATAGAATTTTTCTAACATAAAATATGTACATACATTAAATAACATTATATAAAATTGTATAAATTAAAAATGTAATATTTGTACTTCAAGAAGGTGTTCATGAGCATGACGAAATGTGGAAAGTGCTCCTTCTCCAATAAGTTCAGTATCAAATACTTCAGTAACTAAAATGTTTGCTTTTTTAATTAAGTCACCATCCTTTCCAATTGTCATTTTGGTGGAACGTTTATGCACTAATTTGATTTTATCTTCAAAGCCATTTTCTTGTATTATTTTAATAGCACATTTAGCCATTGGTGTGAAGGCCTAAACAATACACTTGAGGTTTCTAATTTGTAAACATAACTTCACAAA
>NW_017100265.1:1868250-1876354 GCF_001263275.1 Habropoda laboriosa | reverse complement strand
AGAAATTATTCACCTCACAAGCTGTTATACTGTCTGCTCCACATTTAGCAGCCATCATTGATAACAAACCAGTGCCTGTTCCTATATCAAGTACATTAGCTTCTTCTCCAATTTTATGTTTATTTTTAATTGCAGCTTTAATTGCTGCATAATATTTTTGATTCTATAATTAAACAGAAAGTGTTTAAGTACACAAGCTGAAAATTATTTTAAAACAATGCAATATGATATACCAACTCTTTCACTGTCATGCAACATATCAGCAAATGCTGATCTAGCAACTTCTTGATGATAATCATACTGTTCATCTTTTTCCTCCCAAGTAACAGTTCCAGTTAAAGGGTTTAAACATTGGGTAAAAATACTCATATTTCGTGTATGAATTAATTTGGTAAAACAAATTTTGATCATATATTTTTTCAACAAATACGATTCATTCACTAAAGAACTCAACCTACTACGCAATATAACTATTTACTAAGAGAACAAATAACACAAAACATTAACAAACATTAACATTTATTTAATAAAAATTTCATTTATAAATACCAAATACAAGTTAAATCTGAGGTTAAAAGTAATTTACACTATATTCAAAAATTAACAAGAGTCACGCTCGAATTAATTTGTCAATTAAAAGTAACGAAGAAAATTAAATAAATAACATAGACCACTGGAAAAAGAAAATGTTTGCTAACTTCAATGTTATAACAAGTGTAAACTACACCACGCACTACAATGTATATTATATTATAACAGTATCTAGATGCATTTCTGAAGAATTAATTTGTCACTACTCCCTGCTGTATCAACAGAGTAGGATATTACTGTTAGCAATGCTACTTTTAATTTAAATAATACAAATAAGATTACACGTATTATTTAAACATCATTATGTTTTTATATTGTTATAAACACATACTATAACAATATAATCTAATGAAACGAACAGTTTTATATCATAAATGTTATTCCCCATGCAACATATATTTTTCAAAAATAAATATTGTTTTTAGTATAAAATCTAAATTTTATTTCGTTGAATTTTAAATCTTCTGCGCATAATTTTTATTGTTGTATTTTGCCATGAAGAGATGATACTTCCTCGCATATTTTCAACCAATCATAATCATTGACTTAAACTTCGTCGTTATTCAAGTCGAATGCTTCATCAGTTGCCTTCAGTTCTGTTTCGCGGTAACTTACTTCTTTTATTTATATTTGTGCAAAGTATGTTTATGTCTTGTTTTTTGTTAAAAAGTAAGGTGAAACTCGGTGAAAATTGAAAACTACAGTTCTTTCTTGTGACTCTAACTTAGAAAGTATATCAATATATACACTACTCTCTTTCCCGCGCTTTTATCGTAGATATTACGTCTTAACTTCATTGTACTTTACTTTCTGTGGTATACATTGTGTATACATATATTTTTACAAGGAGAAACTGTTTATTTTCTAACAAAATTGATAAATGCTTTGGTTTTAATAATCAAGAAAAGGAAATAGTTTGTTTCTTTTTAAATATGTCTCTGTATTATAAAGTGCTAGTGTAGTGATGTTTCCTTATTTAAAATGTGAGGGAATTGGGACACAATAATAAATTCATGTTCACGCACGGTATTTATTTTAACATTCAACTGACAACAATATATATATGTACAGTTTTACGTATACGTAATATCAGTGTATATATACTCGTTATATGTATATATAATTGTAACATTAGCTACCATCCGCCTCTGTATACCTTAATTATTATTGCGCAAGCTACATCGACAATGGTTATCTGATACGATGTATCGTCAATAAAACTTCAATAACGCGAATCATCTTCGAAAACTAACTTTACAACCTACCCTTGTGTTACTTCGAATAATACACAACACTCTGGTTTCACGTTTAAATTGCACCTGAAGTATGGATGGACACGACTTCCATGTACAAATACACTTCGCAAATTCAATAAAATATATAAAAAAACAACGAACGGAAATGAACAAATTCGAAACTTAGAATGTAATACTATATTAAAGTCGATATATCGTCTCCTATCGTTAATTAAGCACGTAATAGTCTCTAATGTTATCGATACATCTCATTGACACTTTTCGTTCGCTTTACCGATATTATCACGAAACAACGTTCTTCGCTTAATCCTCGAGCGGGCACAAATAGATTTTATATCGCACGGCGTATAAGTGTGCAGAGTGCGCTACTGTAACCTATACCTTACATTTTTTCTTTTTTTTTTTTTTTTTTTTTTTAAACGATCGATCTCTTAATTATTGTCTGAATGATTTATCCTACAAATTATTGTCTTTTTCAGGCAAATAATATATACTCCGTTTTACGTTCGAATTACTTACACAATTTCGTTTTTATTATTCAGAGAAGGAATAAGTGTGTGTTACATGTAATTCACGATTAAAATTGTCGACAAGGATATTAAGAATTAAACGACGTTAGCACACTATATACACCAAACGTGGCCCCTCGAGGCTAAACGACTTGAAATGATGATATGGAGAAAGAAAAAATTCACTCGAATGAATTATTGTCTGATATTTTCTCGTATGTTTCGCAGTTCAAGACAACCCGTACGAAACATATTACCGATAGTGAAAGAAACATTTGTACTATTCATTGCAAGGGGAGACTCATCATGTTTCATCGCGGCTGCTCCTTGTCCCGCAAAGATTATTGTCAGTTTTACAGTTTTAAAAGACACTTCAACAATTATTTACAGCTGAACTACTCCATATCTGAATAATCATAAATAGAATATGCGAGTACAAGTAAATTTACTAAACCGGTCCAGGAGCAACATAATCACCAGGGCCGTTATTAAATCGATAACAGGATCTTAACAAGTATTATCAACGTCTTTTCTTCATTATATATCATTTCGTATGAAATCACGCTTACATTATTTTATAGTTTAGCACCTTCTTGAAAAACCAACGAAAGTCGTGATCTACCAATGAATATGTGTATGTATATATCTGAAATCAGAAGTTACGCGTGTAACTATTAGTTCATCGAAGACAAGGAATAAATGATCTCTTTTTTTTTTCTTTTCTTACAGATCACCTAAATCTCAATATACTTTACGCGAGTTCTACAACGAGTCTCATCTTCTCTTCCAAGCTGTCTCTATTGGAACCGTATTGAAATACATTGTGATCAACAATTCGTCAAAAAGATTTCAGACCATACCCAAAAGCCACATATACAAAATAGAGAGATCCGAAGTACAAATAGACGCGATTAGAGCGTATATCTCTCGCTACTGCTCTAGTCTCTGCTTAGTAAACGATTCTCTTATCGAAGGAATAGATCCGCTTCTTCTTCTTCTTCTTTTTCGTTTCCTTCTTGTAAAATACCAATTTCGAGAATATTTAAGAACTTTCTGTTTCTTTCTTTTATATTTCGAGGTTTTAATTTTTCCATTCGTCAGCTTCGTATCTTCGACAGACCGATTTTTTGTTTTGTTGTGTAAAATTTCTCTAAAAAGTATCCTATCTTAGTTGCACGATAGAAACGTGACCGTTAGAAAAAACGCAAGCGAGTTAATTTAACACATAGAAAATACATTGTACAGTTTAAGAAAATATATGAGAACAAAATCCTCTATTCCTTCGACCGACACGCGAGCGCTCTCTCTCGATTTTCTAGGCCTCGGTGAATGTGCAAGAAGTGCAGTGCATAATACGTTCATCTTATTGTCGAATTCCATTGTCGATTAAAAAATTTCGATTAATCGAATTGCATTATTGTCGTACGATGATTTTCTTCTCTCATCGAGTCTTAAGAAATTTCTTATTGTCCTTATACATTATTAGAACGTTCGTCGAGCAACACACCGACGAACACGCCACACGCTAAAATCGCAACGAAATTTCTCCTCGCTTGATTATACTTGATATTTGTTTCTGATATGCGTCTGTCACATTTCATCTTTTTTTTTTTCTTCTTCTTTACTCCTATCTCCGACGCGATAAAATTACCGAACCTGTTGATCAATTCTCACTTGCCCATCGAATTCTTCTTCTTCTTCTTCTTCGTCTCTTCTTTTTATACACTTAGAAAGAAAGCCTATAAATTCGTCACGTGAGATATGTATGTAAAAGTACCGCTAAAGTAATTGATATTTATCAATAAGGGATCTACGATGGAATTATTGATCGTTCGAATGTATCATACGTGGAGCGATACCATCGAAGAAGATTTTTTTATACGATTCTCGAATGCATTGCTTCGTTTCTTTTCTTCTTCTTACGTATGTTCGAAAGTTTCGTAATGTAATACGATTTAAAAAGAAGCAGAAAGCGATACAGAATTGTAAAAGAGCAAAACGGAGAATTAATCAGCGAAGTAACTCTAAGCTCTCGATGCTTCGTCAAAAATTGAAATAAGTATAACGCGATACGGGAACGTCCTTCTTTTTTTTTTTTTTCGTTACGCCCATTGGACGGCTCCTACCTCTAATCTTATGTCTCACGTTATTTGCAATTTGCTAAGCGGTAAAAGTGTCTCGAATCTAACTTTAATATTACCCTATTAATTACGACCTGCAATCTGTCGCAGGGTTTTAACTTGTCCTTCTTTACGGATGTATATTGCAAATGCTAAAATGACACGTTAAATGCTAAGTAGTCTTTAGATATATGATACATCTCGCGAGTAACACTAAAACCCGTATTTTATGAAATTTTATTCAGTAGAAATTCTACCTTTGTAATAATTGCTTGATTTTCTTTTCTCTCTCACAGATACTTTAAATACTTTCTTTCTTTTTCTTTTTTCTTATCGAATTTACCGATCTTTTGCTCGGAATTTTCTTCGTATTTTAGTCTTTTTTTTTTTGTTTTTGTTTAATAACATTATTAGAAATTGTACAAAATAAAGCTTCAATGTCGAATTGAATAAAACTGAGATGTATCCTATATTTTCTTGCAAGCGAAGAAACTGTAAGTTTAGCTCGAAAGATACAGAACTTGCAGTTTCTTGGTTATTTTAATCCTTATTCGCTTCGTTCGTTTCCCCCATATTCTAATGGAAATTACTTACATATTGAAAACGCCTTCGTTTCACCTTCCACATTGATATTGACATGCGTACGCATCGTTAAATGATTCAGAGACTCGAAGAACAGCGGAGAGACACTGCGGTATTGTGCTTTAATCGCCGTGCTACTACAGACTCGTACTTTCGAATTTCTCTGTTGTTACATTTTTCAAAAAGGGAACGAAATATTGTCATCACAATATCATGATATAAACGCCGATCGAATCATATACAAACGTCGTCTTTAGAGTAATTGACACGATGTACCCTTGTGATATGTTCTAAAATTAGATGAGGAAAAAGAAAGAAGAAGAGATGTCAAGTACCCGCTTGAAATCGAAACAAGGAATGAAAGGTGTAACATCTAGTTGCGTTCAAATTCATCGCTAAAGTTCGAAACATTGATAGCAAGTAAAAAAATGCTGTTTCTCGGTCTATGAACCATTTAAACACATGTTAATCCAACATGCACGAGGATAACCATTCCTAGGTGAGATCTTCGTCGTCGTCGCTGGGACCGCCGGTAGGGCAACAGAGACCCTCGGATCCGTCGCTTCTTATGCAGAATAACAGAGTCTCAGCCGGAGTGACTTCGTGTGGCACGATTCCGTGGAATTCTTTCAAGTCAGCCGCGGGGAACCAGGCTTTCTCGTTATCCTCGATGATGAGTATACCGAAAAGTCTGAATTACAAAAATTCGTCGTCAAAAGATAGGGTGAAGAACGTGAGAATTTCGAAGAGTCTAAACGGAGGAAATGCGAAGATGTTACCTGCAAATAGCAACGGTAGGAATCCATAGAACAGACGCGAGAATAAGAACGCCAATGAGAACCAAAGCCCAAACTGGCCACTCGTGTTTCTCTGTAATACCTTTGCTGGCAACCCAAGCTGGATAACCACTTCCATCGACGAGGATTTCCACGATCGAGGCAATTAAAATGCTCAGCATAGCCAACGGGCTGAGATATTTCCAACAAATTAGCCAATAAAGGCCTGGACGGTTGCCAGTCATCAATTCAATATCATCGGCGAATCTGTGAACGGGACAATGCCAACAATTCCAACGATCTTACAATATGTTTCGTGTATCCTCGGTGTTGTTATATGTACCTCTTCAAACCGTACACGTAAGATACAGCGATACATTCGAAGAAGGCGATTATCAAGAGGGGAAAGTTCCCGCTGAAATTGTCGAACAGCACGAAAACGTAGCTACCGGCACCATGGGCGAAAGCCATGGAGATCATGCAGCAAACCAAGCAAATGCCACCTGTTGTTTTCAAACAAGAAGAAACGGTGAAACTTCATTTGGCAAACTTTTAATCGAATTACGGAAGATGGATTCCTTCGAGGGTGCCAAACTGAGAATCGATGCCCAGAGTGAATAACATAAGGAAGAACAAAACGGACCAGAATTGAGCTCCAGGGAATTGGTTAATCGCTTCCGTGAAGATGATGAACGCTAAACCTGTGCCTGATGCTGACTGCAAAGATAAGGGAAAATAAGAAAATTGTCGAAAGCAGCAAGAGTTTGTAATAGCAGTAAATTAAGCTTGGAGGATATAGCTTACGTTGTCCAATTCTTTCTGGAGATCACATTCAGGTAGATCTGGCATGATCAAGCTGTCCAACGTTCCATTTTCTGCAGTCATGTTCAGAACTGTGCCGCTGGCTGGTATTTCATCTGGTATTTTATCTATCTGACCGAAGATATTGACGAGAGTGCTGTTCCTCTCAGACAGGCAACGTTCGTAGACCATGGTAGCTTTGAAACCTGCATACACGTATGTACACGTGTATATAAACTGTTCTTCTCAATGTTTACCATTATGCAATAATTGTGATTCAAGGAAGAAAGAAGTAATTACCGATGATAGAAAACACGACAATCCCAGCGAACATCGAAGTGAAGCAATTCGTCAAACTGACCATAATGGCGTCTCGATAGCAATTATTGTTCACAGGATTGTACGAAGAAAACGCTATCAGACCGCCGAATGCCAAACCGAGGGAAAAGAATATCTGCGTGCCTGCTTCTAGCCACACCACTGGATCAGTTAATTTCCACCACTGGACAAATTCATTTTATTCAGACAAGTAACGATTATTTGCAATGAGAAGTATATAAACAGGGCCGCGTTTATACTTTTGGAGGCCTCGAAAGAGTAAGTCTTGAATAAATTTGGCGCTTAAATTTTTCAGCGATCTTTTCTTCTTACGTTACGAATTTAACATTTAAAAATAAATATTTTATTTTGCAACTATAACTAGGTCTATACTGCAGTTTGTGAGGAGTACAATTTTAAAACGAAGTCCCAGCATCTGCGTTTAGTGCGCTTTATGATAAACACGGCCCTGTAAATGGATAACACGAACTGTACCTTTGGTGTAAAAAGGTGTCGCAGACCGTCAGACATCCCTGTCAGGGTGACTCCACGGAAGAAGAAAATGATGAGAACAATGTATGGAAATGTAGCGGTCACGTACACGACCTATAAAAATACATTTCAATTTATAAAGTTATTCGACAAAATTGATAACGTCATTGGACCGTAGAATCGTTTAATTATCAATGGAATACTTTAAAGGAATACCTTCCCTGAAGATGCAATTCCCTTGATCATGCACATATAAACGAGAATCCATGCAATCACCAATGCCAGAGCGATCTTCCAATTAAACACTTCTGGGGTATTGATGTCTTCGGAGATCATCAGAGTTGTCCGATACCAGAAGTACTGCGTGGGACTGCTAACCTGAGAAACAATCGCTGGTTATAGCGTAATTATCACGATTAAACGTGCCGGTTATTAATCCAATAAATCGTACCACACACTCTGGTTCAGGCGCGTACGAGCCGTTCTGGAAATATACGTTAGGACATTCCGCCCACGGTAGCTCTGATTGGAAACTCTGAAAAGGCGATAATTCGATTATTCTGCTCGCTTGGCTAACTGTGTTGAAAATTTTTATATACACCGCCTGTCGAAAGTTTAATCGTGTCCGTTAAAATGCGGTAAAACTGAAAGTAATTATA
>NW_017100265.1:1865454-1868062 GCF_001263275.1 Habropoda laboriosa | reverse complement strand
AAACTTCACTCGGTTCAGTTCGACGACCGAGACTGTGAATTTGATAAACGAAATTGGAATTTTATCGATGCGAATTGGATTAAACTTACGAGCGGTAGTGTACATATTTAAAATTCGTCAGAGAAAAATGTGAACTTGTAATTTTTCATGGAAATTGATCGATGACTGTTAGATACAGAGATTATGGAAGAAACGAAGTAAATTAGTACTCACTTGAACAAAGTAGAAGAGGCACCAAGCGATGATAGTGTTGTAATACAGGGCTACATTGAAGGAAACTACGGCACTGCTCACACCGATCCCGCCCATATACGGAGAAACCTTTTTGGGAAAAAAAAAGAATGATGTATCATTTGTGAAAGTGTTGGTAAATTTGTTTCGACAGATTGTATCCTGTACACTGTTCAACAATCACCTGATTCCAAACACCGATAGCGCCCTTTCGTAATCTCTGGCCAATTGCCAGTTCCAGATAAAATATGGGAATACCCTCGATAGCCAACATTACAAAGTAAGGGATTAAAAATGCACCTGTTTCGAAACACGTAAACAAATAACAAACGGTTAATTTGCACCTTTTTCATATTAACGAAAAAAAGAAAATTACTTAAATTACTCTGTGTTTTTACAAGTATCAACAGATACGATAACTTCAATTCAATTTAATTTTTATTTCAACGAAGTGTCCAATTTTTTCCGACGAAGTATATTTTTACAAACAAAAGTTTTTACTGAAGTTAAAAATATGTTATGTTTACAGAAAGAAAGAAACATCCAACGCACCTCCACCATTTTTTTGAGCGAGATACGGAAATCTCCATACATTTCCAAGCCCCACGGCGTATCCAACGGTTGCTAATAGAAAAGTAAGCTTACTATCCCAATTTTCTCTTTCGTCCTCCCCCGCTTCCGGTCGAAAAATCGCTTTTCCTTCATTACTCCCGAGCTTATTGCCTCCGCCCCCATTCCCCGTTTTATTCTGTAATAGGAAGAAATGTCAAATGCCGAATTATTTGTTTCAGTTCAAACGAAGTGTATATTCTCAAGCGCATTCACTCATCTGCAAATATCAATCTTATTTTCTTTTGCTTCAGACCGTCAAATATAAATTTACCAGTAATTTAAGACGTGGTAAATTTTATGTAATTAATTTTCCTATCAACACGTCAATGCAACACTTCGCGATATGCATAAATAATACGTCAACATTTAGAAATAAAGGTAAAATAAATAATAATTAATTAATATTAATAAAAGTAAAATAAAATTTTACAAATATTACCGTTTATTCAAATTAAATACTTTCACTAATCTTGCATTCAACGTGTTAAAAATGAATTGCTTTTTTTTCTCTTCCAGCGAACAGATCGTGGATACACTTACTTTCGTGTTAGGACTGGAGTCCTCAAAGGCTGCGTTCGTGGCCCCGTAATTGGCAGTGGTGATAGTCTTTCTACTCTCCACCACTAATCTTCCTCTCATTTCCTTCATTTCGAGTTTGTCCACGCTTTTCTGGGGTTTCAAATCGCGCGAGCTTTGCCGCCGGACGAGATGGGCCGTGTTCGCCATTCTTTCTCTCTATTGTACGACCACGGATTTCTTTCTTTGCAAAGATCAAACGGAAATACCACACACGCCTATGGACTCCATCCTGCTGGGACAAAATCTCTGTTACGTAATTGCTGCTCGACGAAATCGTGACAAAGCGCACATTGCTCTTATAAAAAAAAAAGAAGAAGAAGAAGAAGAATAGCAAAGAATCGATGGAAAAGAAATATACAACGTTTGAAATATATTCGTGAATGTTAAATGAAAAATGAACGGGCGTATTTTAGGCATTCGATAACAGAAAATTTCACGTTGCGATTAAATACAAAAATTTCCGTTCGATATGCAAATTTTATATGCAGTTCGATATACGAATGACGCGTTTAATTACTTCTAGTTTCGAACATCGGTATTATTAAATTTGAAATTTCACGTTCAATCGTTTGATCAGTGACGGAACTAATATTAAATAATATTGAACACAGATCGCGCGTAATAAAGATTAATTTTCTACCTTTGCGAGTTCGATAATGATAACAGTGCAACGATATGTCTCTAGCTTTCGTTAAGTATTACCCGGCCGTTCGCGTAGAAATCGCGAGAGAAAGGAGACGGGTATTTTCATAGAATTAAATTCGTTTCGAATAAGTACACTCGTTACTTTTATTCTGTCGTTAAACACGAGAAAGGACTACAGTCGCGTGTTTAAGGTTACGCTTCATAAATTCGACACATTAACACTCCCAACTTTTCATTCGTTTCACGTGCACACCGATCGAAGTTTTCCGTATGAAAGAATTCCAGGGGAAAAAGATATTTTCGACAATATTCAATATTTCCATCTCGATGATCGATTCTTCGCTATCAATTATTCAAATTTCTTCGAATTATCTACAAATAAAGCTTATTGAGAAAGCTTCTATTTTATTCGGGAAATTATAGCGTTGTCAGCGGCAGATAAACATTTGACCGAATTTACGATTAATCTGGACAATTTATGTAATACCGAACATTGTCTGTAAATTCTACAGAGAACGAGATAGTTCGAGGTAAACAATAG
>NW_017100265.1:1842086-1865429 GCF_001263275.1 Habropoda laboriosa | reverse complement strand
GCGATTCCCTTGTTCTCTTGTTCAAACCACTGTTTGCCCCCGTAAGTAAAACACTTGACAGAAATGTCTGAGCAATTTCTGTCGAAGGAACGTAGCACACGTCGCTTTCTTTATCGATAGAAGTAGAATCAAGAGGGAGAGATGATTGCTTTTAAGCTTTACCACGGCCCTGACCTCCTAGTCAAGGTATCTCGACGATCAAATTAAAAATCGCTAAATATTCCTCCAAGTGTAATTGCATCGAAAATATTGTTTACTTTAGCCTCACACCTATCGACCGTTTAGTACCCTTTACGATCTTTCCTTCTCCGCGCACTTTGCACCGATTTCATGAATAAAAATTCCCTCGAAAACGAAAGACACGTTGAAAAAAAAGGAACATTCTTTATCGACGTTTCAGAAAAATCAAGCAAAACCTCGCTGTACTTCTCTGCGAAATGTATCGATAATATATTGGGCGGCAATGCTACACGAGTGACATGTACTATAACTATCGTTCCCATTGACGTCATGAGCGCACTAGTCGAATAATATTCTTCCTCCTACACGATCTTCTCGACAAAAATGAATTACTCGGCGAAGACATTTTACAAATACTCTTTCCATTCATCCCTCCAATCTAACTCTAGACAAACATGATTTAACGTGCTTTCCTTTCTAGGTGTCCCGGACTGAACGATTCAAATGGAAAAAACGACATCCGGTTGCGTTCCTGGCGAAACGATTTCACGTTGACAACGATGAAACATGCACGAAGGTAGGATGATACGAATGAATGAATAAAAATATATATATACATTTTATAGTAATCAGAAAACTATCGTTTTGCTAGCACTGACCTGTTGGGGTGAGACAAAGAAAAGCGCGAGAGCCTCCTTATGGTTCGAGGAGCAGTTAGCTACTGTGGCACCCTCTACTACGATGGTAACTTTCGAAATCACGATATCCAACGGAATCAATAGCAGGCGCCGGCGCCCCAATGCCTCCGTGTCCTACAGACCGGAATATGCGTGAACCCCTTTTCGTCGGGAGATTGGTCGATGATCGGTGAACCGATCGCGAGGACGTGGCAAATAACAGATGTCATCGGTGGTAACGTTTGCCTGCGATCAAGGGAAAACGTGGTAATTGAACGGCGAGATGGTAACTGACGTTTCCCCGTCGTTGAAATATCGCGGTAGAATGAAATTCTAGTTCTTTATGAATCCGGTTTTGCATACTGCAGAAATCATTTCAATTACTCTTGCTAAAATTTTTTTACTGTTTCTTCGTAAGTAGTTTCTTCGGTCGAAGATGAACTGTCGAGATAGAACGAAATGGAGGAAAATTGGAGAAATTGATGATTTAATTAAGTTAACAAATCTGTCGATGGTGATGTAGTTTAATGGAGTTTGTACATTAGGTGTACCGGATGCATAAAATTTTATCCGCATAAGTAATTATATTGGAGATGCCGATAGAAGATTAAGTAGATGCATTTGACCTTTGCGAAAACTCGATCGATAACAAGTAACACATATTCTTATATTCTGTGTGTATGTGTGTAGAAGAAAGTGTCGAAATGTGTCGCGTGTAATGTAAAAGAAAAAAAAAATAGGAATTGTATATAATCAGTGATAATGTTTGATGATAACGTTTATGTTTCAGGAGGGGATTACGCTGAAGCGTATGGTTGTTTCCTTCGATTACCAGATGCTCGTGTTTATGGATAAGTAATACGAAGAGGGTAAACCGCGACGACAGTAATGCAATCACCGTTAATATTGTTTCGTGCTAACACTCATTTCAATTATGTGGCACGCTTTACTGTCGACGAAACGACGAAGAGGCTTTGTATTTGACAAACCCTGCGAGCTACCTTGTGAAATTGATTAATTTCAATGAAACGAAACGCGACCGTTGAATCTTCGTTTTATGAAACTGACGGAAAATTGATTTTTTCCTTGGTAAAATTATGGAACAGAACAGTGTTTATTGAAGTTTTAATTGAAATTTCAGTAGGATAATAGTCGATCGAAGATCGTTAATAATTTGTTCGCGCCGGAAATGTAGTGCGCTTTTATTGCCGTCACTTCCAGACAAACGAGACTTATTCTCCTTTCAGTAGATAAACCCGCCTTTGATCAGACAAGCAGAACGTATCGTTTGCTAGTATCACTTTGTATATGTATAACGTTTTAAACTATTTACTTGCGATAGTTGAGACACTTAGAAGGTATAGTGACTAACTCCATGAAGTTAGATTTGTTAAACTTTTTTTTTATTTATGAAGAGTTAAGGACCAAGCATGTGCTTCGATACTGTAATTGGAAGAGTTGCAAAAAATGGAGTTAATCATGTTGGCTTCTGAGAGGTTCGCATATTTGATCGTGGATTGCTAAATAATAGTTGTTATTATCTTGAACATCGAATGTAGAAATCATGTAAATCGTAGAAATATTTGAAAAATGTTATATTTGCGTTGTCAGTGTATTTAGTAGAGTTATGGATTTGGGTGTAGAGTAGGGTCGTTTTGGAAGCAAGAGCGATCCATTTTGCCCAGGGCAGAGCCGTGGGCAGCGTCCGGAGCAAATGACGTCGACAGTCGTAAAAAGAATGGGGGAAAACAGTAACGGTGGAAGTGTAAGCTCGTATGTACTATAGATAGGAATGCTTTGGCACGTTCGTGAAGCTTTTTGTACCATCTGTTACGTTTTTTAACACGTGCCTAAATAGTCGACATTTTTCCTCGAATTTCGAGATTTTTTATTTCCGGACGTCGTTTATTTCATTTTGCAATGGAATATTATTTAAAGAATGAGTGTTCCGCAAAAGGAAATGGGTGTGGTGTGTAAGGAAAAAATAAATAGACTGTAAAATACTGTAAAACAATACTGACATATTGTAACCTTTTGTAAAATACCTTTTTTACAATAATTATACGATAACTAATTGATTTCTTTGATAAATACTAATATTTCTTCATTTTTCCTGATGTTAAATTCCTTTCCTTGACTCCTGTGGTGGTGTGAAACTTCCATTTGTAATTCACACGAAAAGAATATTAATTTTTAAATGGAAAATAAAGGTTATAAACAATTTCTAACTAATCTACTGTATGCAATTGTTAATTTAATGTGAAATTGATAAATAAAGCTGTTTTGTTAAGTTATCATGCATCAAATTCATTTAATAGTTCCAATAATGATAAGCTACCATCTAAATTGTTATTTAATAATTATTCTATAATTAAAATACTTGGAAATAAACCAGTAACTTTATTTTATTGTCTTCATTATTAGTTTTGCTAAATCCATAAAAAATTTATTATAAGAATCACTTAAATATACTAGGGATGACAAGGATAGCAGTAAGGAAGAGAGCGGTAGACAAGGTTAGTACTAGAGAAATGAGTTAGACAAGGAAAGCAATAGGGTAAGACAAGGATAGCAGTAGAAAAACGAGTTAGACAAGGAGAGGAATAGGGTTAGATAAGGACAGAAAATTGTTTAAAACTAGAGTAACCCCATCTCGCGTTTGGCTGCGGGAACTAACGACTCGTTACTCGGCACACAGAATGTGAATAGAGGTATTAGACAAGGAAAGCACTAGTGTGCGAGAAGGATAGAGATAGAACGTTTCCTATTGGTCCGCGGGCCGTAATGGCCGGCACCTAGACGCTAAAACAAGTCGGCGACGGAAAAATCATTAATAACTCATTATTTAGGATGATTTTGTGAACTTTTAGAATTGAAGAATGAAATACGAAGCTTTAGCAACTTTCACATGTAGATTCTATTGTTCTAACTCCTTTCAGTAATTAGTTATTAACAATTTTTGTGCGGAGTGTCGGCAGCGGTACCGCACACCTTTCTGGTTTTTCATTAATTTTCCAACTTTGCACAAATGTTGTACGCACTTTCATATATGCGTTGGAAAGGTTATTCCTTTAGCTAGTTTCTCGTTAAATTTTCATTAACATATCCCACCGCATTTTGCGAGATATTAAACATTATTTGGATGAGTACTACACTCGTCGCGTTCAAGCGTACAGGATTTTCGTTATTTTTACGAATATGCATGATTAATTTTGCATGTTCAAGCATGTAGAATATAGTATAGACCCTTATCTACATTCTTCAATCATTTTTACATGCGTACGTGACGTGCTTTATTAGATATTAGCAATTGTTTCTAAGAGTTGACTATACTCAAGTACGATGAATACGAGACTCTCTCGTATAATGTTTAATAACTTCTAAACTACAACTGATATGTTAATAAAAGTTATAGAAGAATACAGCCAAAGGAGTCCCCTTTCAGACAAGTGTAGATAGTTGTATGACAAATCGATAGAAAGCTATGAAATTATTGAAAAACCGTAAACGTATGCGGTATCGTTCCCGACATCTCGTACTAAAATTATTAATAACTAATTATTAAAAGGGTCTAGAACAATAAAATCTATACGTGAAAGTTTCTAAAGGTTCGCACTTCATTCTTCAATTCTAAAAATTCACAAAATGATCCTAAATAATGAGTTATTAATGATTTTTCCATCGCCGACTTGTTTTAGCGTCTGCGTGCCGGCCATTACGGCCCGCGGACCAATAGGAAACGTTCTGCCTCTATCCTTCTCGCACACTAGTGCTTTCCTTGTCTAATACCTCTATTCACATTCTGTGTGCCGAGTAACGAATCGTTAGTTCCCGCAGCCAAACGCGAGATGGCGATACTCTAGTTTTTGAAAATTTTCTGTCCTTGTCTAACTCATTACTCTAGTGATATCCTTATCTACCAGTATTCCTTTCTTTGTCTTACTCATTTCTGTATTGGTAAATACATCGACGAGTTATCCTTCGTGTTAAACACGACTACTGATAGTATATCACCATTTTTCAATAAGAATAACTCAAAAATTAATCACACAAATCAACCAAAAAATTTTACATTAATCACTCAAATACAGGAAACAAATTGTTTAAACAATATTCCAATATAAAATTAAATAAACTAAGTCTGGAAACTACAGTAAATTCTCAACAAGAGTCAGTAAGTTTGGATTCAACAAGTGACAGTATAGATGGTCCTACGCCTAGGCTGCGTTATTGCTGCACCCTTGTTATCTCGCTCGCAGTCAGTCAAGCGTGTAACGCTACACCAGTCGGTTTCCTTTACGAGATTACACGGCTCCACAAATCATAATAGAAAAATATAATTTCTTTAAGCAACCAAGCGATTTAAATATCAACTTTTTTAATTTTACGTGTTTTTATCCCGAAATTTTTCTTAACATATTGATGAGATATTTCTGATGAAAATGAACATTTACTTATTAACACGTTCACTGTCGCGCCAGATTTACAGGTTGCTGTCGGGCGGCCACAAGAAAATACATTTTAAGCATAGGATTATAGTATTATGCTTTATAATTCTTTTTTTCAATTGAAAATAATGTCTAGCTAGCTATGACGTTCAAAATTTTTAGTTGACTACATTTATTTTATTTTAACTATTCTAAACATTTGAGGCACTCCAGTCACTGATGACCACCATGGCCATATCGAGGAAACAATCTAACGTTAAAACTTATTGAGTGATTAATTTAATTTCATAATATATCGCTTTAGCGAGCCACCGTTTGGTTGCCAATTGTTTATCACACAGAGTCGGCCTACTTCCACGTAAGAAAAAAAAAATATGTAGGGTCGATAGCAGCAGAAAAGCTGCTAAACAATTAGAATTAAATGTAACGATAGAAATTATTGCAATAATGCGTAATGCAATTGAAAAATTGAAAGAATCAAAAGAAAAAACGCGAATTCATATCTTTGTCGATTCTAGAATATATGTAAGAAAATTTGAATAAAATACGCGACGATAATTGGGGAGAAGCATAAGTTAAACGCATAAAAATATTCAATAATAAACGAACTAGGGATGAAGCTATTATTTCAATACGCGATGCACTGACTCTAGTATTTACTAAAATTCAAAAATTCTCGTATAAATTCCGAAAATAGATTATTAATTACGGTAAACAACTGAGACATGTTTATTTCCCTAAACCTTCAAAATAATTTCGAAATATTTTATTCGAAGCGGAGTATTCCAAGTCAGTATCGATAATTGAAGAAATTATTTGATTGTATTTAAAAGAACCGAAAGGAGAATATTTAAAGTCTGATATTAAATGTCTAGCAAGTACCAGTAATTGGTAAAATGATTTATATTTGTTTTAAAAGGAAAATTTCTAATAGGTATTAGTTAAAATGAATTGTTATTCAGTCTATTGTATTGAAATTCTAATTGATTCTAATGTATACAAGTGTTACAAGAAGGCTGAGTGTGTACAGGGTGGACATAGGCTAGCTAGTAGCCCCCGACCACTCTATTCACATCTCAGAACTTTCAGGTCAAAATACGCCGCGAAGTGTCTAGGGCCCAGTATAAAGGGTGAATAAGTTCGCGGGACATCGGCGGGTCCTTATATACCTGCGGTACCCTCTCCCCAAAGTCATTAGCAAAATCGTCGGTTAGGTCAGGCGGGAAGTTTTCGCGGGAAATTTTCGCGGGAGATTTCCGTTATTGTTAAATAGATTATTAATTACGGTAAACTACTGAGACGGTTTAATTTAGGGTGGGCATAGTGCACGACTGTAGTTCACTCGTTCCAAATCAGCTCACAATATACAATAATAAATCAACTAACTACTTAACAAGCAATTCATGCAAATGCCTTGGATGGTTAATTATTAGTAAACAAAATTCAATATCAGAGAAAATATATGAAAAATACTGAAAGAAAAATTTCAAATTAATTTCAATTGCTCAAAGTCATTTCAATATCCTATTCGACAAGTCTGAAGAACAACGATGACTAAAATTCAAATGTTTATTTACCTAAACCTTCAAAATAATTTCGAAATATTTTATTCGAAGCGGAGTATTCCAAGTCAGTATCGACAATTGAAGAAATTATTTGATTGTATTTAAAAGAACCGAAAGGAGAATATTTAAAGTCTGATATTAAATGTCTAGCAAGTACCAGTAATTGGTAAAATGATTTATATTTGTTTTAAAAGGAAAATTTCTAATAGGTATTAGTTAAAATGAATTATTATTCAGTCTATTGTATTGAAATTCTAATTGATTCTAATGTATACAAGTGTTACAAGAAGGCTGAGTGTGTACAGGGTGGACATAGGCTAGCTAGTAGCCCCCGACCACTCTATTCACATCTCAGAACCTTCAGGTCAAAATACGCCGCGAAGTGTCTAGGGCCCAGTATAAAGGGTAAATGATTTCGCGGGACATCGGCGGGTCCTTATATACCTGCGGTACCCTCTCCCCAAAGTCATTAGCAAAATCGTCGGTTAGGTCAGGCGGGAAATTTTCGCGGGAAATTTTCGCGGGAGATTTCCGCGGGAGATTTCCGTTATCGTAACACGGTATAATTTACCAATTTTTACAATTTTGTTATAAATTTATACTTCCGACTATTTGTTATAACATTGCATATAACAATTTATACGTTTTTACAATATTCTTC
Organism: Habropoda laboriosa; assembly: GCF_001263275.1. NCBI lineage: Eukaryota > Metazoa > Arthropoda > Insecta > Hymenoptera > Apidae > Habropoda > Habropoda laboriosa. The sequence continues at coordinate 1,857,898 of NW_017100265.1, read as the reverse complement.
AATGGAAACATAGGTTTTAGCGTTCTCGTTATTTACTCGTGGTTAAATTAATTTCGTAGGGATTAAAAATCAGGTTGACCTGTGGTCGTAGATTAAAAATAACCATAGTACAGTTAAATTTATCGTGTTAAATAATTCTTCTTACACGAATGAAAAATGTATTCAACGTTTGTTTGTTATAATATCGTGAAATGAATTATTTGTGCAGTTCTGTGCATTTTCTGTGCAGTTCAACCTAATTTACATATCGAAACTAAATTAGAATCCAAACTTACTGACTCTTGTAGAGAATTTACTGTACTTTGTCTAGTTTGGTGGAGAATATCGTTTATCGAGAATTATTTCATGGTATTGTTACAAGCAAACGTTGAATACATTTTTCATTCGTGTAAGAAGAATTATTTAACACGATAAATTTAGCTGTACTATGGTTATTTTTAATCTACGACCACAGGTCAACCTGATTTTTAATCCCTACGAAATTAATTTAACCACGAGTAAGTAACGAGAACGCTAAAACCTATGTTTCCATTGAAGAATATTGTAAAAACGTATAAATTGTTATATGCAATGTTATAACAAATTGTCGGAAGTATAAATTTTTAATAAAATTGTGAAAATTGATAAATTATACCGTGTTACGATAACAGAAATCTCCCGCGAAAAGTAATCGGTTTCCCGCGAAAAGTTGGCGATTCCCGCCTGACCTAACCGACGATTTTGCTAATGACTTTGGGGAGAGGGTACCGCAGGTATATAAGGACCCGCCGATGTCCCGCGAAATCATTTACCCTTTATACTGGGCCCTAGACACTTCGCGGCGTATTTTGACCTGAAGGTTCTGAGATGTGAATAGAGTGGTCGGGGGCTACTAGCTAGTCTATGTCCACCCTGTACACACTCAGCCTTCTTGTAACACTTGTATACATTAGAATCAATTAGAATTTCTATTACTAATTATTAAACAAATTTTAACAATTACCGGCACTCGCTAGGCACGTAATATCAGACTTTAAATACTCGACTTCGAACTTCGGTTTAGTCATAATTCTATTAATGTTATAATAACGTATAATTTATTAATTTTCACAATTTTATTATTAATTTATACTTCCAAAAATTTGTTAAAACATTACATATTATTATTTATACATTTTTGCAAGTTTCTTTGACAAATAAGTACGTTTCAACGATCTTATTACTTTCTCGTTGTGAAATCAAGTTCGGAGGATTAAAAATCAGGTTGACCCTTGGTCGTAAATTTAAAATAGCCATAGTGAAGGTGAAATTATTATTTTAAATAAATGTTTCTATACGAATTAAGAATCTATTCAACGTTTGTTTGTTGCAATACCGTGAAATAAATTGTATTATATATTTTCTCAGTTTAGACTGAATTTAAAGTTCGTAAGGATTAGAAATCAGGTTGACCTGTGGTCGTAGATTAAAAATAGCCATAGTGAAGGTAAAATTATTACGTTAAATAATTGTTTTTATACGAATTAAATATTGATTCAACGTTTATTTGTTGCAATACCGTGAAATAAATTGTATTATATATTTTTTCTGTTTACACTAAATTTAAAGTTCTGTTTACATGTTATAACAATTAGAATGTTGACGTTTTGCCGTTTCACGGTTTTTCCTCTGTTAATTATGTGTTTATAAATCATTTCAAACTAAAGCAGCACCATGCCCACCCTTAATTAAACCGTCTCAGTAGTTTACCGTAATTAATAATCTATTTTCGGAATTTATACGAGAATTTTTGAATTTTAGTAAATACTAGAGTCAGTGTCCACCCTGTACACACTCAGCCTTCTTGTAACACTTGTATACATTAGAATCAATTAGAATTTCAATACAATAGACTGAATAATAATTCATTTTAACTAATACCTATTAGAAATTTTCCTTTCAAAACAAATTTAAATCATTTTACCAATTCCTGGTACTTGCTAGACATTTAATATCAGACTTTAAATATTCTCCTTTCGGTTCTTTTAAATACAATCAAATAATTTCTTCAATTATCGATACTGACTTGGAATACTCCGCTTCGAATAAAATATTTCGAAATTATTTTGAAGGTTTAGGGAAATAAACATTTGAATTTTAGTCATCGTTGTTCTTCAGACTTATCGAATAGGATATTGAAACGACTTTGAAAGGTTGCTTTTTCGTTATAGCATAACAATCAATATGTACTTTTCCCCCAGCAGTTGGAATTAATTTGAAATTTTTCATATATTTTCTCTGATATTAAATTTTGTTTACTCAGGTATTTAATGTAATTTTTTAGCAATTTGTTTTTGTAATTCATCCAAAGCGATATATTATGAGATTAAATTAATCACTCAATAAGTATTAACATTAGATTGTTTCCTCGATATGGCCATGGTGATCATCAGTGACTGGAGTGCCTCAAATGTTTAGAATAATTAAAATAAAATAAATGTTGTCAACTACAAATTTTGAACGTCATAGCTAGCTAGACATTATTTTCAATTGAAAAAAAAAATTATAAAGCATAATACTATAATCCTATGCTTAAAATGTATTTTTTTGTGGCCGCCTGATAGCAACCTGTAAATCTGGCGTGACAGTGAACGTGTTAATGAGTAAATGTTGTTCAAATAATGTCGTGTTTGATGTCATTTTCATCAGAAAAATCTCATCAATATGTTAAGAAAAATTTCGGGATAAAAAAACGCGAAATTAAGAAAGTTGATATTTTAATCGCTTGGTTGCCTGTACTCACGTTTCATGCTTATCTTTTATTCGTTGTCCTTGTCTACGTTCGGCAAACTACAATGGCGGGCGCGAGGCTCAAAAACGTAGTCTCTGACTCTACGAGTGTCAAGTTTAGCTTCCTTGCGGTCTGACACTTGTGAAGGATATACTGTATTAGGAAAGTTTTCATTCCTTTAATATTACTTATAGTTAGCAGGTAGCAAAATAAAGTTTCTGCTTTACTTTCGAGGACTTTAATTGTGGACTAATTAGTGTTTCTTATTAAATAACAATTTAAATGGCAGTTTATAATTATTGGAAGGCTTAAATAAAATTATTGTACGCTTTAACTTAATAAAACAGTTTAATTTATTAATTTCGCATTGAATTAACAGTTGCATACAGTAGATTAGTTAAAAATTGTTTGTAACTTTTATTGAAAATAGAAAAATTAATGTTCTTTTCGTGTGAATTACATATGGACTTTCCAAGACACCATAGAAATCAAGGAAAGGTAATGAACATCAGGAAAAATGAAGAAATGCAAATATTTATCAAAAATTCAATACTAGACTGTAAAATTGAGAAAATTTTTTAAAGTTATTCTCCATTTACTTTATCTGGACTAGAAGTTACTGACTACGACTAAATTCTTCCAGCTCCACTGTGTCTGTTTAGTGTCCATACTTCATTTTTCAATACTAAAAGTTCATAAATTTATCGTAAATAATGAGTTACATATTAATCTTCGAAGCATAGTTCTCACTTTTAGGCCGGTCGATCACTACCACATTCATACAACGCTCCACCGCAGAATCGTTGCTCAAGTAGGCGTAGCCTACTGCTCCAATATTGCTCCCATGCTCTCGTTTATCTGACCACTTCACATAAAGCAACTTTGTAAACAGTCCTGGTGTAGAGGAAATTTGATTCACGGGAAAATAAAATTATCGAAAGGAATAGTATACATTTTTTTCATTTACCGCATTTATATACAAAAATTTGTAATCTGGAAAAGCTTGTTTATAACAATTTATATTCTTTGTAAGCATCGAATAAAACTCTTTAACGGACATTTTACTGTATCATGAATTGTGTGAAGGCGAGTATTCCTGAAATAAGTAATGCAAATTAACGACAAAATTGCTAATTAATTGAAATGCTAATTAAAGACAGGTACTTACGATCGATCCGCGCCCTTTTAAACCTGTCCTCAACAAAAGACTTCGTTAAATTTTCTATCGTTTCCTCGTCTTTATAATTAAATTTTTTCATGTTTCCCTGGATTTGAAGATATCTGAAGATTTTATAAGTTAAAAATTTTGCAACAGATAAATTTAGATCGAAATCTATGGCATATTTTTAATTGTAATTAGAAGGATACAATTCATGGTAGTAATTGAAAGCTTCAGTAGCCCATTCTAGGAGCAAATTTAATCTTGGTGTATAAGGTGTACCATCGATTAATTCCTTTATTGTTTCGTCGTTTAATGAAACTTTGCTTCGTGCATCTTCCAGATTTTTTAAACGATTTTTCAGGTCCTAAAGTAACACGTGCCTTGATAATTTTATTGTATCGCCGAATAATTAATGTTTAACTTTGACATAATTAGTTTTATGCACTTTCGTACGTGAAATATTTTCTCAATCGTAAAATTAAAAATTAAGACACTGCTTTAAGTAAAAAATACTTTAAAGAGCATTAATATTATGCAACAATAATACCAAATACAGTATAAATAGAAAGATTAAAAATCATAAGCTCATTCACTTGATTAGTATTATTGAAACGCATTAAGATGTCCAAAAGTAATCCAAGTTCGTCGTCAATTCCCATAAGGATTTTAAAAATTAATCTCTCACGTAGCTCGTCTATCTTGCAGAGTTCTGCATCATTGACTTCCTCGCTGTAACAAAGTGACATCTGACGGCAGATCACTGAAAATTCTCTGGCAAACGTCGGTGCAGCTTAGGACTGTGCACCGAGTTTCCACTCTAGCAACTACATGTGCCGAATGTCAGACTAGTGACAAAACTCGTGTAAAAAAAAAAGTAGAAAGTTAACGTTACCTTATAACAAGCCGGAGTTGCTCTGATTGATTCTTCAAAGCATGTAGGGGTCGTTTGGCTTCTTCAGATAACTCCTTCCATTTACAATCTACTTTCTCCAACTGAGAGAAATAATTAATCAAATATTTGTACAGTTCCTTGGCCATGTCGTTTATAGGTTATTCTTTACCGGATCGTTTAAAACATACTCACATGTAGGAAGTAGAGAGCGCTAGTTGAGATAAATATTATCGACACAAATTTTTTTTTACTGATATATGTAAATATGACAATTCAAGTAAAAATACCGTAAATTAAGCAAAACGTTATTACTGTTATTCCACGATTACAAAATACAATCCTAATTATGTTTTGAAAATTATTTAAATAATTAAAATGAGTTAATTTTACATTATGATAATTCGGAGATATTTTTACTACTTTTAATTATCTAATGTGTAAATGTTACGCTTCCTATTAATACGCTCTAGTAAAGATGATTCGAATGAAAGGTATAATTATTGAGCGCCTAGGATTCTTTTGCACATAAATAACATTCTGATGAATGAATTTACCTATTTCTCTTAATTAAATCAATTACTTTTATATATAGTATAGGGAAAAAAGGAAGTAATTTGAAGGTTTAATCGCAACGTACTTAAATTCAATCGTAATTTGCTATAATATCCATATTACACAATAATAGTTAATTTCAAATCAAACAGTATTGTTGTAATAATAACTTTGAAAAGTATCGTTTTATCTGTTTACCTTGATCTAGAACAAAATTTCTTCGATTAGGCGTGTATAACCGTTTTTATAAAAAGAATATTAACGTTTAAAGTTGCGATACCTTGAAAAAAAAGATAAACACAAACCTTCAATTTCGAGTTATGCTTTAAAGTGTCTGTTTTCCTCGTTTTTCAATAGAATTATAACGTCACTCGTAAAGTTAATGGAGCCTTAATTTCCAAAGATATCTCTTACTTTATTAGTCGCTCATTTTAAAATTGGTGCGTCTATGGTGCCATAACGATATTAGTTTCGATTTTATAAAAATGCATTTGAAAATTAAAAATTTCGCATATTAAAGATTGCATATTTAATATTTTCATTTTTACGTAAATTTTTTAAAATTACATGATTAAAATACTTTTTAAATTACGAAGTATATTTGTAAATTATGCATTTTTCAAGATATAAGAACGTTTCAACAAAATTTTGAGGAATGTATATAAGATATATATGTATGTATTTTTACGAAAGTGTACAAACAAGAATTTATATTCCTCAACGCCGAAATAAATCACTCCTATTTTTAGGACACTATTTCACGCTAATAAATAATTTCAAATGAAATATTTCATGTACTAAATACGAAGTAAGTTAATTATACGTCAGATTCCGATAATTCTTCGTTCATAATTGTCCAGAAATCGTTTGTTAAGTCTGTCAAAATAAGACACAAAATAAGACGAAAATATTATATAAAATTCGACTGTAAAACGGTTCGTTACAAAGTTATAAGCAAATATTGAATACAGCGTGAAATATTAGGTACGCGATAACTGCAAGCCAACTGTTATGACTAATACTGTCAGCCACATTAAATTGTCTCAAGGCACGAAACATGTATATACATATAAAGTTAACACGATCGACTTTTCATATTGTGCAATGCAAAAATCGGTTTCTACCTACGCATCATTTTTCATGTTGATATTTAAAATATTAACCGGAATTATTTATTCGTAAAGATGAAAAACTAAAAACAACACAAGGGAACCAGGTAATACACTAGCCGTCCCTGATTCAATTTCGTCGTGCCACTTCGCTCGCACAGGGGAAGTCGACGTAGAAGCCCGAAGTAACTTTCGACTAAACGGCATGGTGCGCACGCATTCGACAGTATCCCCCGTGCGTTCGGTTGGGTTCGGTAACGGTCGGAGAGCGTTTGGCCGGTTCGTCCCGCGGAACCGACTGTGAGCACAGTAGATCGTCGACCGACTACCCCTTCACGTGCGATCATGTGTCGCCGCAGTTGATTAAGAGCTCCCTTTTTTTCTTCGTCGTTTTTTTTACTTCGTCTGGTCTCGGCTCGTACGTTATTATAAACAGTGTCACAAAGCTCGAGAACGTCACTGGAACGTCTCGCACCTGCCGATGCGTATTGACGTTTCGCGGCTAGCAGTGTATGACACGTCGAACTACTAAGCCGCATCTATCGTCTCATTCTCCCCCTGTCTATCTGTTTAACCGTTTCTACTCCGTCCCTCCGTTTCTTTCGCATTCTCTGCTCGTGTTCCACACGGGGGAAACATGGATGAGGTCATCGGAAAGATGCGGAACGAGCACGAGGACGTGGATGCTGCGTCCCTCGGCGCTGACATCCTGAACCCCTTCGTGCATCGTCTCGAGCTCGATACAACCTACGATAAGCTCAAGGTCAGTAGCTCTCTAAATCTCTCTGCACGCGGAAATCTCTTATTCTCCCCCGGGATCGATGTTCACGCGGATCCGAACGGTTTTAGTGGATTGTCAAGGGCGGGGCGGGGAATTTGATCGTTGCAACAACGGCCACGTCCGTTACTTTTCGCCCGCAACTCCTTTTATTTCACATGTTCGGCTATACAGACACAAATTTAAACCGCAACTGTCTATCCGTAAAAATAGAACGGATTTTTGCCGGTGCGCGGGCACTTTCTTTGCCCCGCAATTCGACGACCGTTCAATCTCGCACGGCATTTTATTCGGGGGTATGCCACATCGTGGAGGGTTACGTAAACTACGAATCGTCGGCGCGACGTAAAGATCGGCTTTCGACTCGGGGGAGGTGAAATTCAACGATCAGGCCACCTGGTCTCGTAGAATATGCGTCATGCCATCCATTTCGGCCGTAATGTTACATTGCTAATGTATCTTCGGGAGACATTCGCGTCGATGTTAATTCGCATTTCTGACCGTGAATATGAAACATCTATAGAATGCGTAATTATAGATACGTGAGATTTGGATTAAATGCGTCACCGATTGGATACGCCGAATTTCTGACGATGTTGTTTATATTTGGTGGTATTTATCAATTAGGCTGAATTACATGCACGTGACGCAGGCATTTCTCTCGATTAGATTAGATCTCTCGCTAAACAACAGCAACTCGAATATCGAAAAATACAAGTGTTGCCATTTAAAGGTTAGGAAATTTCTAATAAATTCAAACTTACAAATATCGTTTCCACAAAAGCAATAAAAGTTTGTTACAAATTTTAAAATACTTCTGATGCACTTGCAAACAATTTTAACATTTCGATAAATTATTGACATTTCCGAGTTGTCGAAAAAACCTATGTATGTAAATTAAATTTTTCAACTTCTAACCTCCAAACTATCGAATTTCCGCCACAGCTAATATTCGAACGAAACGAAATAATTTATAAGCCCGGAGCATCTATAAAAAAAAGCTGCACACAGGAGAACAATTGTTCCTCGCGTAAAATCGATACCTAACGTACATAAAACCGGCGACCCAAAATATTCTAGGTATTGTGCAAAGAAAAAAGAAAGGAAAACCAGTACACCAAGTCAGCGATGACAAAGGAGATACTTTTATTCAATGCGTAAGCAGTATATAATCTCACCACGTGGCTCGTAATTAACAAGCGATCTAGTCGATCGCGTTCTGGCACAGCTCTGCGAATCGACAATTCGCTTAACGATGTACATTCAGCGTGACGGTGAAATACTTTTTGCACCGACACGCGCGTTAATTAACGCACGTGCGCACCTTTCTATAGTTGTTCGTGCGGGCGCATAACTTAAACGTGGCTCGAAATGCATCGTTTGAACAGGGGAAGGAGGAGGCTCGAAAGCGTGTGCTGCATCGCATTTGATGCGCGCATCACTGCCTCTTCTAACGTCGCGCGGAATACGTGCGATCGTTGGACCGCCAGAGATGGAACAACGTTAAAAGATCGCGTCCTCTTTTTCCAACCGTTGTCTCTGTCGCGTTTCTTATCCCGGGCTCTCTTAACACCGCCGCGCGATTTCACTGCGTTAGCGGTTGAAAAGCGCTTACGTGCACGTACCAAAGTGAGTTTGCGTTAGAGGTCTTCGGTGGAAACAGATGAATGGACGATGTAATTTCTCCTCTTGTTTGTCTTATGGAAATTCTCCGGCATTGTAACCGGTGGAGAAAAAAGGCGTTATTTGTAGAGAAGCGGGAATAGTGTCGGATCGAAAAGTTTCTATTTCGCGAGAAGCAAAAATATGATTAGACCGAAGAATTATTACCAGGGCCACGTTTACCGTTGAGACGCATTGGGCGCAACGCTGGGGCCTCGCTCTTTTTTTTTTTTAAACCTTACTTCTCGCGAATAACGATGTAAAAAATAACTTTTACTGATAGTTGCAAAATAGAATATTTATTTTTAAATATTAAATTGGTAACGTAAAAAGAAGAGTTACTTAGACTTACTCTTTCGAGGCCTCCAAAAGTATAAATTCGGTCCTGATTATTACAGAGATAAGAGAAAACTGAAAAATTAATTTCTTCGTTTGTTCGAACGTTTTTTTATTTAAATTCTAATTAGTAGTATAAGAGTTATAAATTGTAAATATAGCAGGGTAAAAAATTGAGCGATATACGAAATATAAATAGACAAAACGTTTGTGGCGTGATCAAATTTTAAACAGTATTGGTTAAACTATGCTTAACTATAGTACAGATATTCGTGGCCTCAGGTATAAATGAATCGAAATTATAGTTACTACTATGTTTCTCTGTGTCGTGCATTATTGCGCTTCTGTAATTCAAAGTAAACCGTAACTTCCTACCGCGATGTCTTTCAAATTGAGCGTGAAGTAAAATATCGCCTGATTAATGATCGAAATCGTTAACAGAAGAAGATTTATCGACGACGCGCATTCTGGCACGCTATTATGTTATCACAAAACAGTTGTTCGTAACGTAGGCAGCATCTGAAGTGAAATGCACGATGCAAATGGATACTGTAGCAATTTTAACGGCATCATTCGGTCTTATCTAGGTACCGTTAAATCTGACGCGTGCATTAAGCAAAATTACAACGTGCACACCGTTCAATGAATAAGCGCATTTCTCCTGCAACAACTATTTCTTACCTGATCATAATCGAACGATGAGCATGTAGTTTTTATACACACGTGTCAGAGATAACAACTCCTCCTACTTTCCACCTTAAATTTCTTGAAATTGTGTGGGCAGTTTCAAACACAGTGACGTTAAATGTCGAGTATATTGTAAATGTATTATTATATTTTACATAATACTATAAATACACAAACTTCCTATTATTAAGTTACTGATGCAACAGATTAGTTCACGTTTCGTAATAACACTACAGCCGCGTGCGAAATATACGATTTTTTTTGCATAACGCTAGGAAAAAAGAAATAGGTGTATTATACTTATTCGTAAATAAATTTCGTAAATATGAAAATAATGTGATACAAATAATACAAATATAAATAGAAAAATAGAAATGAAATAAATTGGCCGATATAAATTTTGTATATAAAACTTGTTTTTATTTGTCGAAACTCGATTGTTTTTAAATGTCCCAAATATAGTAGACGAAGGACGAAGTTAAACAATATTTCGTTTTTTTTTTCATTGTAAACATATTTAGGCCACCGAATTTTATTTGCAGTACGTGTACATTCTCAGAGACTGGCTCACAATCAGACTCATCGTCAGATTGCCCCCATTCATCCAGATTCGCTCTTTTGTACAGGGTGTTTCCGATTTTTCCCAACAAGCTACAGGAGGACAATCCACGTGCGAAAATAAGAAGAAAATGTTAAACGCTTTATTACAAAGCTACAAGCAAAACTATCGATACCAATTTGTCAGTCACATTGAATCGTCTTAAGAAACAAAATATCATGTAAATAGACGTATGTAAAGTAAACGCGGTCGACCTTTCGTATTCCGCTCATTCTGTAGTATATTTCATACTACGTTCGTTGCAAAACCTTTTTCGTATTTTTCAATGCAAAATATTCTACGCTACGTTCCGTGTTTGCTTGTAACAAAGCGTTCAAAGTCAAATTTCGTAAAACATTTATTTCCCACTTTCATTTGTAGGTTAGGTTTCTGCAATTTATCAGGAAAAACTGGAAACAACACGTGTATATCTTACGCTCTTTTATTATCAATCGTAAAAAACTGCACGTGAAGTGGTTAGGTTAGGTTCTAGAGTATTCAACAGTTGAGAAAATCATTCGATCAAATTGAACCTATCCCGGACATCCTCGCGTCGTGAGTTCAGCCAACCTCGCTCGTGCCACCGATCGGCAATCGTTTCATGAGCGCGCCACGCTTTCATCCCGCTTACTCATACTCGAACTTACGCGTACACGTGTACACACATTGATTCCCGCGCAGAATTTATATTTACATTATAAAATGAATTTCTGTTATTATGTAGCAACTGTTTGAAATTGAATATATTAAAAATAGTTTCCGAGTGATTTAATAGAGCACCCACGGTGTACCTGTACACGGCTAATTCCCGCGCAAAATTTATATTCACAATATAAAATAAATTTTTAAATTTGAAATTGAATATGTTAAAAATAATTTCGAAGTGATTTAACAAAGCACCCACGTGTACGCACACCAATTCCCGCGCAAAATTTATATCTACAATATAAAATATATTTTTATCTCTCTTTCTTTCAAAACCTATTTCTCTCTTCCTGAGATATTAAATTGTAATATACTTTTTAACATAAAATCTTTGTAGTTGACACAATTTTAATATCCCTTCGGAATGATCCGAGCCGGCGAATGAGCCGAAACTTTCTCCGTTTGAACTGGTCATACCGGATTCGGTGCAAACTTCGAGCAGCGCGATGTAAAGAAATTACGATAAATTTTAACATAGCTTGACAATGTGAATTTCAATTAGTTGTGCATTTATTCAAATACCATGCGACCTTTCGTTGGCGTTTGTGTGACCATTGCAGTAGCACTATGCAACGGGAAACCGATAGTAAGAAAAGATGATATTGGAGTAGAAGCCTGTTTCATCGGTTTCGTGCACAACATTCATCATTTCGGATTAAAAAGAGGATAGGGATCTGTAATCGTGGCTACTGAGAAGCGTCTTTTATGCATCTTGTAACACATATGTTTCGTATTTTATTTGTGAATAGCCCAGATAGCTTTTTCGTTTATCTTTCCAAGTTTCGTTTTACTCGATTAAAGTCTAATTCAATATTACAAACTAGGAATAAAATTACCATGAAAAATATTCAAACTTTGCCTAATGCAACAATATTTTAACTTGAATTCACAATTCATTCAGAAAAATAAGGTTAATTAACAAATAGAATTAATTACAGAGTTGTTATACTTTTGATAGTTGACATAATTATCTAATGTTTTGCAAATATATTTGAGTATACTATATTACGAAGAAATTGGTTAAGATTGTAAATGAAAAAATGTTTGTAATACTTTTTTATTTTTAGCGATCACTCTATGAAATATCTGAAATAAGAGGAAAAATTAAGGAACACACGGTTCTTCGTTCCTTTCTAGCAAGAATTGCGTTATAGTAATACAAAATGTTCAGGCAACACGCCATTTGAACGATATTGAATTTTGAAGCCTCTAAATATCCTTTCAAGTGGAAAGAAAATCTCTTTAACTATTACGAGAAAATCTGACGACGGTATGTTGGATTGCGTTCACGATGTACCTAGCATATTTACAGTTACATTCCTCTAAACAGCTTTTTTCCATAAATGTCGATGCGCATATCTAGCGGTGATCACAAGCTGCAACAAATTAACGACGAACCGTTCAATTGAGGCAATGAAACTCGTCGGAACTGTGCTTAAATTGAACGACTTCGCGAAACATTCTCGTCACTGTTCGAATTTTCTCCAGAAAAAAATAACATTCACAAAAACAAAAAATGATTCGTAATCGTATAATAAATAGTTAGAAATTGAACGAATTCGCGAAACATTCTCGTCACTGCTGCAATTTTCTCTGATAAAACTGACATTCGTAAACGAAGTACAAAAGTAACGAAAAAATAGAAAAATTAGAAATGTTCGTTTTGCGTGTAAATGTTAAAATAATAAATTAAACTGCTCGTGTATCGACCTGGTGTAGTATTTGCAGATAATGACAAGTTAAAAAATAAACGTGTCCACTTTCCTCAACCACACGTACTCGTATTAAATTTCGAGTTGGTATTTAATAACGAACTCTTAATTGAGTAATGAACCTGGCACAACCGATTAGTAAGTCACATAATGTTACAAGTTTACAGTGTTACATTTCCATTTCACATTTATAACTGCGTCGTCTTTTCCGTTTTGATTACCCTACATCCTCTGATATGAAATACTCCGAACTAACTAATCACATAATAAAGTATCGCTGTTTCGTTGATAATTTTTCTATCACACAAGCTTGAAAACTGTTTAGAACGAGTTTGTTACGTGAAAATGGGAAACTAGGTATAAAAACATCACGCTAATGCTTTCAATGCTATTTCACCTCTGCTTTTCACTTTTCCCTTTCATGTCGTTTAAGTTTTCTTAAGAAAAAGGATATGAAAGGGCCACCGAGGTCTTTGCTTTTCCAATGAAAATGCTCCTGTATTCAATCTTATTATTGATATACGTATATATACATATATATGTATACGCACCGGTGAATTTTCGTCGTAAGAACGCGACGCGAAGAAAATGAACGATGTGAAACGGCTGGAAAAACAATTCTCGTCAATTTTCACTGGGAGAAGAGCAAGTCTTTCGCCTGCACGAAATGTGGGTCATAAGTACATAGAGAACCTACTCCGCGGAACGTATTCTCCACAAAGAGTGGACAAAAAAAGGGGGGGGGAAAAACAATCCTGGAATTTTTTTATGTAGAAATTATTCCGTGGAGCAAAAAAAAATTGCGTTCGACGATAACAGTCGAACCAGTGTATTATGTGGTCGCGTACCTTGAGGTTTTCTGTACTTATCTTTCGATCGTTTGGAACACAGTAGTGTATCACGTTGATGCGTTAAATTTTTAACATTTATATTTTATATTAAGTTCATATTTGAAAAATTAAAATTTTAAATTAAAAAATATTAACAAGGATAGAAAATATTTACTTACATTTTGAAGGATGAAAGATCAATCCGAAGCTTTTTTAATTACGTTTAAATAACACGCGTACGATGTTACATTTTTTACTGCTCAAATCGTGAAGTTTTAGGTAGCAACGTCTCTTCGACTGGATAAATAAAATTTCCGAAAAGGAAAAAAAGTAACGTTTGACGTGATTTCAAAATTGCCGCGCACGATGTGTTCCGGAAGTGTCGAGCGTTTACAAAAACCGTGTATGTAGTGTACACACATTTTACACTCTGTCGTTTCATTCACGTGTATACGTACCAGCGAAAATTACATATGAAGCGCGAAGTATATAAAAAGAGCCTTGTCAATGGTACATACGTACACTCCGAAATTCTCACGTTCAAATCACGTGTCCTTCCTCTCCTTCCTCGTCCTGAAGAGCCTTGACACAATTTCTGACCGTCAGCCCAAATAGCTGCGAGTTCATTAATTCACATCGTATTATTATATACGGAGGCAGATTAAATTCACGATCCGTTCACGCGTTCTCCGTTTCATTACACCGTACAGAACACACGTACCCATTGTCGATGCTCAATGAACGACCTTCTCGCATTTTATAGATACGTACGCCGCCGCGCGAGGCATTGAAAAGTTCATTGGGAGTTTCTCAACGAAATGCTTACGTCTGTACGTACACGCGTCGCCTCGTTTTTTCCGAATAGTAATTGTTAGTACTTCGGCAAACACGTCACGTGACCGAATGCGCGAAATTTAATCGAAACAACGCGCGACATTTCGGCGGCCTTGAGTGCGTTTGTAAAATCGCCGCCTTCTCGGTTCCTTTCAAGGTTCTTTTCAAAGCGAAATTTGTCTGTTTGCTCTTGAAGTTATTTTAGAAGGCGAACCCCGTGGAAAAGTGTGCCGTGCAATTTGAATGTTTACGAAAATCGTGAAATTAAACAAGAGAGTTGTAAAATGAGGAAAAATTAACAGATGAACGGATTTTATTGCAGAAAGTAAGATTCGTAATTTAAGTGTATCGATGAATTTATCGTAAACATTTGTTCACTTATTTCGAAATATTTGGAATATTTTTTTCTCTCGGTGAATTAATTGTTATTGATAGCAAGAAGCTTCTCTGAGGAATGCATTTTCTATCAAACGTCGAACTGGTTTAGAAACACCTAGTAGGAGCAATGAAATTGCAAGGAATGCAGGGAGATATTGAATTTCGTTATCGGCGCCGTTAGATGACGAGTAATCGGTTGTAAAATAAGCGTGGCTAAACAGTTTTTAACGATAAAACATCAAGATTTATCGCACGGTTTGTATGGAACACTCGCGGTAGACTTTGACCAATATAGCTAAAACTTTACTATTCACTTTCTCTAATAAAACTGACTTTTACTTCGTAGATCGTCTTTGTGAAATCGGACAAAAAGCATAGACATTGTAAAAACGGTGTTTTTTAAACGGTTGAAAGCGAAGTAACTCTAATTACACGTCTTTCTAATCATTTTTACTCGTGAAAATATATAAATTTTTCTCTTGTAAAAACGGTTCGTCTTTTAGCTGAAACGGAGACAGAAAGTCAAATATGGCCGACGAAACGTCGATTGCTGGTGCAATTTCACCGTTGCATTTTTCATTTTTTGACCGATATGCATATAGTTATTACCAAAAATATCCGGACATTGTAAATAAACTTTGGTTAATTATAAAACGTTTGGGTTGATACTTTTTCAGTACGGAACGTCATTTGATGTATTTTAGGGTTACGTATTGTTAGTTCGATGCATTTTGGTATATAAAATTGTAATGGAAATTAATCGAAATTATGTAGAATTACTGTGTCACACAAATATTCGGGCAATCAGCAAAAATGAATATTTTTAAT
>NW_017100265.1:1838170-1841985 GCF_001263275.1 Habropoda laboriosa | reverse complement strand
ATTTATAACACTTTAAATGTTATGAATATTTTTGGAAGTACATATTCAATAGCAAATATGAGTGTAACACGAACAAAGGAAAGCAGAATGTAAAATATGTAATTATACTACTTTCAAGTGACCTAAATACAATCATTTTTGAGGCGTTGATCTCATAAAATCGTTGCATCGTCTCTTTGCAAGCTTTGCGACTTTACGTGCCAATATATTCCTTTCCTTTGACCAAAACAAAAGTAAAGTGTGAATAATCTAGTTTAGTTTAATAAACAAACTGACAAAATGAATATATGCAATTGATTAAAATTGAATTTCTGAGAAATGGAAATAAAATGTGTAATTATAAAATACACATTTGGTAGATGTAAAATATGAGCAATACTGATTTTCGAATAGTTATGTTAATTTTTGGAACAATAAGGCAAACTTACGATATTTTTTAATCCGACATAAATCAAAAATATTTTTCGAGCGAACGAAGCATAAAATGTGCAAAGTTTTACGAAAAATAAGCTGCTAATAAATTTAGTAACCTTAATGCACAAACTCATAAATGACATGTACATTATGTCATTGTACAGGAATGCATTTACGGCCAGACGAGAAATTAAACGTGAACGCGAGTGCACTGAGTGCTTACTTTGAAAGTTTCTTTAACCTTTTTTACACAATACAAAAATACAATTTGTTCCTGTCGTAAAATGTCGCACAGAAAATATAGAAATCTATGTTAAAAAAATTTCAGTAAAAAAATCTTCCACAAGATTTCAAAGAAACCAGTACTATTGTCAAAAAAAGAAATTTAATACCATAGAATTTATATTCGACGTCTGCTCTGTACACTGAAAATAGGTTCCAAAACCTACGATACGATATATCAGATTCTAATTTCGTATGAAACGTGACAGAATTGAAAACAGCGAATTTTCAAAAATTTCAACTCGAGAGAAAATACTACACCTTCAAATCTGTCAATTTTCTACGAAATATTTATTACACAAGACAATTATAAAACCGTAGCTCCCCTAATTAAAACAAACACATAATTATTTGGCACTTGATTATGACGAGTTCCATCATGAAAAGTGAAACTGCATGCGTAACATGGAACAATCGAACCACCTACATCGCTAAATATTAAATGTAAAAAGAAAAAGAAACACTTTAAAATATTCTACAGAGGCGATCTTCAAAATAGCCTGACTCTTGTTGACCAGAGAAAAAGAAGAAAAAAAAAAAAACGAAACGTGATGCAAAGGTTTATTTATTAGGAATTCGAAGTATTGAAAGGATTACTTGGTCACGACCTCGATCTTGAAAGGCTGGTGCGTGCGCGCACGTGTATGTGTGTTATGTAAATACGCGTGCGTGGCTCCAGTATCACGGGCAAAACGAAGTTAACAGGTGACGGAGCCTAACGGAACGACTGAACGGTACTCGTTTCTCCTTTTTTCCTTTTTTCCTCTCCCTTCCATCCTGCTGCGCGCCTTTCCGTTCCTCTCTTCTTTATCCGCCGAACCAGCCAGCATCCTAAATCCTCCCCATTCCCGTAACCTTGGCCTACTGATGTAAAAAGTGGTTCCCGCTCTGTGACCGAGAAAAAAAGATTCATTCGGTGAACCCGCATTTAATGCGAACAGTCATCTTTCCTCGTTTCGTATTTTTTTCTTTTTATTTCGCCTCTGTTGAATTAGCACGAACGTTCTTTTCTGCACATATCTATAGCGTCAGAATGAAAACGACGAATGTCAAATTTATCCCTACGGATCAGTATAAAGTTGAGAAAAATTATAGGTTACGTTGGGAGAAAGAAATTATAGGTTAGGACGTGTCGTAAAGAAATACTTGTTAGTAGCGTGAACTTTTGTATCTTAAGAAATCGAATTTGATCATAAATAAACACGTGAGACGCCATTTTCTTTCAATTTCACGATTTTCCTCAAATTATAGGTTAAGTTAGAAAAAAGAAATTATAGGTTAGGGCATGTCGTAGAGAAATGTAATACTCGTTAGTAGACCGAGCTTTTATATCGTAAGAAACTGAAATTAATAATAAACATCATCTAAGACAATTCTTCTTAGACAAAAAGATTTCTTTGAATCGGTAAGAACTGAATTATCACACAAATTCGATATATTTCGAAGAAATAAAAGCAACACGAAAGAGACGTAACTTCTACGAGTGTAATGAACCGAAAATTTGAGTCAAGCCTAACGTAACGATGAATTTCAACGCAGGGTAAAAGTGTGCGGTCGATCGAAATGAGGTTAAATAAATTTTACATGAACAATCGGAGCAGAGGGTTATCGTCCTGCGCTTCCCTATCGACGGCAGTCCAAGTGTATCGATTACCACGCAAAATAAACTGCTATCCCGAATATTGGTGCCGTTAGTTTATTGTCTGCTGAAGAATGTAGGTATAAGATCGTGCTGATCAAGGCTTCGGCGCTCGCCTTATCGGCAAAAAGCTTCTCAATCGGTTCACTTAAAACACCGTTAAACAGCAACTAAAAGTGACGCTAAGCATCTTCAGCTAGCGGCCAAATAAGGAAGCCGTGAACTCGTCCCCTTTGATGTAGGCTAACATTATTTCTTTTTTCCTCGAGATTCAATTTAGCGGATGACCCAATTCTATCGCGTTGCCACTTTCAGAATTCACCGGTGTCGGCGACAAATTATCCTCGAAACATTTCCTAATATTTTACACACGCCGATTTATCGAATATCCGCACGCTTATGTAACTTGCGAGCATTTTGTAACTGGCCACGAGTGTTTCGTTTTAAAACACGCAGGTAGGTTGTGCAAATAAATGGCGAATGCAAATATTCTCAAGTATACCTGGAACGGCAACGTGTATATTACTTGAGTATATTAAAATCTTCATCTTTAAGTTATTAATCACTGTTTGAAGAAAAAAAAAAAGATAAATAAATTTGACGGAAACGTACTTTTAACATTTAAATCTCGGTCCTTTTCGCAATAGTCTTGGCGCATGAATAATTAGCAAATTTGCCAAACTTGAGTTACGCAAGAAGAGACTTTTTATTCTCGTATTATATCTCGTCCATTTTCTCTACGCAAATAAACACTAAAAAATCGAAGCACGTCTTACTAAAGCTACGTATAAAACAATTGCAGGTAATTTAAAAAAGGTTGAACTTAATTTTCTCGAGTTAAGATTGGCTGTTGCGAATTAATCTCGTAAAGTTAATATGTTAAGTGTGGCAAAGTACCGAGGAGACAAATCATATAAATGTCAAGACAAACTGGCAATGGCCGCAAAATCAACGAGTTGTCATGTCCTAGGGTTAAAGAACTTTCTAAATCTTCATCTTTGAATTATTAATCACTCTTCAGAAGAACAAGAAATATGCTCGAGGAAAATCGTGCTTTTGACATTTAAATCTTGGTACTTTTCCTAATAATCTTACCACATAAATAATTAACAGGTTTGCAAAACTTGCAAATTTAAATTTTGCTATTCATATAAACAGTAATAAAAAAAATTCACAAGAAATACACAGAAGATGGTGATTATCCTAAAAATTCAAAGATTACTCAAAGCAGTTTTAAGCAATCCGAAAAATTTAAACTTAATTTTCTCGAGTTAAGATTGGCTGTTACGAATTAATCTGTTAAAGTGAATCTGTTAATTGTAGCAAAGAGCCACCGAGGAGACAAAAGCAGGTAAATGTCAAAACAAACTGGCAAATCGACAAACGCTCCTAGGGTTAAAGAACTTTCTGGTTTTTCATGTTCTTTCTTTTCCCGCAACATAGTAACGCATTGATAGCAGTTGCTGAAGCGGAAGTGCTT
>NW_017100265.1:1836674-1838144 GCF_001263275.1 Habropoda laboriosa | reverse complement strand
TCTACCATTCAGACTGGCTGCAATTACGGCTCTGGTGATCATGGCCTGGCTCCTTGCTTGTCTAGGCCTCCTTGGATTGTCCGAGGAAGATCTTCGTCGAGCCCCTCTGAAAGGGTGGAGACGGTAAGATCCATCAATTCGCCATTACGTTTTTATCCCTTGCATACTCTTGCGCATCTTTCACCTCTTTTCTTCTCGATGTCTTCGCGACTTCGTGTCCAAAAAGAATCTCCGGACCAACGTGAAAAAGTTCTCACAATTTCGCAGTTTCAGCGGAAATTTTGGAAAATGTTCGTTAGAAATTTTATACAGTCGTAGCGAAAATTTGTCGCGTTGCACGGTGGAGTATTTGTAGAAAGAATTTGGCCAAGAATTTGGTGACTGGTTTTAGCGGAGCTAGATGCGCTTAGAAATGAGGAAACGTAATTGTTTGAAATCGAAACAATTGAAATAAATTTGAAAAGAAGAATTTAATATTATAGGAATGTTAGATTGCAGAAAATGAAAAATAATAATGATTATATTTTGATAATAACAGAAAAACGAACCAATAAACAAATATCCATTCCGTATGGCCTTCTTCTTCTGTCTAAATTCTCTGATATCACAAAAATGGCTGCTGTGAGTTACGATCCTTCATTTTAGCATTATAAGAAAAAAGACACTTTTTTGGTTCTGTAATTAAGTTTAGAAATCTGAATTTTGGCCGGATTTTTAAATAAAATACTTCACTGTGCGTCGGCGTGAACCACTGCTATGAATCTATTATCGCGAAATATTTCACGTTGACCTAGGCGTTCCTTTATCTCAAATATCCGCAAGTATGAAACGCTTTGAACGCTTTATTTTCACGCGATGATAATGTTTCGCTGATTTTTGTTGCTGTTTTGTGCGCTTTTGAATCTTGACGATTGGTTTGGGCTCTGCTAATTATGTCAACTTTTACTTTCCATTTGTATTGATCATGCACTTGCCATGATAGTCGCGTTACATTTTATTAATAGGTATAACTTTCATTCGCTTTGTACTTGCATCGTAGATTCCATTCGTGTTGAAACATTAACGACGTAAGACCATTTGAAAAGTAGGGAAACGTCGGGAATTCGAATGTGTACCGCGTGTTCACTGATATTTGGACGATGAACTTTTACTTAAAAGGCAATACTAAATCTCAGCTGTTTGCATGAATTTTACTTAATACATTTGATAATGTAAAATTTAATAATTAATAACTTAATAGCATAAATAGTGTAAGTAAAATAGTATAAATTTAATTTGATAGTATAAAATTTAACCCTTTGTAATCGAGTGGTGACTGATAAGCGACATTAAACAACCGTCACTTGGTGAATAATTAATCAAGTCAGAGAGCAGATCTATGGGGCCTCTATAAATTTGTTCACTATAGTGAAGTAGAGGATACGTTGGATATTTAAGTAAAATAGTATAGTTTATTACTGCGTTAATTTT
>NW_017100265.1:1812685-1836617 GCF_001263275.1 Habropoda laboriosa | reverse complement strand
AATGTCAGCAAGATTTAATAATTTTTTAAAATACCATACCAGATTTTAAATTTTTACATTAAATCAGTAGATAAATTTTAACGAATACATTTGACGATATAAAATTTAATAATAAGTAAAATAATTTGTATTACAGTTTGAAAAAATTATTAAAATGCTTGAGTGATAGATAATCATTTGAGAATATTCTCTTGTGCAATGAATAAACAGCACAAAATTTTGATCCACGTTCGAACTACATAAAATTAGTTTCACTTGAAGCAGAAAACAATACGAAATATCGGCAACAGAATTAGATTTTACAGCAACTAAAAGTGTAGCTCGTGAAAGTGAGAAAGCACGTAAGCTAGGGAGATAACTAACATTAGAACAGAGTTGCATGCAAACCAATAAAAAAGGCGATAAAATCGCTCGGCGTTTCACAAGATAATATGACAAATTTTGCAAATTTCACCCAACCGTAGACACCGACGTATCTAAAGTCAAACTAAAAAAAAAAACAAGTTCTTCTCACGATCGTTTCTAGCGAGTTGAGAAATTTGTCACTTTTTCGAGCCGAAAATATCGAGCACACACGGGCATAAAATCGTATACACTACCGGCCAAAAATTTGGAATCACTTGTCAATTTACACCAATATTGAATCTGTTGTAGAGATCAATTGCAATTTACCCCATTTCGATTGATACAATTTATAAAAAATTCGTTAAAAACTTCTCAAAATTGGTTAGTTCTTTCTGGAAATTTTTGTGTAACTTGCAATGCACAGTGATTCGAAAGATTTGGCCGGTAGTGTATACCGTAGCCCACGGGTACAGCGAGAGAGGAGCTAAAAATGGTCCTGGCAAAGATTCATTGTCGCCGAGAGACGAAACAGGAAGGATAAATTGCGGAAATCCGTTGAAGAATTTTATTTCATGGAGGCACACTTGAAACGATTGAAGATGCGTCGAACGGGGGGAGAGAGCGTGAATGACCGCGGAAAAGAAACGAGCGGAGGATATAAACGATAAAAAGAATAAGTAACGGGAGAAAGTATGCGTCAGGCAGGCAAGTAGTTCGCGTCCGCCTCTGTATGGGCGTCGAGAATCGATGGAATTTTCGCGACCGCCACACGCTTCCCCCCGGACAATCTTTATACCGTGATTTCGATCATTGCACGAGACATTTAATCGCAACAAGTGCCACCACTTGTATACCGCCCCGGACACGCTCCGAACGATACACCTTTAATCTCTGTAATTCCGATCGCGATGAAACGAGTTTCACGTGCAAACGGCTCGAGAGATTTTCTCTAAAACGGATCGACAGACTGAAACGTTTTGGTAGACAGCTGTTACTCGCGCACCGTTCTATTACGATTAAATATTCATTTTGTTATTATTTTTCGTTTTCTTGTTTTGCCGGAAGTAGAATGGTGTAAGTTACTCTCGTGATGAGATTGAAAGTTCGAACGATATTGGATGTTGTATCGATGAGTAATTTTATTTAGATTTCTTGTCTTTTCTTTTTTTTTTCTTTTAATTGTTGCTGAAATGGAAATGGAAATTATTTTTTATTTTTTTACTATTGTACCGAGATTTTTGCATTTAATAATTCTGTACTTGATTAAGGCAAGGTATGGATAACGAAAAATTATAGATGACTAAAGTTGTGAAAATTAGAATTTTCAGTTTTGACATTTAATAATTTTACACTTTATAGTAGAGATAAGGAAAAATTATAGAGACGACTAAAGTGTGAAAATTAGAACTTGGATTTTCAATTTTTATTTCAGATTTTTGCATTTAATAATTTTACACTTTATAGTAGAGATAAGGAAAAATTATAGAGACGACTAAAGTGTGAAAATTAGAACTTGGATTTTCAATTTTTATTTCAGATTTTTGCATTTAATAATTTTATAGTTTAGAGTGTAAAGTGCAAGTAACGAAAAATTGTAGATTAAAATTCTTATGAAAATTATACAGATTAAGAAAAAATTATAGATAACCAAACTTGTGAAAATTATTTTTCGTTATAATACAGCAAGATTTAACAGGAGAATTTGTTTGGATTTCCGTGATGAAAAGTGTGTCACAGAACTTTCGTTAATACTTTCACGTGTGAACACCGTTTAGAATAATAAAACCTAACGTAAGAATATTTCACAAGGAGAAATGTTATCGGTGAAGTTGGTTTGCATGCAAATGTACGTAGCTGCTTGCATAAAATAATGATTAGCCTAGGTTGCTTTTATTTCACACGTTTAGTGTTAGTTTCTCGATAGTTATTATTTACTGGAAATGAAAAGCTTTCGTGCACGTTTTAATAGAAGCAGAATATCGATTTTTACATGCAATGCACCACGTGTATAAATTAATCAGTTAAAATTTTCGAAACAAAGTGACACATACATATGTGCTTGCAAATATAATGAAAAATACGTTAAATTTTTTGAAATTGTTATTGAAAATCGTACAAATGACATATCATAAAATTAAATTCATTATAAAGTAATTTTCTAAGTCGTCCAATCAAATTTTTTACAAACTTCGTTCTGTGAAGCTAAAGTATAAAGGTACGACGTCTTTCTTTATTCGTGTAATGATCAATAAAAAAGACTTCTTACATCCAACTGGGCCACATGGTCTTTCCTACTTTTTAATAAATAATTCAACACAGTGCGGTCATAGAATTGAGCATAACCCTTGAGAATTACTTATCTGACTTGAAGGTGACATCCGATCGTGCGTCATAATCATAATAAAACGTGTACAAAATATAGAATAACGCGAATAAAAATGAGAAAATGTTAGTTTTCGATTCGTAGTTGATGAAACCTAACGTTAATTGATCAACTTAACGCGTATGTCAATTGTCACGGTGTTATCGTGTTCTTTTACAAAATAGAATTCACTCTTCTATGCAAAACCGTTTGAGATATTTCGAAGAAAGGCACCCTGCATGCTCGTGAAGTCAAAATTTTGTATGCTTAAGTTTGTTTAAATTAAAAAAAAAATCTTACTTTGGTCGACGAATCAATTTTTCGTTAATCGTGCAATGCTATTCAGCATCATGCAACAATTCTTTTTAAATACACCTAGATTCGTTGTTACGTTAATTTACTTCTTTGTCAGAAACACTTGCGAAACACTTCATCGGATCCACACAGTAGAATCTCGATTACGTACAACCTATTCAGAAAAATACTCAAAAGCCGTAAATTTTGATTAATTAATTTACAGTCGAATTTTTACATTATTTGCCAAATAATGTTCTCAATCGACGACCTTAAATCAACATTATCCACGTATTATAGCTTCACTACTAATTACCATATGTCGTTCGATCGAACAAAACGTAAACACGAAACATTACGAAATAAAACCCCCCCACGCTGTGTACAGTAAACGAGATTCTACGAATTTCATAATCATTCTGAGTGTCGTGTGTCGAATGGTAACAATCGCACGATTGTAGAGTGTAACAGAGTTGCTTGTTGAATGACGAACGCGATATAATTACATGTAAAATGGTGCCAATTAAAAAACGCTTGAAAAACAAAAAAAAAAAATGAAAAAAAAAACAGAGACATGCGAATTGTGATCTGCTGGATGATGCGAGCGTTGTTCATCTGCGGGGGATTTCACCATCTGAAGGTCAAAGGTCGTAAAGCGGAAACAAAGGATGCCCCCGTGTTAGCCCTAGCCCCGCATTCAAGCTTCTTCGACGCACTTCCGGTTGTCTACCTCGGCGGACCGAGCATCGTCGCCAAGGCGGAGACCGGGCGCATTCCTTTTTTCGGAAGTAGGTCTCGCACATTTGCTTTGTCAAAAGTCACCGGAGTCGTCGTTCCATCTCTTGAAATTGCTTTCTCGGGAATACTCGAAATGGTATTTCAATTCTCGAAAGATAAAGTAAAGGAATACGCTTTACTCTTTAGCTTTATCCGGGAATTTTTGTTTCCACTCGCGCGACACTTGTTCTCTTTCTTAATTTTGAAAATTGTGAAAAATTTGATTGAAATTGCTTTTCAGAAATTATTCAAAGTGGAGTTTCGAGTCTCGAAAGATAAAGTAAAGGAATACGCTTTATTCTTTAGCTTTATCGGGGAATTTTTGTTTCCACTCGCGCGACACTTATTTTCTTTCTTAATTTTGAAAATTGTGAAAAAATTGTACCAGTGAAAAGGCACTTTTTTCTTTGTTTTGGAAATAAGACGATAATTGTACGCGTTGCTCGAACGAATTCGAGAATTTCAGAAAGACGAATAACGATACACGAGAAAATATGTACAGTACGTTTGAAAAGTAGAAGTTACTTTCTTTGATTCCTTTTCCGCATCATAAAACGATGGAACACGACTCTAACAAATCTCATTACAGACGCGAAAATTTCATATCCTCCGCTTTTATTCCTGCAAGGTGAACCTTTGAATACAAACATATTCTTTCGTATTTCTCATTTCATGCTTCTACTTATTAAAAGAAAAATTCGTAGCAGCTTGCAAATGCAAAGGTTCCACATTTTAATTCAACTTGCGGTTCATGTTTACCAAACGAATCATTTCACGATTAAAAGGACAGATCTCAACAAAACGAGATCCTGCTTACCATTTTAGATACTAAGCTCATAAATTACAATCAATCACGATTACCTGTGTATTACAAAATCCATAAAAAAAGAAAATCTAGCAAAAAAAAAAGTACATAGTCACAACTCACATTGACAAAAAAAAAAAAAAAAGGAAGAAGAAGAAATGCTGAAAATAAGCTAACAAGCAAAATGTATATATGTGGTGAATGGGAAAATCTATATTGTTACTAAAAAAAAAAAAAGTCTGGAATAATGGGCATGCCTAACCTAACCTAACCTATAGTATGCTATTAACCGGCACTACTTAACGGTATGGGACACACTTGGAGCACATTGTGCTCGAATTACAAGGTTCAAAGGAATATACTCTGCTGTTACACCTATAAACGCTTCACGAGGCTATCATACCGCTTCATATATTCATTTCTCTCCCGCTCCTGATTCTCTTGATTCCTTTCCTTCGTACATTTTTCCCACGCTTTACAAAACAACCACGAACCTCCGATACACTTCGTGGTAAATAAAAAATACCCATTTCGTTCCTTTCTATTTTTTCATCCACGTAAAGAAAGGAAGAAAAAAAGGAGGTTTCTCGAGGTAGATATTACGAAGTACGTAAATATACCGATAACACGGATATTGCCGGTGCTCGTCGAGTAACGAACTCCACTGTAGCATAAACTTTCTCGGTACAATGTCACGTGGCTCTGTAGCAGTAAAGTTTCACTCTTGTGCAAATAAACCGGTGGTGTAGTTTTGCTGCCATACGGGCCATGTGCTTCTCTCTTATACGTGCGCTCGCGAGAAATTGCCCGGTGTATCTTTCAGTTTGCAAATAACTGGGCTGATGCGAAGTGCTCCCTATGTGTATACCGTGGAATATTGAAAAATACCAGCGGTACACCCCTGTTTGTAACGTTTGTAATCCGAGTAATCAAATTAACACCGTTCAAACACACGTGTTAGTTTTTACAGATTACTTGCAAGGGATAGAGTTTTTCAATGTTGAAATATATTGAAAATTGCACACACGAAGTTTGAAATTTTCTCTTTGTATTGGAACTTCAATTTTTAGAGTTTTTTTCAATTTTCTCGTCAATGTTCGATCCTCGTTTCGCAATCACTAGGCTAGAAATAATTTTCTTAAAGTTTCTTCCTAGTTTTCTTCTCTGCAGGGTCGCTGCAAATTTGTCCACAGATTTTTCTGTGACTTTGGACAGTGTTTTCGAGTACTTGTGCCTAGTTTATCTCACAATTTCTGGTGTTCAACCTCGTTATAAATATTTCAGTTTCTTTTTGTATTAATTATAATAAAATACCAGAGATGTCGATGCAAATATATTCCTTAAATATAATTGTCATCAATAAAACAGTTCGCATCTAAATAAGTATCTAAATCTTTCATCTAAACCTGATTTATTGTAAAACGATAAAGTGATGTCCCGTGACTTGTTAAAAAAAAAAGAAAAGGACTGTTCGTTCCTGTCGTCGGTTATTCCCAACGAAGGCAACTTTTCCAATCGATGCTAATTATTTCGTAACGAATTTCCAAACATCGATCGTGTTGAGAATATTTCGCGTGAAGTGACCACAAGGGAGAGTTACACGACGAATGAATACACGATTGTCAACGTAGAACAAATTAAGCGAAATTGCTTAGTACGAGAAAAACGAATGAGAATTTTCAATTTTACAGTTTGTCGCTAATATTCTGCTCGAGCATTCCCAGAGTAACACGCGCTCTCTTTCAGAGACTTGTTTCAAAAGGAAGATCAAAGGAACACGACTCGCTCGTGAAACCCTCAAGCAGCATTAATTATAGTCTAGGCTTTTAGGCTAGACTATAAAGAGTCAAAAAATGATACGTAATACCTTTTCAAATCTTCATCCATCACAAAAGCAAACCGAGCGAATTCTGTCCGAAAATACGAATTCTTAACACTTTGCCTACACGATTAAAGATGGTTTATAGAAAAATCAATAACTCTTGCGTTATCAAATATTTACATTGTAGAATATTTTATGGAGAGCATACTAGAAAGGAAGCACTCACAAGGATTAAGTAAATTACAGTTTACACTATAAAGGGTCATTCTATCACAAAAAACAAACCAATCGAATTCTGTCCAAAAACACAAATTACAAAGTTTGACCATTACTTCGTGTATTTAAAATCATTTAAAAAGAAATCGTTATACCTCTCATACTATCAAACATTTATCCAGAAACCTTTGGAGAAATCATGATAAAAATAGCATTTCCTATCGGCAGTATATTTATTAAGTTTTACACAAGTCCTATACCATTAAGAGTGTGTTCCAAAAAAGAAAGACAGATAAAACAAGGTAAACCCTCTTTTAACACGTTGACTGCCACGTCAGATTTACATGTTTCGCTCAGGAGACCACAAGAAAATTTTCATTACTCTAAGCATAGTATCATATTATGCTTTATTACTTTTTTTTTTTTTTTAATTAAATATAATATTCATTTTATCCGGTCAACGTGTTAACAGAGCATTCCTCAAGTCCATCCTTACCGACCAATTACCGACAAGTCGAAAAAGTTCCGATGCATATGAAAAGTTGAAAGAAAACCGACAAAGCAAAAGCATAGCTGCACGCTTAAACAGCGGCGAAATGGTTATATCTGCGTTCTCGCGGTTGGATTCTCGAGACGAAGTAAACAGAACGCTTGAAACCGCGGAACGCGCTAATGTAATTGGGATGCGTTAACCATGCTCGATTGAAACCTGCAGCAAAATAGTGCCCTGGCTGTGCTTTATGGGCCGGCTGACTTACCAAGCAGGAGGAATGAGAATCATTGTGCGCGGAAGACAGGCGACGAGGGCGGAGGCGCCGATCTTAGTGGTTGCACCCCATTCGACGTTCATGGACGGAGGGATCGTCTACATAACTGGCTTTCCTTCGATCATCGTAAGACGAGAATCGGGGCTGAACCCGTTCATCGGAAGTATGTGCATATTATTGAAAAACGATTTCAGGCCCGTTCTTTTTTCTCACGATTAACAAAAAGTCAACCCCTTGGTAAATGGTGTACTAACTTGTGCTGTCGCTGAAATTCAGCGATGCCGCGAAGGTTAATGATTATTGACTTCAGAATAATCTTTGAAAATTTATCTCAATTGTATCGATGTTATTGTATTTTGTATTTTTTATTTTATTGTCGATATCCTTACTATTTGCTGGTATTGAAGCGGAGATTTATTTGGAAATTTTAGAAAATATTTAGAAATAAAAGAAACGAGATAAGAAATTAAGAAATAAAATATTGTAAATATTTAGAAAATCAAATAAGAAATTGAGAAATAAAATATTGTAAATATTTAGAAATTTTTTTAATCTTCAATTTCAGTGTTAATCCTTGCTTCAATATGGATCTATGCGATTAATAATATGGTTAATGAAGATAAATATTGACAATATTGTTTACTTAATGAGAACAGTCGGAACAGCGAATGTAAAGGGTGAACGATGCAAATTTAAGACTGTTAGAGGTTTTCAAGTAGAAATTGCGTTGTGTAAATGTGTTCTGTTAGTATTGCAATTTATTCCTTCAGAGTTACAAATTGCTTCCTTGATTAAAGTCCTTTTTTTGGTCTTTAAATACAATTTGTAATTGGTGGATCAAGAGACATGTACAGTAAATTCTCCACAAGTGTCAGTCCGCAAGGAAGCTAAACCTGACACTTGTAGAGTCAGGGACTACGTTTTCGAGCCTCGCGCCCGCCTTTGTAGTTTGCCGAACGTAAATAAGTAAATGTTGTTCAAATTATATCGTGTTTGATATCATTTTCATCAGAAATATCTCACCAACATGTTAAAAAAAATTGCAGATGAAAAAAAGTAAAATTAAAGAAATTATATTTTTCTATTATGAATTGTCGAGCCGTGAAATCTCGTAAAAGAAACCGAGTGGTGTAACGTTACACGCTTGACTGACAGCGAGCGAGATAACATAGGCGTAGGACCATCTATACTGACACTTGTAGAATCCAAACTGACTGACACTTGTAAGATTGAAAGCCTTTGTCAGTTTTAATTGGAAAATCGTGAAAACCTTGATATTTAACAACTAGGATATTCAAATATTCTAATTGCAAGTTTTTTATTGTAACTTATTTAGATACTATGGAAGTTAATAATATAACGAATATCAAGTGTAATACTAACGTTTCAATCGTAGTTATAAATACGGCAAATAATATTAATGTTTCAGCAGTTATTAATTAAGATATTAATAGTGATTTGCAGAAATTACACTTTACGTGTATTTTCTATGAATCAAAGGAAAATTCGACAAAAGAAAGTAAGTCATAATTGACTTATTAAGGATTATCCCATTCACCACAACACATATACTATATTTACAGTGCGTTTAATTGAAGCACTTTTATTAAATTCATGAAAAAATTTAGTTTTTCTCAATTGTAAGAAAAGTGTAAAAAGAATTTTGAAGAATTAAATAATACAGCATCGAAGTAATTTTTTTAAAAGCGAAAAGAAAATTCAGCAATAAGAAAGACGTTAAATTGATTTAACGTTCACTTAAGTATATTTGATTATTTAATTCATGCAAATCAAAATCGACGACACCGTTTAAATTCTTTATTTCCGTTTGTTGTATGTGCCTTTTTCTATGATACGCTCGCAGAACTTATCAACTATACACAACCGGTCTATGTTTGGAGGGATGATCCGAATTCACGGCAAAATACGATCAAGGAAATTATCGAAAGGGCTACTTCGAAAGAGGATTGGCCACAGGTATCATTAAAAGACATTCCCGTCAAAAATAAGTGAATTACAGCTTTTCACTTTAATTCAAATAGAAAAGCAATACAATTTTTAGGAATTCAACATATGCTGATGTCGTGAAAATTTACTATCATTTGCAAATTGCATATATTTTGAAAAATAATTAAAAAAAAAAAAAAATAAAGAAAGGTATATTCAGAATAAACATCAGTTTTCTAGATGCATAGAAAATTGAATAATGTTTCGATTAAATTGCAGCTTAGTCGTCTTTTTGCGATAAGAGGTATATAGATAAACATTTAGCATACTTCTTGGTAATTACAATAGATAACAAAAACTATGTTTTAAAAATAAAAACTTACAGAAGGTAGCTTTCTTGAGAAAAAAGTGTCCATTTAAAAAATTTTTCTCAATTCTCTATACGTATATACTGGGTGATATGTAAATTAAACGAACGATTTCCTTCTACAGGTGATGATTTTCCCAGAAGGTACTTGTACAAATCGATCGTGCCTCATTACGTTCAAATCAGGTGCATTTTATCCTGGCGTTCCTGTTCAGCCTGTCTGCATCAGATACCCTAATAAACTGGACACTGTAACATGGACATGGGAAGGTCCTGGAGCGTGAGTACTACTTTTTGAAACTTCTTTCTTCTTTTCAAATAAAAAGAAAGACCGTAACATTCAACGTCCATGTTAAATTGTGAAAATTATGATTTTAGGTTGAAGTTATTATGGCTCACACTAACTCAACTGAATAGCAGTTGCGAAATAGAGTTCCTTCCTGTTTATAAGCCAAGTGAAGCTGAGAAAACGGATCCTAAGCTTTATGCAAACAACGTGCGCCGCCTTATGGCAGAGTAAGTGTATTTTATTAAACATCAACAAATGCTCACGTTACGACAATTCCAAATAGTCATTTAACCTGCCTATTTTACTTACGTACAATAGAAAAATAATAGACAGAGTGATAAAAGAAGAAGCGATAGATGTAAGATCTCGAAATTATAAAATTATTTGAGAAATATTAGAAATGAACGTTTATTTATTTTCCAGAGCATTACAGATCCCCGTATCGGATTACACTTACGATGATTGCCGGATTATTAGTAAAGCTCATCAACTACATATACCACACGCGTCCACCATAGTGGAAGCTCATAAACTTCGTAACAAACTTGGGTGTGTTATCATGCATAGAAAGAACAAATATACAATAATGAATATTATATTAGAAAATAACGTGAAGCTTGTTATTTTGGTAGCTTGATAGCGGCCAAGACAGAAGAAGAGTTCGTTCAAAAGAAAACATTGGACTTTAACGAGGAAGTTAACTTGGACAAATTCGCGCAGATCCTCAGAATAGACGAGAAAGAGCCTACTACTCAACAACTCTTTCGAATACACGACAGAGTCTGTATCGTTTGTTATACTCGTTATTTAATTTGTTATATTATAACGGCTATCTATATACAATTTCTTTAACAATTAATGCAAATGTTCACTTAAATATGTACATTTCGATTGTTACAGCAAGGAAAAGGTAAAATAGATTTGGAGGAATATTTATTCACAGTATTAGCGACGACAAACGCGAATTCGGAACTCGACAAAATCGAAACAGCGTTTGCAGTAAGTACGAACTTAAAAAAAAAAAAAAAACCCCTCGAATTATTTATATTACTTATATTATGGTTGATAGGTGTGCGGTATGAAATCATTGTCAGAAATCACTAAAATGGGTTTGAGAAAGGCTCTAAAGCTCTCGTTAAACATACCAGAAGAAGAATCGGACAAAATCTTTCAAAATGCGAAAATCGACATTGCCGATACGACGGTAAATTTCGGTAAGTACTGCAATGTAATGTATATACGACGAAAAAAAAAAAGAAAACATTAACTGTTAACGATAATATCTCCTTTTCTTCGTGCTTGTGTGTTTGCACAGAATTCGTGTTAGCCGCGATATCAGCACGAACAGAATATGCTCATATATTCACTGAAAATACCGAGACGAGGAAAAAAAACATTTGAGAATATTTAATCGACTCGTTCCATGCTCATCGAAGGTACAGGACCCACCGCGTCTGTAGCAGGCCGCTTCTCAATCAGACATGCGTCAGTCCTGTATAAATCTGTTCCATTCTTGCTAATATTATTACCCTCTCAACGAATAGATAGCCATTTTTTTTTTTAGTATTATTGTCGTTGACGAAGCAAGAAATGTCGTTTTGGTGAGAATTAAGGAAATGAAAAACGGAACGAGAAGATCGTATAGTAATTTATTAAGGAGTCGCAGAAGAAAAAAAGGAAAAAGAAGAAACGAATTATTGTCTGGTGTTCGTGTAGCGAACCTATCAAACCTATTACAGTACGAAGTCAATTTTCGAAAGGGTCGACGAAAAACCCGGGAGTATAAAGAGAAGAGAAGCAATAAAGAAAGATACTTATTTATTATTTAACACGCGTTTCAATGATTGTTTAATTTGCTACGATATGACTGCTTTAATTTATGAAGATTTTAATTTTTATATCGTGCTATTCTTTCATACGAGATTGTATAGTGCAAACATACGAATATATAGTTATAGGGACATACACGGAGAACAAGAAAAAAACAAGTTGGTCTTTTTTTATTTATCACGCGGTTCATACGCATACGATAGTTGTGATATAGCTTTCTTTTTGTTTCAACAGCAAGGTATTAATAAAAAGAAGAAAAAATGAAGAAGTACCACATG
Source organism: Habropoda laboriosa (assembly GCF_001263275.1). Classification (NCBI taxonomy): domain Eukaryota; kingdom Metazoa; phylum Arthropoda; class Insecta; order Hymenoptera; family Apidae; genus Habropoda; species Habropoda laboriosa. Next base: position 1,824,518 of record NW_017100265.1, on the reverse strand, counting down.
TTTTCGTTCAAAGATACATTTATCTCACGTTGTTAACTCGCGTAGAGCTTACTATAAAACTTTCCCCCCCTCAAAATTGTCACTTTGAAATTCGAAGTCATGTAAATAGTATTACACAGAAGGTTTCTTAGACGTAAGCGTACGCAGGTTCCCCTCCCCGTGTAAAAGGTAATGAAGCACGATGAATAAATTGTCCACGCAAAGTAAAATTAGTCTTAGTATTATTATCTAGATTGCTCAGGGTACTGATTAATTCGAGGATTCACGCGTTGCAATAAAGCGTGTGTGACCACATCTTGTTGGCTACCGGGTCATACAAACTTAACCAGAGTTTCTAATATGTCTAAGGTAACCGAACATGTTTAGGACAATGCATTTAGAATAAATATATTATAAAATTTATTCTTTGCACGGTAATAATACATGCTACAGTATTTAATATTTAATAAACGTAAGTACATATACATGTGCACACGTATATATGCATATGTACGTAAAGAAATGATGATACGTTGGTCATGAAAAATAGTGAAAACGATTATATCATCGTATATACGCATACATACATTATATACATGTACTGTATATCAATATATATGTATATACGGGAAAATATGTAATTGTATATATATATATAGATACAATAAAATATTCTTACAATATATGAACTATTTTTAATAAATTTGATTAATTCTTTTCATTTGTTTACAGCGAAGAAAACGGTGTTATCGTTTTATATCTATATGATGATTTTAAGTACAAATATACACGTACATTAACTGTAGTAGATCTATGGTATCACACAAAATCTTTACACGTGATAAAAATAAAGACTATTTTGTTTTGTAATATCAAACAGTAATACAAAATGAAATTGCCTTTACAGACGTTTCAACGTTTAATAATCACAACCGATTTATATTTGAAATCTTTTTTTTAGTAAGAGCACGATAACGTTATATGATACATAAACTATCTACAATACACAAGTGGTGAGATTCACTTTAATAAATATACTATAACTTCACGTAATATAAAATAACAAACTATACACTTCACTTATTTGCAATACTTTAAAATAAGTAATTGTGTAAAGCATTATAACTATCTTAGTAATCAATGGTTATATACTTAATTGTGCAGTTAAAAATCAAAATTAATATATTATTTACTGACTTTTGCTCTACGTTGTTTAGATTTAAATATTAAAAACAGCTGAATTTCGTTATACTTGTGATTTTAAATTACATGTTAAAAGGCACACCATTATAGTGATGTTTAATAATATTCATCTTCGAACTTATATCCTGATTATAACGATGTAAATTTTGTGCATCACTTGTACCGTTAATAGATAAGTACAATAGGTGTTAAAGTGAAAAAGAAATTTGAAAAGAAGCAACAAAAGAGAATATAAAATTGTGAAAAAAAAAAAGAATAAAATAAAAAGAAACAACTATTTATAAAAGTAATCAAAAGACAAAGACTTATCTTATTTCTTTCGAAAAATACTAGACATACTTGGTGAACTAGTTTTCTGTTGAAATATCTTGCTCACTCTTTGTTTCATGTCTTCTACACCTTGCCCCACATTTACTGTAGCCATTGATAACGAAAGACCCGAACTCATTGATAAAGACCTGTTAGAAAGCACAAGAAACGATAGGTTGCAAAATTATTTTAAAAATAAACACAATGTTCACAGCAGGTCCCATGTTTACCTTTCCATTGGTTTTGAAAGATCCTGCCGCGATTCTGCTTCCCTTAGAAGTGACCGAACAGCTTCTTTTTGTTGAGGTAAATATTGATTAACCAACTGTTCGAGACACTTCAATCCTGGCAGCAATACACCAGAAACACACTGATTACTCAGCGGACAATACACCAGAACAGAATATGCTTCGACCAAAGCACTAACAAGATCAATTTTACGACCTTGTTGTAATGTCGATGAAGTGATCCCCATTAATTGTGTAGCTATAACTGTACAAGATTAACAATTTTAGTTTTATATAATCGGAAGTAAAATTTAATAAACGCTCACCGTCTTCTATGTAATTTTGAGGACAATTAGGAGCGATAAAAGCTAACGTTGAGACCAACGGAAGTGCTAAAGTGGGCGGAACACCCTGAGGTTCTTTAGCAATGGTTTCTAAAGTTAAACGTGCTTTATCACGCATCTCTCTTACTTTGCACTCTGTTATTAAACGACCAAGAGAAGGAATTGCTGCAGATCGAACAGTTCTACAAGAATCGCAATATTAAATTATGCTAATTGCCCACGTTGTTTCAAAATTAATAACTGAACTCATAGATTCGTAAATCCGACTTCTAGATATAGGTGTGAATAGAATCGCTAATTTGAAATAAATCAAATATTTTTAAATGTATCTTACATATCGGGATCACTAACGAGTGTTACAATTGCAGGAACTACCTTAGTACTTGCTAACCGATCGGAAACGTGAGCTATCACGCAACTAAATAGTGTTGCGGTTGCGCATCTTACGATAGGTCTTTGGTGCACTACCCCTATAAAAAAAGGGAAGGAAGACATAACTTGATTACTAAATTTCTAACAAAAAAATAAAACAAAAACAAAATGGCGCTGAAAATATTGATGCAACTAACCATCCCACAAACCACTAAGGACATATTCTTGCATATGTTCTTGAGTGCATAACATAATAATTGCAATCTGTAAACTAGTAATACTGGTACCACTCATGGATAAAGCAACAAGGAACTGTTTTAAAGACTTAGAAACCTCTGTACCATTTAAAGTCGACAATATAATTAAATATGTTGGAATTAAAGTTAAACTCATATTTTTTTTATCTGTTGATAGGGTCGTTAATTGTTGCTCAAGTTCAGTTACTTCAGATACGAATATTGGTTGAATCTAAAAGCACGGGGGTTGTTAAGTTATACTTACGATAAAATATCTAAACATGACTGAAATGTTAAATTTACCCTTGTTTGCGTGATATATCGCCCAAAACCCAAACATAAAGAATGAACATACGTTAAAAGAGCATTTAAAATGTTCTCTTGTGCAGTTTCGACAGATTTTACCATTTCCAAAACGTCCACAACTCTGAAAAACGTTAATCGTGAATATACGAAATTGTCAATTAAAAACTTAGCTTAAGAAAACGAAGTACAATCTATTTGTAAACCACTCTAATTCCGGCCATGAGTCATTTTCCCATGTATTTGTAAAAAATGTATTTAGAAGAGTTGCTACATCTACATCGCCGTCATAAAATACTTTTGGATTAACAATATTGGAATGACACAAGTGCAGGAAGACCTCAGCTGAATCATAACATATATATCAAATTTAAAATAACTTCATAATTAATTAAAAATATTTTATAAATCAACTTATAATTTTATACTCACGCAAATCAGATGACATGCCATGTTCAACATAAGTTCTGACTGCATCAGTATCTACTATACAGATAACCATATGTGGAAGTAAATATTGTAATACTCCAATTGATGACACTATTCTTCCTTCATCTATGTGGTCTTTGTTAGGTGAGTGTTGGGAATGCCCAGACTTTAAATGACTTTTTACTTTAGATATTATACGCGGTAAAAGATGTGTTTGCAATCTCTTAAGAGAGAGCGCCCATTGAGCTAAAATCGGTAAAAGTATAGAAGATGCGACTTCAACAGCGGTAGGCGATGTGTCATAAAGTGCCGTTAAAGCTAATTCTTCACACTGGAAAAATAATTGTTACCAATGTAATTTATTTAAAACATTGTAGTGCATGTTAAATAATTTTCTCCTGTATGCAGTACCTGAAAATATTTATCAGGATCATCCATTAAAGCTATCAACAGTGCAAGACTTCTAATTACACTAGCCCTAACTGCAGGGTCTTTATCTTCAAGTAACATTTGCTGGAGCATAGAGAGCATTAACGAATTTCTTATTTCTACTGACATATATGGAGCTAATACAGAACAGCACTCAATAGCTAGTAACCTCTTCTCAGGGTACTTGTGCTGACTTTGTTCCCAACAAATAGTCAATATTTCTTCACCTTCTATTGGTTCATCCTCAAGTTTTGCCATAGCAATAAAACCTAGTATTAAAACAAGTAGGTAAAGCAATAATTTGTTTAAAATACATAATTACGTTATACATAATAAAATGCATTAACCAGCTAATATTAATTGTCTTTCATCTTCTTGTGGTCTCTTCTTTAAGCTGAATAGGAGCTGTAATAATTTTTCTCTTTCTCCGGAGTCATTATGAAGCCGAATTGCACTTAGTATTAGTGGTATAACTTCTTCGCGTTTATTTAAGATAACATTGGGTACGATACGAGGTAATGTTTGTGCTAAAATTTGAACGAGAGTGTCGCGTGTCACTCCATTTTTAAAAACTTCTTCTGCCGAAGAAATTACGGAATTTGGTACATTTACTAAACAGTGTGTTATCACCTCCATTTTAAACTTTAGCGGTAGATGTCTAAAAACATTTATTTCTTGTAAAATATTTCTACTAGAAAAAAAAAAAAACGTATATTATTCGTGGAAACATTATACCTAGATGGTGGATTTGGAAGGATAGATATTCCTTCTGAGACATCCACCCTAGGTAATTGAATTCTAGTCCATTCTTTATCTCCAGGATCTGTTTCACCAAGACTAACAACAGCTGAAACGCTATCATCTTCCTCTGGTTCTTGAGTAACGTTCGATGTATCACGAGCAGGAGTTTCAAGAAGTTCAAACTTATCCGGAGTGGTAGAATTTGAATTTATTGTTTGTATTGTACCGCTACTACCTTGCTGTATTAGAATCACGTCAATTATAAGAACGTAGAAAATATTTTTCTAAGTCATTTATTATACATGATTTCGATTTATACCTTAATCGGATTTTGAGATAAATTTTCATTTGTGGTGGCAATAATTTGTTGCAAATCCAATTTTTCTTGTTCTAACAATACAGTTTGTTGTCTGAGTTCTTCCACTTTTTTTACCTATTGAAGATACTATTTTTTTATAAATTATCTTAAGTAGGAATAAAGCCCAAATTTTCAAATGCATATAATTTTTACAAACCATTTCTTTAAATTCATTCTTTTCTATCTCAGACTCTACCTCACAGAAATCTGTTTGCACACCAACACTCACAGAAGGTGACTTATCATACCCATTTGCTCTCATATATTCCCTATAAATTTGTAATAATTCTGCTGGTTTTGGAATATTCAATCCCACATCCTGCCAATCTTCAAAATCCTGATTTTCATTTTCATCACTAAATGTGATTGATGTCAACTTGTAAGAACGTGCTAATAAATATTCATTAACAAGAAAATTTACAGCTCTTTGTTCATGAGGTTTTATTGGGGGTTTACTGGCTAAATGCTTATCAGAGCACTTATTAGGTGTAGTTCCTTCAGACTCTAAAATATTAAATATACCAAATTATTTATTGTAATTTCAACTAGTAAACTGTACTAGTCAAGATGAAAAAAAAAACCTGTTACTACAGTGAGATTTGCACGAAGAGCAGAAATGCTTTCCCTGGCCTTTCTTAGTTCAAACTCTAAAATTGCTACTCTCTCATCAACTCCTGCACCATCTTCTGAATACCTTGTCATATCAAGTGAATCTAAAGTAGCCTGACTAGAGGACCTAGCTAATAAATAAAATGCAAATACTATATTATATTATTCCTGCAGTTTCTTTTACATATTTAATTATACAATTTATTTGAAAGAATGCAAACTATAAATACTGAAGTAGGACTTATGATTCATAAAACTTTTTGCATATTTTGTCATTTTACTGCAATAAATGAATAATAATCACAGTGTAAGTATAAAGATGAAAACTTGCAATAATATTAGATTTGTGTGTTAGTCTATATATGAAGTATTTTTTATCATTTTGACTGTTAATAAATTTCTATGACAAAATAGATGACTCCCATAATATTGTACATACGCATAGGAGTATAAGGTTCTGGTTTAATATTTTGAATTTCAAAATGATTCGGATTCGAAAAAAATTCTCTTAAAATAGGTAATTCTTTCCCAGCTTCGCATAGTTCTGCATGTAATTCCAAGGCCGTTAATAAAAGCTTTTCGTTTAAAAGCTTATTAGCGATTTCTTCGTAAGATAACGATGTTTTTACAGTCGCAGATCCTAAAATAATATATAAACATCCCATATTATGACATTTTCATGCAGAAGACGTCGTATTATAAAAAATTAATATACGAGAGTTTGTTTGCTCCAACTACCGATGACGTGTATACATTCTACATGCATCAATGACACAATTTGTATTTGTCAAAATGTTTTTTATTTCGCGTTTTGATTTCGTACAATAAACAAATATTATTTTAAAAATACAAGGCATAATGTTCATTTGAACAAAATTAACTGTTAAAAAATAATTATTACCTTTACTGTCTGTAGACAGAGGATCCCTAACCTCCTGTACAGCACCAGCCATAGCTTTCACTTTGTTCGAACGTTAACCGAGAATGACATGTCCATCTAGGTTGATGAATAAAATAGTAACCCACTCAAGCGCGTGCCATGCTTTCATTAATTTAATTAAGTATATTAATAGAAATCACTTGACTCTGCGCGACACATCACATCATTTACGATGACAACAAAGCCATGTTACCCTCCGTGATGTCAGTACACTAGCGCCTTTCAAGTGGCAACTACGAATACGTCAATTACTTAAAAGTTTATGTTAATAACGCATATTATTGTTTGAATATAATATCGAAACGAATTTATATATTTAACATTACCTTATCAAATTTCGTTTAGTGAAATTATTGCTTAAGTAATATTAACGCCTACCAATATACAAAATTAAACTTGCATACTTTTATAAAGCTCTCGGAATGTATGACACTAGCGTAAAACTAAAACGTTATTTGCTTGGAAATATTTAAATTATTCGCAAAAGTCTTAATTACATGCCTGATTAAATAGTATATAAGGTATAAATTTGTAAACATACACATGTACTTCAAAAACATAGTTCTTTATCTTTCTCAGTACAAGTTTGAAGCAATTTGAATATCAATAATTTCTTAGAAAAATTACAAATAAAATATAATTATAAGGAAATAAATGTGTATAAAATCAATACTTAAGCAGAATAAGTATTACAGATACAAGTGGTTTTGCATTATGTTACACTTAAAAGTCTAAACGATCCTGTAGCTTGTTGCACATGGAAAACCTAACAAAGAACAGGGTCTGAAGTGTACCGAACTACGCTTTAATTTATTACAAAGTCACATTTATTAGTCTCAGCTCAGCTATCTCAGCGTAATCAATAATACGAACTTGTTGTTCTATATACAATCTACCTTCTGCGCGTCTTTTGTCAAATAATAATTTTTTAATAAGTAATAATAGTAGTAATAACGTGTCAAATTTTTTCGAAATATTTTTTAATTTTTTTTTTTTTTGCTTTCGCCTCGTTGATATTTTTATAAGTGTGCTGAAAAATCGGTATAAATGTAACTACTAAAGGAGTAATATTTTACCGTGGTAATCATCGTAGCTTAGAGAAAACTCGGAAGGACTGTAACACCGTTTTACGTTACCCTATATTACTATTGCAACGTTATTTAAAGTTGGTTCGTTTAGATATATGGTCTTACAAAACCATTTAGAAACAAGATTGGCCGAACGATTATTCTAAATAACTAATACGAAATTATTAACATTTTGTTCCTACAATTCGTTCAAGCACCATTGGCTGTTTAGTATATGAGCGTTTGAACAAATTGGATTTGATTAAGTCTAAAATTATTACTTCGTTCTTGATTTACTATCATTGATAGATACTACTTTGTAAATGTCGATAATGAACTTCGATCGACGCTAGCATGCTAATATTAATTCTTACAACTAGATCACTACCGTCGATATTATCAACGATAAGTTTTTTTCGTTAGTCTTGTCGAGTTTCATGGTGTTGTTGGTAGCTACGACACTTGATCCGTACTGATACCCTATTTTCTTAGATTTCTATTTACTTCCTATCATCACGTCATATAATTAACAACTAGTTTTAATTCGAACAATGATTTTTTTCGTTACATACCAATATATTCAATTGTCTCAGCAACCAACGGTAGAATCAAAAACAGCATAAAATTTATATAAAGTATTACAGGTCTTCCAGAATTTTTCTAAGTTATAATTATTTTATTATATTTTCTCTAACCAGCAATCGCCATCTCAAGATTTCACTCAGATTGAGATCAGGAGACACAAGGCGGCATAGTACTTTTTTTTTTGATTGGTATCAATCTAAATCTAGTATTTGGACGAAGTGCGAGGATGGGTCGTGCGTGCTTTTGCTTTCTAAATCGAGCGTGCGAATCTCATAAAATCGTTTTACTTCATTTAGCCACAGATAGCTTACTTTCGTATTTTCTTCGCCAGTTAATAATTTATTTTCATTAATTCATTTGATACGTGTACTAGTCTTTTAAAAAAAAGAAAAAGATGAAAGAAAAACAAAAATACGAATGCGTAATTATGTATACGCGTGTGTTTGTATGCGTGTGTGTATGTGTGTTATGAAGGATGATTGGAATTTGTAGAGCAGCCCTGAGAAAGAGCGATCGACGCGCGTGGAAATAATGTGTACGTGAATTAAGGCAATGTTGCCTGTGTGAATCTGATCTGTATGAGAATGAACGTTTCACTGAACATGTGAATTTGGGAATTACTTATTATTTACTTTTTTTGCTTTACGTTAACTTTTAACCTCAAGTCTTAAGAGCTGTGTGACGTGCATCTGCACACCCGTGCCTCGAATTTGTATACAAATGACAACCTTCAACACTAAATATCGATACTTCTGTAAAAAAGTAAACAGTAATCAATAACACTTGTAACTTTTTTTATTTTTTCCCAATAAATGTATAGTATATAAACTTACCGTCAGGCAACTCGTATAGTTTTCTAGGAAGAGAGGCAAAATAAGGATGCCTTAATGCTTCTTCAGCTCCTATCCGTTGATCAGGATTTAACTGTAGAAGCGATGACGCCATACTATCACCTTCGGCAATATCATAGAGTCTAGGAAATGAAAGACCCAATTTTCGCGGAGGATTGAATCCTCCTAGTTTATGTCGTTTGTATCCTGGCAGGTGCGTAACACCCGGCCAAGTTTCTTCAGTAGGAGTACCCAATACTTTGAATATTTTATCAAGTTGGTCGTACGTACAGCGTACACCTGGGAATGTTGGTTCGCCAGTCAACATCTCCATAAATATGCAACCTACACCCCACATGTCAAGCGAGGTAGAATACTCTGTGGAACCCATAAGAACATCAGGTGGCCTGTACCATAAAGTCACAACTTCGTTTGAATACGTATGTGACGGTACTGATTTAGCTCTCGCTAGACCAAAATCTGCTAATTTTAGTTCCCCTATTTCACTGATTAACAAGTTTTGCGGCTTTACGTCTCTATGTAATACTCTCCTAAATGAATGTACAATGAATTAGTCTCCAGTAATAAATTTAACAACTTAAATTTATATATATATACATGTCTTTACCTGCGATGACAGTACGCTAATCCTCTTAATAGTTGAAATAGAAACAATTTAACATTTCGTGGATCTAAACCACCATTACCGCTTCCATACCTCTCCATGTATTGAGATAGATCGGTATGAACATATTCAAAAACAAAAGTAAGAGTTTCACGCGTATGAATTATATCGTGTAAGGTAACGATATTGCTATGCTTCAATTCTTTGAGAAGGCTTGCCTCGCGAATGGCAGTAAATGGAGCACCTTCTTCCTCTTGCAGTCTAATTTCTTTAAGTGCCACCACTTGATTTGTAAGGTGACTATAGCCTTTGAACACTGTGGCATATGACCCTTCCCCTAATTGTTCAAGTTTTATATAAGCTTCAGATTTACCAAAAGGAGAATCTCCCTGTAAGTACGAGTAATTTTTTAATATTACAATGTCGAGGGAATGCAACGGGATGGAAGAATAAATGTAACATTACCCCAAATGCTGAAAATCTTTTGGTTCTTCTAGGAGGTTCTGGCCCAAGGAAGACCTCTGACTTGGGTCGCGGTGGACGTCGAGGTCGTAAGATTACTCTTGCTTCTTCGCGTATATCTTCATCGAGAAGCTTGGAATCACTAGAAACGGAAAGCTGCCGATGCACTCTCTCATGGTCGCCCACACCTGTCCATTCTATGACATCCAATTTCGTCCTTAAAACTTTCTTTAAAATAACAGCAACAGGAATCCACGTAGAATCATAATCCCTTAGTATTTTATTAATACATAAAATCTTATGTTTATACAATGCACCTTTATTCAATAATACAATAACATATTCTGTCAATTAAACTGTACTACTGACTGCTATTAATTACTAAAATAATAAATGTTTACCACAGTTATCACAGGCCAGTGCAAATGTCTTTCATAGCAGTCATTCACATAACTTATGTCTTGTGAAAAACGAAATGCTTAGCTTCTTGGTAAATGCTGATGCACTTATAACTTTTTCACTTTGATAGATAGAGTTACATTTCATATTATTTATGATTTATACATTAATACAACTGCTTTTATAGCAAATTAATTGCACACTTACCATAACGGCGATCCTTATCTGCAGGTATGTTGCCGTTTGGTTCTAAACGGTCTAGGAACTCCTCGGAATAGCCATTATATGGCAGTTGACCCCTGTTTGCAGCATCATCAGCCTCTTCTTTTGATATTGCTGAAACAAATAAAATAATAACATTCATAAATTAAAACTAGATAACAATGTTTAAATTAGTATTTTGCAATATTCTTACATATTAGACATAAATAAATATCAGAATAATAATTAAGCAATAAAAATAAAGCTATAAGTAATTAGTAATATTATCACAGAACATAAAACAAGTATCAGTAATGATAAAACAAGTTTGTGAAACCTTTAAAGAGTTCAGAATGATATTAATGCTTCTATAACACATCTTATGTAATGAAAAAATACTGTACTATGTATCAAGTATCAAACTATTCTTGATGTTTCATTTTACAAATTACTTCAGATAGTACATTTGTTTTATATAACATTTAATAATTGTATTTATACTTACAAAGTCTTCCAAAGCTGTGGCTAAGCCGTTTTTTCAGCTTTTGTACTCTGCTAAGAGCACCTCCCTTCTTCTCCCGCATTGTCACAGACCCTGTGCATAATAAGCGCAATCTTTAGCAACTGTAAATCAAAACAAAGATATATAAATTCATACATTGGCATACTGTAATATGTGGCCAAGAAACTCAGAATAATTCAAACATTATGGACTATTACATGTGTGATGACATCATGCAGTGTGCAATGCCAGTGTTCCTCAATCTTATGATTAATGGTAGCAGGGATGTGTAAGATATATTTGCCTTGGATAAAGTGCATCATATATAACAATATTATCAATGAACACTTCTTTTGCACAGAAGAACATAAAAGTTTGTCCTGCTTATATAGATAATGATATTTTTTCTTCTGTTAAATAAAGTGATGATTGTGCTATGTAACAGTCTGTTCGTTTAAACAATGAAACAGTGGAGCAAAAGAATTTATAATTGCTTGTACAAATGCAAATGACATTCTTTCTTAATTTATGTACCATATAAGTATGTATGCTCAATTCGAAAAGACAATAGAAGCAGTTGTTCATTGCATTGACCAGGTTATTCTATTGAAGAAAATTAATACCTAATTGAGCAATGTATAAAATTTACAATCATTACAAAATTACATTAAAAAATTAGAAAT
>NW_017100265.1:1804203-1812402 GCF_001263275.1 Habropoda laboriosa | reverse complement strand
TTAAATATACATTTTTTAAGAATATATAATAAGACTCATCCTTTAGAAAGTCTTTAGTGTGCATCTAAATAGCACATATCTTATGGCTGTATAAATATTAATTCTATCATTAAGAAGTAACAAGCAATTAAAAATTTGACAAATATATGTATACATGGTATATGTATATCTAATGTGTAATATATTTAATGTATAATGTACATATGTGCACCTATACACATGTGTTGTTACTATAGGTCAATGAACTAAAGAAAGTTTAATTATACATGTCAAAGAACGATATATAAATTACGTTGATCATTTTTAGAGTGGCTACTGACTCCACATCTCGTTTCACGCTGTTCCGCATGCTTCCCCGTACACAAAAGCACTTTTCTCCATTCACGCATCTGTCGCGTTCTACGAATGACGTTTTCGCGGCAACGAAAGGCACTACAATATCTGCAGCACTAAAGGTGACGATGTACAGCTCCGATGCAATCTCACATCTGATAAACTCGTTTACGCGACCGAAGTTCGATAAAAAGGTTCGCCAAGAATGTACATGATTCGTTTCTCTCTTCGAAATACATACTGTTCGTCCCCCACCCCTTTGGTTTGTAAACGACAAACTCTCCTTGCTTCCCTCTTTACCGCACTCTCTTGGCCTGTCACTTTTCCCTCTTCGTCAGACTAATGTACACCCCCACAATCGCGGAACTTTTGACACTGTCCAACCTACTGGATCGTGTTTTACCCAGTTCACATGTGCAAAGCGGAGAGACGAAAATTCGCAATGAAACACGGAGAGGGTAAAAACGGAAAGCGGTATACGAACGTCGAGGACACAGTCTAAGACTGCGGAAAAATGGAAAAGAAGGGGGGGAGTGCCAAGGGAATTACTTCTGTGATAGTCGGATCTCGCGGGCGTCAACTTACCCTCTTTGCTCTTGGAGGCGGTCGAGCCCTTGTCTTGACAGTACATGATTACTCATTCGCTCGAACGCACGGAACACATCACATATGGGCGGTGACGCACTGTGTGTGTATGTATGTGAGAAGCTACGTTTCGTGGTGTTTCTCTCGGGCAGGTCAGGTCCGGCGAGCACCTCCTTCACCTTTCCCGTATCCCGTACATCGGTAGCAGCGTACGATACTCTCCTAATGAGCTGATCGCCATGAAAAACACACCACCGTCTCTCCGTTCACCGCTTAAGATCTCGCGCCGTGTGCTCTGGCCGCGGTACGCGCCACCGATATTCCCCGGTTAAACCTTTCCAAAGGTTTATACGCCTCGGCTCGCCGAGATCGTAAATATCTTTTGCGACCGGGGTTTCTCAGTCGCGACTTCCTGGATATATGGCGGGTGCTCACGCACGCCACCACTACCTCGAACAACTCATCAGCGAGAACAAACTTCTCCCAAAAAGTTCTCTATTCCCACAGCCCCACTGCCTCGCGCCACAGACAAAAGTCTGAAACTGGCCGATCCACATTGGTCTGAATGTATATAGTTCACAACCAGTATGGTAGCTCGATTGCGTTTTCATGTACATCCACTCACTGCCATCTTAATTCATTTTCTGCAATCTTTGTTTGCTATAGTTACATTACATCACATTGCATAATTTCACGATTTCAATTAGTAATGTTTACCTTGAAACGTCTATTCATGCTCTTATCATGAATGAAATAATGTTATCAATTATACGTTACAAAATGACATACGTAACAAATGTTTCGTAATCTTTGTGCTTTTATGGGAATAATTTACAGATTGCTTTTGCGTTTCAATTATTTGATCAAATTAAAAGTTATTTTTATTACTATGGTAAAATGTATTACTAACAAATTCATAGTACGACATTCCTTTCTTCCTACTACGTAATTATAGGCAAAAGCAGTGCTAACAGCTCATTTCGATGCAACCAAGTTGTGCAACTTATATTTTTACTTACTTCAATTCACTCCACCAGGAATGCACGTGGGCATTTCTTTTTTCAATTTTAGAATAATATTTCAATTAAATTAAGAGGGAAATTGAATGATAATCTGTTTCCACTATAAAGATAATAACATCAATGGAATTGAAAATCAATTTGATTTCAATGAAAGAATAACGCTGAAATAAGTCGCGAATAAACCCTATAATCGAAATTTGCGCCTTTATATTTATAGTGACATCAGAGCACGTGATCGATTCTTTTCCGCGAAGGTAGTTCCATTTTCATTCGCATCTCTCTAGTCAATATGCATGTTGCGCATGCGTCTGCAATGCTCTGAGACGTTTTGTGTTAGTGCATACTTTCGCGTTGTGAGTCGGCAAAAAGGGAAAGCTGCAAAACTTCTTTCAAGATAGTTCGATATTTAAGAATTTTTCAGATCGTGATTCAACATCGAGCGATGTTGAGCACAGGAAAAAAGCCATTTCGCCGGCTGCCCACAGATGTTCAGCCCTATCATTATAATATTGTTTTGTCACCCAATCTGAAAACTTTTGTCTTCGACGGCAAGGAAGATGTGCACATTGACGTAAGCTCAATTAGTCTAGATCACCTATTAGAATATTCATTATTCATGTGGGTCGTTGCAAATTTGTAATTCGAATAGTAGAACGAGAAGCCTTAACCATATGGCAAACATAACCACAAAATTTGTATGCTATATATAAGACGAATATCAATGTAGCCTTGAGTGACAATAAATTTAAAAATACACCCCTTATCTTTGTTTTATCTAGACTCCAAATTCTGAAAGTGTGTACAATTGTTAAAAGTGGAACATGATAAGATAGTTATAAGAGAAATGTTTAATGCCTTTTTCCCATGTTAAAATACTTTATCAAGTATCTATAATACTTTAAATTTGTATGTTTTTCACTGTAATGTTTATTATTTACAGATAAAAAAATCCACAGACACAATTGTTTTAAATTCGTTGGATATTGATATAAAAACTGCATGTTTCAAAGAAGAAAAACATGGAAAAATTATTGGAACAAAACAGATTGAAGTCTGTGAACCTAAGGAAACAGCTACTTTGGTATTTAATGAAAAGTTACCACTGGGCAGAAGTGGATACCTGAGTTTGGAATTTGTGGGAGAAATTAATGATAAAATGAAGGGCTTCTATAGAAGCAAATATGTTGGGTATTAGAATTTCTAAATTATTATAACAGTATGACTAAACATTATATAGAAACAAAGAAATTACAGGTTTTCTATTGTAAGAAGATGATTTTATGCAATATAAATATAGCATATAATACTTTCAACGGTAATTTTCAACACTTTGTAGGCAGAATAAGTGGTCTGCTGTAACTTTCTTATGTCCCACATCAGCACGTAGGGTTTTTCCCTGTTGGGATGAACCATTGCTAAAAGCTACTTTTACAATACAACTTGTACTTCCTTGTGATGCAGGACTTGTTGGCTTATCAAATATGGTAAGCAATGATTGACATTCTTAAACTAACAAAACTTTTTTGTGTGTTTACAGAACCAATGGAACTGTTGAACATGCAGCTGTAACTCAATTCGAGCCAACAGATGCTAGACGTTGCTTCCCATGCTGGGATGAACCAGCACACAAAGCCACGTTTGATATTACTCTAAATGTACCATCAGGTCTTACAGCACTTTCCAATATGGTAAGCAGCGCCTAGCAGTTGTGGTTTTATTTTATTTTATTATTTTTTATTTTTTTTAGTAGATATTAACTGTGATGAGTACTTATAAAATCTGAAAAACATATTTACTTATTTGTTTCAGCCTATTAAAAACAAGGTAGTAAATGAATCAACTGAGACTTTAGTATTTGAGAGGACACCAATCATGTCAACATATTTAGTAGCAGTGGTAATTGGTGAATTCGATTATACGGAAGATACATCGAGCGACGGTGTACTGGTACGCGTGTACACTCCAAAATCGAAGAAGGAACAGGGACAATTCGCGTTAGAGGTCGCAACTAAAGTGTTACCATATTACAAAACTTACTTTGGAATTGCTTACCCGCTCCCAAAAATTGATCTTATCGCAATCGCCGATTTCTCATCCGGAGCTATGGAAAACTGGGGTCTAGTCACCTACCGTGAAACCTGCCTCTTAGTAGATCCACAAAATACATCCGCTGTTCGAAAACAGTGGATCGCTTTAGTCGTAGCGCACGAACTGGCGCACCAATGGTTTGGAAATCTCGTGACCATGGAATGGTGGACCCATTTGTGGTTGAACGAGGGCTATGCGTCGTTCGTTGAATTTTTATGTGTTGCTCACCTGTTTCCTGAATACGATATTTGGACGCAATTTGTCACAGACACGTACATCAGAGCGTTAGAACTGGATGCTTTGAGGAACAGTCATCCCATCGAAGTACATGTTGGTCATCCCTCTGAAATCGATGAAATTTTCGATGACATCTCTTACAACAAAGGTGCTTGCGTTATTCGCATGTTGCACTCTTACATCGGTGACAATGATTTCTGGAAGGGTATGAACCTGTACCTGAAAAAGCACAGCTACGCCAATGCGGAAACAGAAGATCTCTGGGACGCTCTGGAGGAAGCCAGCAACAAAGACGTACGCTCCGTAATGTCCAGCTGGACTAAGCAACAGGGATTCCCTGTTGTCAGAGTGCTACATCGTCAAGAAGGCAACGATCGAGTTATAACTCTAACCCAGGAAAGATTCTTCGCAGATGGTTCTATCGAGATCTTAAACAGTTTGTGGATCATACCAATTACTATGAGCACATCGAAGAATCCGAAGGAGTGTGTACTCAAAGCTCTGTTCGATGAGAAAACGAAGGAGTTCCGTGTGAAAGATGTTCCTGCGGACCATTGGGTGAAAATCAATCCCGGAACGATCGGTTTTTACAGGACTCATTATAGTCCAGACGCTCTGCGTCTCTTATTACCCGCTGTTAAAGATCATACATTACCACCCTTAGATAGATTGGGCTTGTTGGACGATCTGTTTGCCTTGGTACAAGCTGGCCACGCTTCTACCGTAGAAGTACTTAAACTGATGCAAGCATTTCAACAGGAGGACAACTACACCGTATGGTCTAGCATAGTGAATAGCTTAGGGAAAATCGGAGTTCTCGTTTCTCACTTGGACTTCGAGGACTCGTTCAAAGCATTTGGTCGCAATCTGATGCGCGATATTACCAACAAACTAGGCTGGAATCCTAAGCCCAACGAAAGCCATGTGGACACACTTCTACGATCCCTTGTATTAGGTCGCATGGCAGCATTGAACGACGAGGACACCATAGAAGAAGCAAAGAAGAGATTCGAGTTGCACGTCTCCGGCACCACGCTTCTCTCTGCAGATCTCCGCAACCCAGTTTATCGAGCTGTACTCTCTGTCGGCGATATTAACACTTACGAGACCATGTTGAGACTTTATCGTGAAACAGATCTTCACGAGGAGAAAGACAGAATACTGAGAGCTCTAGGAGCGATCAAAGACGAGACTCTTCTGGCAAAGGTTCTGAACTTCGCCATGAGCGACGAAGTAAGAGCTCAGGACACGGTCTTCGCCATCATGTCTGTGGCGATGACGTACAAGGGCCGTGTGATGGCCTGGGACTTCTTCAAGGAGAACTGGAAGACCCTTCTCGATCGCTACGGTGGCGGTTTCTTGATTTCGAGACTGGTGAAATTCACCACGGAGAACTTCGTCACCAAAGAACGGGCCAAAGATGTGGAGGAATTTTTCAAGGATCATCCAACGCCGGGAACCGAGAGAACGGTCCAACAGAGCATCGAGTCCATCAGAGTGAACGTGGATTGGCTTGCCAGGGATAAAGACTCTATCAAGGAATACCTGACCACTCGCGTTTATTAGTGACATAAGTTACTTCTCGCTTTGAGTTCTCGTCTCCACCTTATTACAGTTTCTGACACAACAGAAAATCGAAAAATGCAATATCACATGCCATTATGCGAGCGTATTAAAGAAAACAAGAAAAAAAGGAAAAAAAAAGAAAGAGTTGCTTCGAGTCAATTTAGGAGAAAAGGAAAAGACAACCAAGATTCTCATGTAACACACCGATATCTTTCGTAGAGGTTTTTGCGTTTACACAAACACATACAACGTTTGCTTAAATGAATACGCGATTATATACGCATGTAGCGGTCACTACAATTCATGATATCCGTGTTACGTTTTCGTCGATGGCATTTTTAAATTGCAGCATTATGTACCTATTTGGCATTTATTTTCTCCGTTCCGTGATACACGGACGCAATTATGTTCTCTTCCCCCGATGAGTACGATGGCTCAGATTCCCGCACCGGTGTTTATCACTTTTGTATCGTGAGTGAAGTGAGAGAAACCAGAAGAAGAAGAAGAAAAAAGGAAACAAGCGTGTAGCTGCAGAAATACATTTGTATCACATACCATAATTGAGAAAATTGAAATAAATACTTTTACGCTTGTACGTGAAAGAGTATACATTTTCAAGCAGCCTAATCCGTACTAGCTATATAGTACCTAACACAACAAGTGGACGTACATTCTATCCAACAATCCATAAAAACAATCCACTGGCCTGAAAACAGCTTGATCCGTACTAATTAGATGGTATCTGACGAAACATCAGTTCAACCAATTTTATACATACTTCAACTAATTGAAATTAGTGCATCTATTTCTCCTAACAATTCATAAAAATCTACCCTCCAAACTTTCAACTTTTCCGCTAGCCAGAAAACAACCTGATCCCTACTAATTAGATGGTACCTGACAAAGCATCAATTCAATCAATCCAAATTATCCATGGTACATGTATTTCATCCAAGAATCCATAAAAATCTACCCTCGAAACCTTCAACCTCCTTCCTGCCACCTCGAAATCGTGGGATCGCGCATGGGCGAGCAGAAGTCATATCGGCCACTTAAACGTCGTTACACGGTCGCAAGGTGATGGTTGCGGAGTCGCGCTCCTTATCCCCAGCATCGATCAGCCCTTTCAGCCCGCGTAGGAGGGTGCGCTGTCGTGAGTCAGCCTCCACTTTCGTTATTAGCGAATGGCACACACGTATACATCCACCAGTTTGATCGTTGTTCTCGTCGAGTAGTCTTCGACCACCCCCTCTTTCTCTCTCTCTCTCTCTCTCCATCTCTATCTTTCCCTTTCTCTGACCATGTGCTCTCTCCCCATCTCTCTATGAATACGAAGCAAAAGCTCGAGTGGCCGAAAGGGACGAGAGAAAGAGCGACGGGGACACGCGCTCGGACGGAATCAGTTCCCGTGGGTATCCCGCGGACTCGAGGTTCCCAGGAACGCGCACGCGACCCGGAACAAGGGAAACACGATCAATACGGGAACTTGGCGGACTCCTACAACGATACATCGTAGCGGCCACACCGGGCCCTGTCCTCTTCTTGCCTCGACGACCACCACACGCACCACCGGGATGCTTTCCTCCTCCTCCCTCGCACGTGTGCGTAGATTATTACGTACACGTGTGCCCATTTAAGCCCACCCTACGAGAGCCGCGCGTGTCGCGGGACGCTCGCGGATTTATCGCCTTCAGCGATACAGCCGTGCAGGGAAACGACCTAACGAGAAGGAATTGCCGATGGGGGATCGTTAACGGGGCGAGCACACTGCTCGCGGGGAAGTGTCCTTTTTCGTGGCCAACACGTCCCGTGGATACTCTTATAAGCGGAACCGGGAGTGTCGTCGTGGCTTTTGCAAACGCGTTTTCAACGGGGGGAACGAACGTTTATTGGACGATTTTGTATCCCTGTGCAATGGCCACCTGCGCCCGGGATATCACCCACTCGAATCGTTTTATCGATGATTAAGACTTTACGTACAATGCCTCCGGCGATTTAGCCTCAACGAAGGGTGAAAGGATTTACGATATTAGAGATGAATCTGTGGGATTGGAGATTGGCTCGAAGGGATTGTGTAATCTTGGACGAATTTTTTGAGAATGTAACAGATAAATGGGTGTAATGATTTTTTTTTTTCTTTAGCGTGTAAGAAGAGGAACACACGTGGTATGGAACGGAATACGATTACAAGGAAGTGCTCACCTTGCCAGAGTGCATTTTTCCTTTCACCTTTCTTCGAAACGTCAGGATTCTAAGATTTCAGCGCTTCCTCCGGTGAAAAAGTTACTTACACACAGACGTGCAATTTCTTTCTCTTGACGTTGCGTAAGTAACGCTCGGCTATTTTTTGTGGAGGGTTTGAATTTTT
>NW_017100265.1:1800944-1804060 GCF_001263275.1 Habropoda laboriosa | reverse complement strand
TAATATAGAGTCGACGACGGTTTTTGCGATTAATGTAATAATAACCATAGTACAAATAATCCGCTTTATTATCTACAAGGGGAGTTCAAATAATACAGGCTCTGATCAACGTGACGATATAAACATTTCTCTTCCACGTGAAAACTACAAAAGAAGAGGCGAGGCGCGCGATTCATTCACGACCGGTTGCGACAGAAGGGGTGCTGTACTTACAATTAGAACGCAACTGATCGATTTTCCCCTCTTTAAATACACCGGTTGTCTTAAAATCAAACTATAAACAAAGGAGAGAAAAGACAGAAAAATTGAAATCGAACCGATTCCACCAACAACCGATTGGAATTTCTATTCGGAACACAAATGTTAAACTCGAAAGAAACGTAATCTTCCTGCGTTGTTAGTCTTTCATCGATACGAAAGGGTGTAAAAATGAAACGCGAAAAGGAAACATCTCGATCGTCGTTACGATATCGAGAAACGATACATAACTTACGTGAACGCAGCTTAGATTAGGAAAGGATTACAAGGATCGAGTTGGGAATAGAGTAAGGGGAGGAGAGTTGTAAGAGGGGATAAAAAGAAGTGAGTCGATTAAGATGAGAAGAGGAATCGTGCGAGGAATGCGGTGAGTTTTATGTACAACTATTTACATCTTTCTACGAAGAAAGAAGTTAAGATCGGCCGTGGAGGCCCTGTTTCGTCGTCCTTCTTCCTTTTCATTCTTCCCTTCACAGGGGCGCCTCAATTATCGCCGCTGCCGCCGCTTCCTCGAGATGTTTAAAACGCATCCATCCTTTTTTTCCCGATGCCAGCCTCCACATTTCTCCCTTGACAATGCCGGGAAACTCCTATTCTTCTCGTTCATACCTGACCACCACCACCACCAGGAGGAGAAGGATCATCGAAACCTTCCTTTCCCAAATCCTGGACGAACCTTCAAATCTTCAAGAAATCTCTGTACAATCGAGGACGAGGAAACGAAAGCACAGGCAGCAACGTCCATCGAGTGTCGCGAAGCGTTGCTGCACAAAGAGCCCGAGTTCTCTCGATTCAACTCCCCGAAGAAGACTCGAACAGTCCCGTGACGTTGAAACACGGAGGTCAACCCGTCAGCACACGAGGACAAGAAGCTCGCAGCGACCTGGACCTCACTGGAGCTGATTCCCTGACACAGGTCACCGTTCTGCGATCATCCCTGTCATCGTGGTGGTCGTCGACGTGGTTGTCGTCGTAGGGATGGTCGTCGTTGCGTTCAACAACGGTTGCAAAGGTTGCCTCTGCGTTGTTTTCGTCACGCTGGACTCGTGGTGTACGTTCGTCTCCTCCAATGTTGTTTGAAGATCACAGATATATTCGATCACCCTTTGGATCACTTCGAGCTTCGACAACTTCCGTTTCCTCGGCATGTCGGGTACCAACGAACGTAACTTGGTCAAATAAGCTGCCACTTCTTCCGCTTCTAAGTCCCGACGGGTTCCGTTGATCCCTAAGCTATTGTGCAGGACACCTCGACTTGGCGGTACTCTACCGCCCACCGGGCTCACCACCATCGCCTTCATGTCGTTCCGCGTTATGTTTTTTTTTCCCCTCTTCTGGTCGATTCTCCTCGACGTGGACACGCGCGCGCGCGCGCGAGTACCTTGCTGTCCGGACGACGGCACACACACACACACAAACAGGCGAGTGTGCGTTAAAAAAAGATGTGGGTCGTCGATTAATTCGATCAGGCACACCTTTGAAAGGTACGGACGCTTATCAGACAGACGCCAGTGCACGCACCCCCGTGTATTTATCGATCGAACCAACCCAGCAAAGTGAGCGCGCGAGATAGCGGCGGCAACGACGACGACGACGACGACGACGACGACGACGACTCTCGGTTATAATCGTGATCTTCCGTTTCTGCTTTTTCTGCTTCTGTCCACTTTGTAGAACGTTGTTGGTTTTTCCAAAGTTTCCTTTTTGGTGTTGGTACGTAGTTTCCAACACAAATGTCACACACTGTTTCCGTTTACTTAGGAATGTTTGTGGTGAATTACGAGCTGGTGTCACTCGCGAGGAACGTTACTCGATACGAACTGAGTTTGTTTGAAATTTCGATGGTTAGTCGAACGCAACGAGTGCACAAGAGGATAGAGTGTTGTAACGTGGCCCGTACTGTGTACGTTACGCTCAACGGATCGAAGTCAACTGGCCTCCGCCCCTCACCTGCGCGCTTTTATAACCTACCCCCACCACACACCGTTCTACCCGCGACGCCTCCACTACTCGTACGGCGCAATCGCTGCCCGAATAGAATAGCGTTGGACTCGAATCGCTCACGAAACGGATTGTTATCTGACCTATTTATACGTGCACTTTGGTAAATATTTACGTGCGTGCAATTTCTCCTTGTTCTTTTCTTCTGTACTCGAAAAAATGCCCGATATTCGCGATCGGAAATGAATGCGATCGGAGATAATCTCGTTTGCACCGGGCTAGATTGCACGGCCAATTTGTCGGTGCATGTGAACTCGGAGTTAGTACCAGTAGAATTAACATTTAATTAACATCACTCAGAGAAATAGAAATTTTCAATATAAATAATCGATTTCACAAGACAACGAATAAATACTAGAAATCTCGATCTCAAATCGCAACAAAACTATCACTTACATCTAAAAACGTCATAAACATTCTTTAATCTACTCCAAACCACCCTTATCGAACCTTCGCTAAAAAAACACACACCTCTTAGTACATCATCGATCTCATCGTTCCCCCAAACGACGTTCGCTTACCCACCCCCCGATTCGTCGTCTTTCCTCCATTCACAAACGCCTGCCAGCTAAACCGAAGCAGCATAAGAAGGAGAAGAAGAGCCAACAGCAGTAGCACAGAAAAGAAAAGCGGAAAAAAAAATAATAAGAAGGAAAAGAAAAGCAACCCGTTGACGTGAGGGTGTACGTGTCGCGCAGCCGGGCGAGGAACATGTAATTCGCGGAAAGGCGCGACCAGGAACGCCGCCAGGAATTCCCGCTTCGACGCCTGGTTCCTCTATCTCTGTCGCCTCCTCTCCACCCGATATATAGCTTGTTTGAGCGAAAATCGTTCGGCTCGAAGCCGACCGTAGTCGG
>NW_017100265.1:1771404-1800741 GCF_001263275.1 Habropoda laboriosa | reverse complement strand
GGTTCCAGGCGCGGGTGGAAGGGGTGGATCGGAGGTGGCCTGCGCGGTGAAGGGAGACGGGAGACACGACCATTGTTGAACGTCCGGCGGCGCCAGCCACTAGCCATCACGGCTACCACCACCACCACCACTACGAACTCTCCGTCTCACTACCACCATGACAACCGACAACCACCGTCCTCCTCGTGCAGCATGCTCATGGTTCACGAGCTCTCGTCGCACACCTCGCCCGCCAACCTGTACACCATGATTCCGGCTACGGTTTTCTATATATACGCACACACCGTTCACGTATACGTGTACACGTAACGGCGGTGGTACATATGTAGTACGGGATACATGTACGCCACGGCTCTCGGTGCCAACGTCGCGTCGCGCCGCGCCGTCGAGGCTCTTTTGCCTTCTTGACTTTGCGTGCCCGCGCGTATATACTACACACAACGTTGCATGCTGCCGCCGCCGCCGCCTCTTCCGTCTCTTTTCGATGGCTCGCGCTTACGCTCGTCGGTGGACTCTCTGGTTACTACTGGCGTCTCGTTACCGGTCGCCGGGACAAGAACCCACCCGATGTCCGGCGCTACGGACACATACGGCCAACAGAGTCCTTTATTATGCGCTACGCTTCGGATACGAGTCCCTAGAGAGATCCCGGTGAAATTGCGTTCGAGTTGAGGGGAGAGAGATAGAGCGATAGAGAGAGAGATCTGTGATCCCAGGGGTGGCTCGTGGCTGATGGCATGGACAGGGTGGTGAGTCTATGAGATAAGTAAATTGAAGGGGGACTGAGGGGAGTTCTGTGGGATTGATGATGCGCCGGGGGGATGAGAAAAGTCGAAAATGTTGAATGGTGGGTTTTTGTTGCACGAGGTTCATCGTGGCAAGAAACTTTTACGTAGACCGGGTACGCGTGCACTTGAGAGCGATTTACTACCTTGCATCGTGGCTTTGTGAACGTTGTCGGTAGAATTCGTAAGTACAACGTCCATAACGGAAGAGAGGAAAAAATGGGAATGTAAACTTAAATCGAATTCTGTAGTTGTGACGATAGGCTCGAATTAAAGGATAGGGGTGTCTATGAAATCTTAGGAAGCTACGGGCATTGAAATTTCGAGAATGACGAAAACGAGCAACTCGTGGCTCCGATAAAATTTGATTGATCATTTGACAAAAAGATACACAAATTACGTGTACGTTATTTACGTGTAAATCACCGAATTACAACCTTTTATCTACAACAGACAGGTGTCTGCTCAATTTCGTACCCGATTGTACAAACTGAAGTGCTGGTGTACCAAACAATCATTCAGAATCGCTCTTCTAAGAATCCATATTTCACGCACATACAATCACCACTTCGGTCGTACTACCAACTATAAAATATCTCGCGTAACTATTACACGAGTACAGAAGATTATTTGGTATCGCGAGAAGATCGAAATTTACAGGGGTGCAGCTCGACGGTGGTTTTTCCATCGGGATCGATGGCTAACGAGGGAAACGATTGAATATTCTCGAGGGCAACCGAGCGTTTATCAAGAGCTCGAAGAATATCTCAGGGCGAAAGGAGGCGGAGGAGGGAAGGAGAGAAACGGAGACTGTTGTTGTAGATAAAATAATAAGCTTATGCTCGGTAGAAGTACGCGCGTAGCGTATAAAGCGGAGAGATGCGAGCGTGATAATCGGAAACGCAAAGTGTAACGGGGCGCGCCTCATTGCGCGCGAAATCCCGTCGTGATAAAGATTTTAGATACCGCGGAATAGTCTGCCGAGATGAAAACCGCGGTTTTTCGCCCGGCTGAAAGCGAAGGCGTGATCGAATTAAAGAAACGAAATGTAACGGGAAACGTAGACGAAGCCTCACGTGTGTAATTCGTGAAGTTTTGCTAATTGAGGAATTACGAGAAACGTGTGCCGGATGTGCCGTTTTAGCTGTCGGCCGAGTGTGAAACGAGCAAAAAGGAACAATGGGTGAAAATAGGAAATGATGTGGTAATAATAATTGTCGATGCGATTAATGGGACTAATTAAGCGGCGTGAAAGGGTTGAAAATTTGTACGTTGAACTTTTATATAAAGTATATATTTCATTCATTTTTCACATACGAAAACGTTTCAACAAGTGTATTTATCGTAGAATATTTTCAATACGTAGTTTATTTATAAAGTGAAGTTTTTCGCCTGGAAAGCAGGAATAAATTGAACTACTATTTTTACACCATCGAACATCTTAGTTTTCATTTTAATGTTATCAGATTTTCAGTGTATTTTTAAGCAAATGTTGGAGACCGTAATATCAAAAGTGTGTTGATTGTGCACACAGTCTTCCATTAGCTCCGGACTTTTTATTTCAAGTTCAATTGTATAAACTTTTCCTCCGTTACCGAACAAATCACAAGTTATTCTCGTCCTATTAAACAATCTCCAATAGAAAAAAAAAGAAAAAGAACAACCTACTCCACTGTTGGCAATTTAGTCTCTACACATTACTACTCAGCCATCCATGTCACAATAGCAGTCTCGTGTCAATTTAATTCACACTTCTCGCCTGTTGCCTGAATTCCATCGAGGTTTTTTTGTGCAAATGAAATCTGCATAAGCGCCATCCGTGAAGTAAAACTTCTCGTGGAATTTCCGATGCTTATCCTCGCACTTTTGCAATAAAGCGAAACAATAACACATAACTTGACAATGCGGTTATCTTTCGATTCGACTCGCGATACGTACCTACAATATGGAGCAACAAAAAGCAAGCACGCACGATCGACGTTTAGGTTGACGAACACGTCGCCGATATCGCGACGAAGAGATTCGTCGAAGGTGTTTGTTGACGCGAAGAACTCGACGACGTTCCAGCGGCGGCGGCGTTGAGGATTCCACGGAAAATAACAGGGAATAAAATCGAACGAAACGCCCGTGAGACTCGGGCACTTGCGCGGTTACATACCTGAGCAACCGGATCTCATTGACTTCTTGACCTTCGTGTTTAAGAAATGGTGTTCCCTTGACCTGGGAATAAATAAACTGACGAAACCGCTGCGCCCCGCAATATCACTTTAGCCGAAGCGTATTTATACGCTTTTCCACGGTATCCGTGGCTCTATTACACGTAAGCAAAGTATTAAGCGCTACTCGGTAATTGAAACTGGATACCCCGATGCTGTTCCTTTATCTGTCATTATGGGATCGCTGGTTGGTGAACACCGGTTATATACTCATAACGACCGCGGCCCCAGCTTTTAACCCGCTTAATTTCGTCAATTAATTATTAGAATCGATCGACCTCAGCATCTCTATTTCAGCTTCCGTTTCTCCCTTAACGCGTGTATAATACAGATCGGCCAAAGAGAGAGAGGGGTGGAGGGGAGAAGAACGCTTCACCAAGAGATACCGTATCACCTGGCAACGTTACCGGCTTAATTAGCACGAGAAACGTAAATTTCTCCGCGTTATAGACTAGAAGAGGAGATAAGTAAATTGCTCTATAGAGAGGATTTTTAACGCGTCGAATAACGAGTAGCCTAGAGGTAGGAAAGGAGAAGCACGCACGTTCGTGCGTTACGACATCGAACAGCTCGACCGAGCGTTAATTACCGTCGAAAACGTTCATTTTCCGTCGAACCTAGCGAGATAATTATTCCCGAGCTCTCTCTATTTTCAGCTCTTAGTCTCGCATACGCCTCGTTTCGCTGGACGCGTTTTAGAATCGTCCCCGTATGCATAGGAACGTTTGAAGAGAGGCCTAGAACGAGGAGCGGTTTTAACCCCCGTGAAAAGAAACGACGCTCGGCGGCTAGAAACCGGAATAGTAACGCGTTACGTGAAAATTCAACGGAATACTAACGTGACGAGGAAGTGGTGCGAATGCCAGACACGTAGACGTCTCACGACGTACTCACCGGATCCTCATTGACTCCGGATGACTCGAGCGTCATTCGAAATTAACCCTCGGCCGTACGGGATAAGACAATTGAAAATGTAGGTGATATTTAGGATTCGTTCGGTGGTATGAGAATGTGTGAAAATTGTTGGGAGAAAGTTCATTTTTCGTTTATTTAACCCTTTCGCTATATATAGAATACGAGGAAAATTCGGAGACAGTATTAAGTATGGAATTTTATGTTTTAAATTGTATCGTATGTGTTGTTAATATTTAGTAGTGATAAACAGAAAAAATTGAAATTTTGTAGAAGGAGGCAAAGAAACATTGAAAATTCGATACTTTTGTTACCTTTCTCAGTGGAAATATTTTTGAAACATTAGCTCTTTAATTTAGTTACGCAATTAATTACTTAATGTGTACTTGGTGTTTTAAATATCCAACGACTCGTCACTCAGTTAGTTGTTTCCCTTTAAAATTTGTCATATTTGAATTGGGTACCTATGAAAGGAAAGCAATGCCATTACAATCTCAAATGGTTTACCTCCTGCATTCTTCAATTTCGAGTTTAAATAATTTAAAGGTTGAGAGAATGCATATTTTTTAAACGATTCCTTTCACACATTGCTTCGTGATGTTAATTCGGAGTAAGTATGAACTGTGAAAGAATTTACCTATTCCATCTTTTATTAAATCGATACACATAAAATGCGCCTCTGAAGTTTGTACTTTATAGCAATATTAAATAAACGATACTTTCCACGGTACGAGTGCAAAAGAAATTCCTGTTAAAATGTGTATAAAAATACCAAAAAAAAAAAAAAAAGAAAAGAAAACAGAACCAACCAGGTATCTGGGGCAAAAAATTGCGGAAAGATGGCTCGATTCGGAGCAAGATCGACAAAGCATAGAGGCCTGTGCGTAACTATAAATCAGATTATGTAAATCATCGATGACGTTCCATTGACTGCGACCCGATACAATTTGCAATCGAATCGCTTTCATACGTAACGAGGAACTGGATTGGAACTGGATCGAAAATAACTACGGCATTCCACCGGGGCCGATATCAATGCGATGTTTTTAACCGTGACCAGACGCAATAGAACGCGCGACGCACGGTTTTAAATAAACCGTAATCGAGCACGCATTACATAAATCTTTTTCGAGCCTGGACAAGTTAATCGGCTATTTTACCGCGAAGAGGTGCACCAACGAGCCGCATAAATTATCGGGTAATTGCCCGATGACTTTTCCAACGGAACGAGAATGCGTGCCGTTCGATGGGACTTTCGTGCTAATAACAGAGACAGATAGATATACTTGCTCGTTCCAACGATCGTCCACGAATCTCATAAAACGCGATCTGGTTAGCAAAAACTGATCAACCTAAACCTTCCGAACGACACGTGTCTGTGTGTGTGTGTAGATATACACACGTGAATGCAAATAAGTGCAAACTTCTTATCGTTAGACGAGAAGCAGGATTTCGAGAGAGAAAGAAAGAAAAATAAAACGACGGTGGTTCAGATATAAAAATCGAACGATCGGTGGGAGATACCGTTTCGACGTAAAATCGCTCGAATCGAATGGAAAACCGTGTGACGTGCAAAACACGATCCCGACACGAATACTTGAAATGCAGTTTCGTTGTACGCTTTGGAACATAGCGTCAATCAGAGCGTGAATTCATCGATCGCCGCACCTCGCCCCCTTTTTTATTTTCCTTCGTGACTCGTCGTCGTCGTCCTCGATTAACTGAAAAGGAAGAAATCCGTCATTTCACGGGGACTCGGGAAATTGAAAAACAAAAAAAAAGAAAGAAAGGAAAAAAGACAGCTTCTTTGGCGGCCGGTTGTGTGCTGTCGTTGACAATCCGTGCCACTGCTCCGCGTATACACGCTGGAAAATGGGACAGGGGAAATTTATACGTGCACGCGTCCCATCCTCTACCTGTCTTGGTGTAATTAACATAAATCACCGCACGTAGGAGAGCGAAATTACGATTAACCTCCCCGCCGTCCATTCTGTGGCCAGATATTACGACGTGAAATATAGAATAAATGACTCATGGTCGATTATATTCGTCTCGTTAGTTGCATATTGTTATCGTAGCCCAGTTAACGGAGAAAATGCGAAGATGCGGTGGAAACAACGTTTTGTTAGCGCCCGGTAGTAATTTCTATTTAAATTATTACAGCCACTTCGAACGTGATACTTTATTCCTTAGTCTCGTTACACAATTATTAATAAGCATATGTCCTATACATGTTTAATATATCTAGGCGTGATGGTAGAACTTCGCGTATAGAATATTCACGAATGATAATTATTATAATTATCGGGCATAATTAATCGCGCAGATTATCTGATATAAAATCACACTTTCACATTTGCATAATACGACAGCGACGAAATTTGAACGCGGATTACATATTAGGTGTAGAAATTAATTCGGTGCCATTTTTCGCAAAATCTTCGTAACTTTATCCACTCAAAACTGTCACGCTCTTTCAGAGAGGGTTAAAATCGAAAAATAATTATTTCGAAAATTCAAATTTCGTTTGATTTTCTGTGAAGTTTGGAAGAAAAGGTGTACCGAATTTCTACACCTGACAAAACGCCACCCTCGTAAGTACAATGGTACTGTTCAATTTCGGACAGTATTTCGTGTAATTAACATAATGCACCAGAACAATTACTATTTGGATAATAATTCCTTTCTTCCTCCTTGCCGATAAATCATCGCTCGTTGTCTCCGTTCGATTACCCATTATTCGAACACAATTTCACCCAGGTCGAGCACACAGGTGATCATTAGCATGAGCATTATTCTCGTTGGCGCACAAAGGAACGATTTTTCTCGAGTGGTGGAAGGGAAGAAGAAAGGGGTGTACCTGTTTGTTGTAGAAAAAGGCCACGTTTCGTTCGTGATTTACCGATTTCACCACGAATTCATAGACCTTTTGAACGCGACGAAACGAGAGACGACGCGTCGTCCGTCGTTCTTTGTCGGTCTCGCGCGCGTTCGAAACGCAGCAGCGGCCGTTGCGGACGCATTCGTCAACGGGTGACTTCAGTGCTCGTCGCTATTATCTCATGCATTATGAATGATTCATGAACGATCTCTCCGGTGCTGGGCTACGTGGCCTGCTTTTGTAAAAATCATAGATTTTCCTACCCGGTGTACCGTTTCCGAGAACGACATTCACGACACGTCGATTTTCGGAGCGAGCTGGCAGAATTTTGAAAGCGACACGACGCCATCACTGTTACGCTGTACATCCGATATATTCGTACAGGAATATTCGATATTCGCGCGTCGAAACAGACTGCTAGCGTTAGCTGGGCTCCGATGCGAGTATTCATGGCGAACGGAGAATGTTGTTTCAATTCGAGCGAGGAAAACTGTCGATCGAAAAAAATTTTATAGGAACGTTATGATTCGTTTATCCAGAAATCTCTGCGTTCAGTTGTGTCGTTTAAATGCAGATTATGGTAAATATTAGTTGAGACGTTTTTGTTAATAGGGGGACTTAAGATCAATTTCTGCGTCGTGATTCATTTATGCAGAAATCTCTGTAATCAGTTGTGTCGTTAGATGCAGATTATGGTTACATTAGTTGAGTCGTTTTTGTTAATCACGGAGAATGTTAAATGTGATTTATTTATCCAGACATCTTTTTATTCAGTTTTGAAGTTAACTCTAGTGCATTTTTCCGTTTAAGGTCTTTGGGTCAAAAAGGACCCAAACTCCTTATGTATAACGTCGAGAGAAGATAAACTTGATAATGGCAAAAGTTATTAAAAAAATAAGAAGGCGACGAGTCCAAAAGATCGCGCTAGGGTTAAATGTAGATCACGGTAACATAAATTACCTCATTTTTGTTAATAAGGAATATAGAGAGTCTTAAGAAGCTGATCACCTATTTTAAGTGAACAATCTTAAAAAGACGAAACAGAATTAACAAAAAGAAATAAAATAGATTAGTGTAGGCAAATTTCTGTAAGGAACTTCTTTTATTTTTCCTGCGTTTTACAGTTCACTTCCGCAGGAAATATGAGTATTATTGCATTCACCGTTTTTGCACTTCTCTATCATAAATCCTTATTTGCGTTCATAATTATATCAATTTCCACAAACTTCGTGGAACTTCAATTACAATTACGTCAAAGAACCCCAGTAAATATCGACGTGAAAGAACAAATATATATGTATATATACATAGATTATCGTGCAAAAAATGTTTCTCGCGAAAGAACGCGGCGAACATTTATTATCGCGTAGGTACGCGAAGTTCGAGTTAGACGAACGATACGCAACGAATCACGTACTTACACGTTACTAGGTACGAATGCACGTAAACAAAATATCGTATCTCGAGCGAGCGAATTATTTGCTCCTCGAGAGAACACCTGAACCAATTACACGAGAACTGGTTTGCGTAAGCGATAAAGCGATTTTTAGGAAAACAACGGTTGGTATTACATAATTTTTATTACGCGGCACGCGGGGGGGGAGAACCGCGTACGAGTACACGAAGATGCACTTTATCAGAACGAGCTCGCTCTCTCTCTCTCTCGAGATAAACGTGCGAAGAAAAAGCTGAGATATGATGATAAAGACGCTCGCGACGAGCACCGAGTTAAAAAAATTAGAGAATCGTTCGTACAAAACGGTGGCTCTGTGAAAGAATTCCACGTGAATTGTTTGTGAACGATGAAACAATAAAATGCGATTGTCACGATAATTGTTCACAGAGAATTCTGCGTCTCTGTGTAACTCGCTGATAAGATTCAGATCAATTGTACACAGTAGTTTTCGACTGTTTTTTATTTTGTTTGAGTATGTTGCTATATTTATACGTTTAATCGGGTAGACCTATCATTTTATACTCTGTCATTCACAACGAATGATATTTCATTCTCGTATTACTACTCTGAGAAATTTTATTTCGCAATATTGCTAGATACAACGAACCATCAGTTCGGTTTCACGTTCTAACGCAAGGATCATCGACACTTTTTCTAGATCTCTTTTTATCGATCTGATTCAACTGTAGTTGGCTCGGTTGTCAATGTGTCGAGATATAAAATGTGCGTGGAAAGAAAATGAATTTATACGAGCGTGGAAAAATGACAAATTTAGATCAAGATCGTTCGTACGTTGAATGAAACTTGCAACGCGTGTTTCACGAGGCCAACTTTTCTATGAACGGAGTGCAGCATGAATACGATAGTATTCTAAGAAGACTTAACATGCCATCTTTGTGTGATTGCACGTTAATTGCTGACGCAGTATCTGTATACACAAAATTATCAATGGTTGTTAGGTGGTTTTACTGTGTTCAACCTCGTTTGTCGTTATTTTCGTCTTGCGAGCAATGTCTCTCTTCTCTCCGAACTTTAGAACCGACTTGTCACGCGTTCGCGTGACGCATGGAAACGGCATGTGACATTATTGATTTTTTTTTATTAATAATCAGCTTCTACATGGAAACAGCGGATATTCCTTTGCGCGAGATGGTAAACAGACTCTATGATTCTGAAACTTTATCGAACATTATGTGTGTTAGGTTGTTGCATATGAAACGGTGGAGTAAACATTCTTCATTTCTAACGAGGGAACATCGCGAAGTGACGATCACCGATTTTGGACGATTTTCACACTTTTTCAACGTGAACGTCTATCGATAAAGAGAAAAGAGTACGTGTCAAAAAATTTTGTCAGTAGGCATAGTTTCGTCAATATCGGTGATTATCACTTAGAAACGTTCCTTTTGCCAATATTCGTCTCGATTTCTAAAATATCAGTCTTTCACGTCCCCGAATCTAAGGCACAGAATCTCCATCTGTTAACGCTTCTTCAATGAAGCGAAACTTCAGCTGAAAGCAAGCATAATCTGGCAAGCGATCAACTCCATATTACCTACTCCGAATTCTCAATACAACACCACCTACACAAAATCATCATCATTCATCCGAGTCTAACCAAGTGCACACACTCTTCGGTGAATGTCATATTCCTCCGGCGTTCCTCGAACAAAGCTTCCTATTAATAGACGATCATTTCGATAAACGGTTCGCGAATCCTCGAAATAGTGCACGCTTTCGAAACTCCACCACGAGGCAAGTCTCATCTCCGCGAATTGCGTGGCTCTGCGAGTGATGCACGTGACAAGTGAAATGTAATCGTTGAAATTTACGCGGCGGGGAAACAAGCTTACGTGCCAGAATGCGAAATGAAACCGAACGTGTATGAGCACAGAGAGATCGGTGATGGTTTGACGAAGAAGAAAAAAAGAGCTCGAGAGTCACACCTTAGACGAGCACGCGTGTGTACGCGACTCGATAGGTAGATAAACGTGATTCACCGAAGGAAATGATTCGGTCAAATCGATCGTTGCGCGCATCCAGGTGTTTCGGTCAGCTGTACCGGCCACGCACTTAGGCGAGTTCCGTGTGTACGCGGACGAGGGTATCAGCTTATCGAGCCGACACGATAACGAATCACGACCACGCTCTCGTACACCCTCGGTGCAGGTGAACTCTATGAAGTTTCCCCGAATCAAGATATCTCTATTCAGTTTCGATAAAAGCCACTCGACACGATTTTTCATCTCTCTTCGCTTTTCTATATGCTGGCCCACGTCTACGCACTTGTGCCTCTTGTTTACAATCCGGATTTTTACGTTTCCACGTCTATGTGTGTGTAGAAATCGATTGGAAATTGTACCGAAAGGAATGTGGTTGGGTCTAGTGTGACTGTGTTTTATTGAGGTTGGTGTAGTCATATTGGTTTATAGACTTGTCTTTTATCTAACGACAGCTGTTTGTTGTACACTTGTAATTTGTACGGAACGTTGATGAATCACAGGTGATACGAGGTATGCTTTTTTGTTTTTTCTCAAAATCACGATTTCTCGATGTTACAGATCGAGTGAATTATCGATCGAAATTATATACAAGGAATTTCGACAGATGAATAACATCCTGCATGCCACCGATTTATAATAGAACAGACAAATAGAGATAGACGAGAAATACAACATCGAACTGCTTCGCAATAAAAGATAGAAAACGTATCTTTGCGTGTTTCTATTTTCTAGAATTTCCCAACAGCAGGAAGAACGAGATTAGAGAAACACTCGGTGAAACTCGCATTCGACTCCGATAAATGAATGAACGGACGGGAGTTTACATAACACCCGGTGAATTTTGAACCTGGATAGGTATCGAAATAGATCTGACTAGACAATCACGATACAAGGACGTAAAACAGTGATTCCGATAAACAGGTGCGTTTATCTTGCGATCTTTATCACGCTGTTCCACACTTCTTTTCAATTAAGCGATCAGATGTATTCCTATCGAGACGAGATCGCCCGCGATTCGAGCGTTTCTACGAGAAAGAGAAAGAAAAAAGAGAAGAGAGACAAACAGAAATTGCCCTCTTTTTCGCCTTTTGTTCTCGTTCGCGAACAATTGCGAGGCGTGACTCACGTAATGACCGGAGAATTTGCCAGCCAGAGGAGATGTTGCAAAACGTCGCGCAGAGGACGAGCAATGAAATGAATGGCCGCCGGTCTTCTGTGATAATGCACACGGACCGATGTAATGTAAGCCGACGTGTACGAATACGGCTTGATCGAACGCACTTCTCTCTGGCCGAGTTCGCCGAGAAAAGAAGAAGAAGAAGAGAAAAAAAAGAGGCAGACGCGCGATCTTTGGCGCAAATACAACACGTTTCGCCTCGATACGAAGGTCGCGAGTCCGCACAATAACATTTCGTAATGCTTTATGATAAACGAGAAACTGAAAGGTCGGTTATGTAATCGGACGTGTAGTGACGGTGCAGTTTCCTTTAAATTATCGCGTCGCGAAAAAGAAGACGTTGCTCGCTCACCGAAGCAGATTTTCCGCATACCAAAGTTATTAATTACAGTCACAGCTGGGAAGAATCTTTGCTTTTTTTTTTCTCTCTTTTTCCGTGCGTGTCCGGGCTGTACCGCGCGAACGGAGCTTGCTTAGAGAGTCGCGTAACGATGGTGGACAATAGAAGACGAGTGTGACATGTTTGGAAGAGATTACGATGTCTTAATAAGATGTTTATTGGAGGTTCGTTAGTTTGCTGGTAATGAACATCGTTACCTACGTTTGGCTTAATTAAATCTCGGTTTGCCGGACAGGTGGGAAATATATTTACATTCTTGCGATCGTTTTGTTGTAATCTCCATTTTTTATTTTAAAAAGTATTTTTGTTCTTAGAAATTTTCAGTGATTACAAACTTACTCGTAGAATGTTCAAATTTATTTCAAATCACCTATCGTAACCTTCTCCCTATTATTAAAAATTTTCAACGATTAGAAGCTTGTAAATTTATTCAACATAGCAATCCCCGTATTGTAATTTCCTCCTTACTTCCCTATTTTAAAGAATTTCTTATCAACGATCACAAACTTGCTTATAAATTTAACAATCTCCTCCGTGCTTTTTAATGAAAAAAAATTTCTTCTGAAAAATTTTCAAAGATCGCAAATCTACCAATAAACTAAAAATCTTTCTCAAAATTCGTTTCAACATAATAACCAAGATAGCAATCTCCGAACCGCTGTGCACACAGTGCGTTTAACCTAAATACATGCACACAGTTACTTGAAAAGCCGACAGTAATGACCAACAGGCAAGGCAAAGCGTAACCGATGAAAATTCCCGGAATAACTCGATATTTCACCTAATTACGGAGGAGCGTTAGCCAAAGGGCGGTAAGCGAAAATCAAGCAAAAACCTCTTGCATCGCTCGGTATGCAAAAATAGGGCCGGAGTCACGGTTCATCGGGTAATCTTGATCGAAGGGTCTCCGCGCACGGTTCGATCGGGCCATTATAAAGACTTAGCCGCGGTCCGATGCGTTTCCCCCGGCTGCGATTTGTCGTTAAGAAAGGCTAGAGTACGCACCTATAATTAGCGCACTCGCGTGCTCGCCCCTTCGAAATGGGGCCGGCGAGATTGCGACCGGTGAAACTGCGCGCATCTCTGCAGCTGGCGCGCACGCACCGGCCGCGAACGACCCCAAAGCGAGCCCGTAATCGTGTGCTTCCTGCCGCATCGCGTCCGTCGTTCGTCGCGATAGCCTGCGTAGGTATACTCACCTCGTAAAGCTCGGCTCGTACACTCGCGCGAATAAATTTGTGCCGCGGCGAGAGGCTCGCGCGGTTACTCTACACCGACGCACCATGCGACGCAGACCGTGTACAAGGCCGACACGGCGATTCTTTTCTAGAGAGAAGAAGAGAGAGAGAGAGAGAAAAAAACACGCACGCAGGAAACAAGGCGTTATCTTTGTTTGCCCGTCTGGTTACGTGTTTAAGGGAAAATCAGGATGCACAGCCGGGCGAGTTTATGTTTGATGCTAGATTGGAGATTTGCCGGGAGAAAGTTGCAGTTCTTTTTTTTTTTTTCATTTTTGAGGTCACTTTGAGTTGGAATTACTTTCGGGGTAATTTGTGACGCTTGATGGTTGTGTGTTTGATATGGTTTGTTATATTGTTTAATATCACGAGATACACATCTGTTGGCAGGGTTGTGGGAATTAATGCGAAATTTAATATGAAATTCAAATTCGTGTCTGCGTAATGGTAATTAGAGTTAACGTTAATTAACGAAAGTTTGTAGAAGAAAATTTCTTAGTGATGGGAAATGATATTAGTAACAACGAATAGTATAGGACGATGAACTTATTATTATTAATCTGAAGATATTCGAAATATTGAAATTTTTCGGTACGGAAGTCACTAAAAAATTGCAATATCGAATTCATTTTATAAATACGAGGTTAAGTATATTAGTAGACCAGAAATGTCTCATCATTAATCGGAAACTATTTCAGCCGAAGATAGATCTTAATAACTGACCAAGAACGGACCAAGAACAATTTATCACCAAACGTCAACATCGAATTAATTCCACCAGTGCGTCCCCTTTCGATAAATCATCTAAATCCACTTCAGCGATATCTTTTTCTCAACAAAGTATGATTCACTTTCTTTTTCATTTTTGTTTTCCAAAAGAGACAAGCAAAAATCCAACGAAATTTTCTCAAAAACCTAACCGATACCGATAATCTCCGTCGATAAGAGAATATCAAAATAAAGAATTCGTCTGAAATTCGTTAAAAATAAATTTCTCCTCCCTTTCCCACGAGCAGTGGCATTGTTTACTCCTGCGATCGTGACGATCGACAGGCGTACGTCGCTAAATCGACGAAACTCGTTCTCCTTCGTGGCTGAATTTCTTTTTTCGCGGTGGCACGGAGTTGAAGGAGGAAGGCATGGGAGTGCCCCTCGAAAATTATTCCGTGGAGTGTATCTTGGCATCCGATGATTGTGCGCCAGAGGCTAGAGTGGTCTCTCGGAGTGCACGTGCGCCTTGCACGTGTTAGCTGTGGGGCGACCCTCCCGATTCCTGACTGCCTACAGACTGTAACATCGTATCAGGGCCACGCCGGCTATAACTATATACCCACACTTGCCTCGTCGTACTTCATCTCTCTTCCTCCACCTCGCTCCCTCGTTCCGCCACGGCTCCTCTTTTCGATCTCTGTCCTCCTCTATTCTGACGCGATGCTAATTGTAAGCGCAGAGCTTCTCAGCCGTCACGATCACGAGAATACGCAGGGAAATCGTGGAATCGGGAACGCCGTGATCAAGTGCTATCTTCTTTTACGATCTACTAATGTGTTTCGTTACTGGAAGATTCGATACGGCCGCCATAAAATCTTCGACCTTTTTCGCTACCTCGAAATTTCTGAACGTTTCTTTTCTTTTTTCTTTTTTTTTTTCTCTTTCACTTGGACGAATTTCGTTTCATTTCGGATTCTTGGAATTTGCTGTTATACGTTTTTGCAATGAAAATAACTGGTTCTGTATTGTTGTTGTTAGCGTGTGAATTGTGTGATTTAAAGGTATGTTGACAAATGAAATTGTGTGTATTGTGGTGAATGTTAAAAGGCGATTATGCACACTGTCACATGCACACTGTCAAGTATCACGTGTAACTTCGTTTTCTTTCTCAAAAAATCCTTCAATATCCGGTTTTGCACGGTCGAGTTCGTCGCAACCGGTTCGAACATGCACATGTCAGGAAGAGAATATTTTTTCCTACAAGTTTGCTTCCAGCGTGACGCACCAACGGTCTGCTAATTAGCGAATAGACAAATAGAAACGGAGTTGTGTGTCACTGATTGGTGAACACGAACGTTGACGGTTCAAATTATGGAGACAAATCTGGGTGGTACACCTCCCACTTTTTTTTCCCCCCTAATAATCCCCATTAGTCGAACCGGCTTCGAACATTCTCCCTGGGAAAACCGGTAAACGGTCCTCGAAACCATCGATTCTTCGACAATTCAATCTTCCCGCAAGAGAAAACGAAAAAAGAATGGAACAAAAATTCAACCGATAACAACCGAGAATTCTTTCGCGTCGTTGCCTTTCCTCTACCGACGGATTCGAAAATAACCGGTTAATTTATACCGAACGATTATTTCGGCGAGTAGAGGCGCGTGATCGGGCCGCGCAATAAAAATACGCGCGAGCCGAAACGGGAGACAAAAATCGCGGCGCGATGTGCCGCGAGGATCCGCTATTTGCGCAGCTGTTCAAACGAGCCGTACCGCGAAAATACTACACCTCGTCGTCGGTTTTTAAAATATCCGTGAGTGGCGGGCGTGTTTGCGGCGTGCGTGGCACGCCGGTGCACGCACTCGCCGCTCGCCGCGGCCGCCACACCGTCATTAACACGCCGAGGAAACACTTCGTGACCCGTTTTTCGCGGCAAGCCGCGCAACACCCGTTTGTTCTCCCGGCTTAACGGAAATCTAGAGCACTAGGTATGACGATGGCTTCTTCACCTAGCCGCGTGACCGTAGCCCGTGGCCATTCGAAGAACAGAGCTTCTCGTTGTGCGTGCTACGCCGGCTAGACATTGAATTTTATATTTCGAACACAGCACAGCTGCGATCTGTTCGTGCCAGAAAATCATCGCGTTCAAGACGGTGTGACCCACCAGGTGGGTGCTCTTGTTTGCTGACGTGACACATCGACGGCGAAAAAGATTGAACTCGCATTTTCAGATTATAGCGATAATACACACTTCGGTCGTAAGGAACGCTGGCAGTAGAGCTAATTGTTTCATAGTCTTCTTTTCTATTGTTTCGACGAGTACACAGGTAGTTCCTGGTTTCACGGATTAACTGGTTCCTGGCGAACCGTTGGTAAAATCAGGAATTCGTTCCAGGTGATTATGTCATTACATACCGCGTGATTCCCGGTAAAATTTCAAATAAAAGTGTCTTATAGGTGGGAACCTGTATTTTTCGAACGAGCGAGTTCTCGAAGCTAAGATTTTATATTTGAAGTCCTTTCACATCCTTCGTAACACTCGTCAAGTTTTATCTCGAGTGGTCATTGGGACCATTCGGAACAGTATCCAATAAAAATTCCGTTCCAAAAAATTCGTAAAGTGGAAACTACCTGGTGCCCTTAGTTTTAGTTACCTGCCCCACACTTTACGCTCGCGTGTACATTATAAGCAGCTCGTTTTCACGGTGATCGATGTCACACGGCGTGAAATTTATTTTCGAGGACGAGTCTCGTTTACACGGTGACCATTTAACGTGAAATCTATACCGAGCAGCAGGCCGTGGAATTCTGGGAGACCGTTCTCAGGTATTAAACGCACCAGGTAACTCAGGTGCGTCGAAACACCGTTCCCGACCCCGAAACATTGTTGTCTCGAGGAACGCTCGTTTCGCTGTCTCCTTCGAGATGTTCCTGCCGCTTTTCGGCGCACAATGCACAATGCACCGGTGTGGTTTTAACCTAAATACACGCGCGCGGCTCTCTGCTCTCGCCAGCGGTCGCGCGGAAACCTGTGACTGCAGGTATGGTAACTGGGCATACGGAAGAAGCCCGGTAATGTAATTTATGGTCTAATAGAAATTAAGTGGAAAGGAAAATAGCTGCTGGAACGATAATTGTCTTTTTGTTAAACGTGTAACTCACAAGACTACGGTGTAACTTTCTGCGTTTCTGCACGAACCTTTTCGAACGAAGTTTCAGTTATTGCTGCTGTTAGACGACCAAGTTTCCATTGTACCTGTGAATCGATATATCATTTACCAATTATTTCTTTCGCCCTCCTCTGCACCTGATTTTTTGCCGATTTTTCCGGGGAAAAATCACGGTTCGTTGTAATTTTACATTTTAACTAAAGGAACAAGCATTGTTACAAAAGAAATAAGATGACACTTGTAAAATATAGATCAATGGATTCACAAGTCACACAGCGTTATAGAAGGTTATTACAATGTTTATCGTTTCATTTGAAAATTGAAACTTGCGCTAAATATTCAGCATAAGCATTTAACAATTACAAACTGGTGGTTAAATTGCATTGGTAAAGTCAGTTTGCGTCAGCAAATGTCTGGTTGCGTCACAAATTCATTAAATCGATTTAGACTTTAAACATTGTACTTCATATCGTGGTTAAGTTATATATATTTTATCAAAGTCGTAAAATTTGTTATTTCGTATCCGTTACCCAAATGCTGTAACGATTAAATCGGAAACGAGGAACTAGTTGTCCGAGAGTGTTCGTTTTGTTGCTCGCTATTATCTCTGATATTTTCGAGAGAAGAAGGACAGCGATAAAACGGGAGAGAGCACGAAAGGGTAGATTTTCATTGGCCACGGTAACCTCCTAACCCCTTGTAACCCTTGTCACCATATTTCTTGAGAACGACTCGTATCGAAATTCGGGAACGACTCATGAAAAGCCTAAAAGTACGCTGGCCACCCTCGTAACATCACTCAACGTTACTCCACTTCGGATCGATAACGGTGTGTATCACAAGGACCACCTCTGTTCTCTGCTCGACATTTTTCTCTCGACTGTACACAGAATTCTTCTGGCGATCGTAGTACCTAATAATCGATAATTTATCTGCGATGCAAATTCTCCTCTGTAATAAGTAAAATATCATATTAGTTAAATATCATATTTGCATAGAGAAAAATTCTTAACGATCACTTCTTTCGTCCAAAAATTTGGATTCACTGTGCGTTGCAAGTTTCATAGAAATTTTTTAACGAATTTTTTCGTAATTCAAATTAATCGAAATGAGGTGAATTGCTATTTCAAATCTCTGTAAAGAATTTGTAGCAGATTCGATATTGGTGTAAATTGAACAGGTGATCCGAAACTTTTGGGATCGTTCGGTATTCGTGTATTTTCTGGTATATCGCATTATTATCGTTGTAATTGTGATAACAATAATAATTATTCGTCATATTCTTGTGCTATCCCACAATTAAGATTAGAACACTTGCAAATAGTTCTAAAAAATTCAATTGCAATTTGTAGCTTAATTACCGATGACTAATCTATCGTTGCCGCAAGAAAATGCCATTTATCTCCCAGAAAACAACAAATTAATTAACTTCCACAAGTATCCTCATTTACATCACTCTCGTCCGTTGTAATAAACGTCGAGATATTTCTTTAAATAACGCGAGGTCTCCGCTACGAACCGTGAACAAAATGAAAGAAAGAATAAACAATTTTGCTAAATCCCTCGTATAAACGATCTTAATTAAAACATCGATCAGTTTCCACGTTAAAGCGAGTCGTCTGGATGGCAAAGTGTCGTTTCATCGAACGTCGAATACCGCCACCATGGCGGTCCTCAGCGGCGATTGCACCAGGCCCGGATGGTAGGTACCACACGGGGGAATATAACAACGACGATAAATTCATTTGATCGTCTCCTCCGCGGACACCGTATAAAGCCTCCCACGAGCACGCCTGTGGCGACGAATTTTGCAAGAAGAAGAACGCGTTCGTGCGTTAGCTGGCCAGGTATGTCGGTAGAAATAAAGGAGGAAACGGGAGGGAAACGGAGGGAAAAAAGAAAAAAAAATAAGAGTAGAAAGAGGAGGGGAGGGAAAAGAAGAAGAAGAAAAAGAGACAAGCTTAAAGGAAGGTAAGAAGGCGAGCAAGGCGATAAGAAAGAAAGGAAAAAGGAGCGAGGAAGGACCCCCGTGTTCGTTTCGTTTCATGCACCGCGGGAATAGAGTTGCTGCGGACCAACGAGACATTTTCAGTGAAACGTCGGTTATAGTGTCTAAGGGCGAGTGTTTGCGAAGAACGGTTTACTCCGAATTTTTCAACCAGGCTTCCTTTCATTCCGATTTGTCAACGAACTTTTATGTCTGAATCTAGATTTTTTTGTTAGACTGGATGGAGTACGGGGTGTTGAACTGTTTGTTAGAGTAAAGTGGGAGAAAAACTAAAAATTCTGTATCATGTGTAATAGGGTAGAAATTAGATTTGTTCGAATGTTACACTATTTCTACAGATTAGAAATCATTTGTTGCGATACTTGCGGATGACACAAATTTAAAGCTTAAACTGTATGGAAAGAATGAGAATTAATATAAATTTGTTTTTCCAACACTCTGGAATGTTACAGTGTTTATCGGAATAGATTAGAAATGTTTAACTAGAGAATCATATTTATTTCTCTGTTAGGCTTCATTAAACTACGTAGAGAAACTTATCGCCGGACTTACTCATTGGAAGTTACACCAAATCGTCGTTAGATCCTACAGCTATCATTTAACAAAGACAGAGGGGAATACCCACTGATAGACAATGTACCTTCAATCTTTAACCTCTCAACGACGAAAACCGAGTCGTGATTTTCTATCCATGCGAACGGAGATTTAACGTGAAATTCTGCAAAACTGTTCTACTTTTTCTTTTTACTCAGCATCACTAGGACCTAACCGCACCTTATCACTATTGGCACAATTTTTGAACCACGATCGTCCCATCAACGTATCCGTGATTCAACCTAATTGTAGATGAGGTCACCATTTTCCAGTCACTTTTTCAATCTGAACGGATAGGTATCTGAAATGAATTCGTTCTGGCGTGCTGGGAAATTTTTTCCATAAAACCGTAGGTTGCCTTTATGGAAATGAAAGTTCACGTTGAATATACATATTTCCTTCGTGTTCTATGCGCCACGGGAGTAGAGTTGCAGCGAAGCAAAGACGAGCCGTGCGTGCGGATATTTTTAATGAAACGTCAATCGTTCGTGTGTCTGGTGATTAGCGCATGCGGAACATTTTAATGATACGCGTGCCCGCTAAAGACATTACCGGAGTTAAATTTAAAATGCACGTACGCGTTCCATTGAAACGATCCATGCGGCTCTTTGAACGGTGGGCCGCAATGCGTGAAGAAACGTTGAAAAAATAATTTTCTCCCAACGGAACTTTTCTCAAATTGAAATATCCGTTGGCACGAAGCTCTTTTCATCGTTTGTACGAAATTTCTGGTGGTATTATCAATCTTAGAAATTTTTCCGTTCTCCGCAATTGAAAATAAACTTTGTCGCGTATTTTGTTGAAAAAAAAAAAGAAAAATAAAACTACTCTGATTTTTAGTGACGAAAAATTTCAAATAAAATTCAAGTCTTAGCAAAATGATAATCTTCACATGTTCTTCTTGAAATAAAGGGAGAGTGCAATCAATTAGTGATTTTTAACCCTTTCATTTTCAAATTTGGAGCCTTTGATGTACTTCTACCTTAATTCTCCCTTGGCAATCTGGGTCATTGATGATTCAAACCAAATTTCACTCTTGTATCTCTTCGAGAAGAATTTTTATTTTTATTGAAGAAAGTTTGAAAGATTGGACTTAACGAATAATTGTATAATGTAGTAGAGACTTTAATAAGTATCCGAGAATTTTTCTGGATTTGTTTAAAGCCTAGAACAGTGACAAATTTAGACCTAAGGAGTGTCAAAAGATATGTTTACCCATTCACCATTACCCATTTTCCACTTTAATCTAATAAATGAAATTTCAAAACGACACAGCCAAAAAGCAAATTTCACACTCTGCCGCAGAAATTACGCATAAAATCTGTCCCAGGCGAAAGGGTGCAGGTTTGAAACACCAAGACACTCGGACACGAGTAGTTTCACTTTTCTCTCCCGCTGAATTATCGCAGAATCGTCACGCTTCTCTATCGTAGCGACGATAAAAATTGGAAAAGTCAGGTATCACGGGGCATAAAGCCTCTTAGCGGAATCCTAATCGGTGGCTATCATTTACGATAGATATTTAATTAATGACCATCCGCTCGAGGAGGAACAGTCTTTCAGTTACGCGCGGCAGTCCATTAGGCCCGCTCGCGCTTATACTCTCTCAGCCCCCGTCGTCCCGTAAGTAGCAATAAAATCCTAACGATCCTTTCATAAATCATCATCGGGCAGCGTGTTTCGAAAACGAATCTCCGTGTCATGCAAAAACCCATCGAATTGCCCGGCGCGCGGAGGGCTTCGTTCGCTATCCGGTAGAACCGTTGGAATTACACGGCAAGTGCGCCGCGTAAAAACGTTGTTGCACCAGCGTGAGTAATCTTCACGAAACAACGTGGAAAGGTATGAAGCGGAGGTGAAAAGGAGCAGGCAGATGGAGAAAGAGAGAAAGAAAGGAGGGAGAGAGAGGGAGAGACGAGCGTGATAGGTGGCTCTGGTGGAACGAAGACGACGCGAGAGGCGAA
Source organism: Habropoda laboriosa (assembly GCF_001263275.1). NCBI lineage: Eukaryota > Metazoa > Arthropoda > Insecta > Hymenoptera > Apidae > Habropoda > Habropoda laboriosa. Next base: position 1,779,226 of record NW_017100265.1, on the reverse strand, counting down.
AAGGAGAAAGAGAAAGAGGTAAAAGGCGCGTTCGCAAAGGCGACCGAAGCTGGCCGGCCTGGTCGGTTTGGCCCCGTGGGAACGCGTTGGTGGCCAGCTGCACTGATTGCCATGAGAGGACGTGACGTAGTCGTCGTCGAAGCCACACAGCCGCGCATGCAACACGAACTTGTCTTTTACTCTTGTGTGTACCCGCAGCTCTAGCGATGGGACCGAGCCGAGTGTTCCTCGAGCCTCTCTATTCAACGAGCCAGCACGCGAATAAAGGTGCCGTATGCTTCGAGGAAAATAGTTGGATCGGAGAAGGACAACGTTTCAGTTCTTTTTTTTTTTCTTCTTCTTTTAGAGGGGAGAACAGATCTCGATCGATCGAGAATGTTTCAGTTGGGAGAGTGCTTTTTGGAACACTTTTGTACCACGGGGGGCATTGTTTGTTCGGAATTTATAAAGCATGTTGCATATTGTATCTGTGAGAATTAATGTTTAAGTATTTATGTTGTAAATGCATACTGTCTTTTTTTTTTTTTTTGAGGGGAGAGCAGATTTCGATCGATCGATAATGTTTCAGCTGGGAGAACGCTTTTTGGAGCACTTTTGTATTACGGAGGGCATTGTTCTGAATTTATGGAACATGTTGCATAGTGTATCTGTGAGAATCAAAATAAAAATATCTATTTTTCATAGGATAATTATAGTTTAATATATAGTTAATATTCAATTGGTTTTTGCAATATTAGATGAATTTATATTGCAACAGAGGGAGCGTTATCAAATGTTGTCGTTAGGATAATTTTCTACTTAATTATTTTATGCGGGATACACGTTATGTTAATCAGCGCCAATTTCACATTATGTTGAACATCGTTCAAGAAACTCGGAGAAACTCTGTTATCTTTTATGCGAATTAAATTACACATTATACAACTTGGAAAGATAAATATTTGATGGTACAAGTAAAGCTCAGACGGTGCATTGACTTCGCTTTAAGGAACAAATCGTTTAAAAAATAAACACAGGTGCGCCTTTGTCTGATAAAATTAACACTTTTATTCTACCTGATACGACTGATTCTATTTGCACGAAAGAATTCGAATGTAATTAATTATCGCACAGATTACACAGTGGGAATGTTTTGTCTCAAAGGTAGAGCTTTCGAAAGATTTCACCTTTCAAAAATCAGCGAGTTTTAGCAGTTAACGTTATTCTGCACGTGAAATATAAATATTGGTGAATTGAAAATAATTTACAACCAGACTGAATTTTTAAACCTCAACCTGAATAATTGTTTGGCAGTTGTGCAAAGATTGACTAAGCGTTTATGGTTTTGGAGTACATCCTAGAACTATGACTCAAAACTATGACTCACCACGAACTTTAGAATCTCTCATCTTGCTATTATTACAAGTGAATTCGAGCAATAAAAAATTTACATATACACGTCACCTTAATTACCCAGTCAAACGCCAACGGGCTGTCACCGTGCAATCCGTTATTCTAATGCCTATTGTTTCAAATATAGGTTGGAAATCTATTATTCCTCTCCGATCTTGTGCTACATTTTCTCTGACGTCACCATTTTTCGTTTTCACACCAGCGTGTCCATCGCCTCATTTATTTCCCCCAGACATAAATCATTTTAGTCGGCACAATATCAACTATCTCCTGAAAATTAATTAAATCCAAAAAATTGCATCGAAGACAATTCTTCCAATTTTTCCTAAAGATATAAAGCATTCCTCAGTATTACACAAAAAATCGCGAAAAAACTAGTCCAATAAAGTATAGACACTCTTAACATCCTCAACCATCTCTGCCTAAGTGGACGCTAGCTTGCTCAGGTAGTATCTAAAGGCGCACAAAAAATCCCACCATCCATCATGCGAGAATGCTGAAAAAATGGTGCAAGAAGATTCTCTCGTGTTCTAATGAACAAGGAATTCGCGAGCGAATCGGCGCTGTCGCTAGCAATTCGCGGTCTCGATCGTGTGTCGCGACTGGTAGTGGTGAAGCGGTCTGCTGTAGGGTGGCGCGGGAAGGGTCGCGGCGGGGCATGAGGGGGGAGCCACGAGGGTTGGTAGAGGAGGTTCGAGTGGTGGGGAGTGGAGGGGAGCTAGGGCGAGGAGGGTCGCGGAGAGGGGTCGCGCATTCCAGAGAGGCGCCGGCCAGTCTGCGGCACACCTGCGCGTTCGGTTGAATCACGGCGCCTCCGACATAACCCAATCTCTTCGTCCTTCTTCAACCGGTCGGTACGTCCAAGCCGGTCGTTCGGTCTTCGTTTCTCTTCGGTGCCTCGTCCTCCTGCTCCTTCTGTTTCGTCCCACGAAGCGCCCTTCTCCGTCTTTACCGCGTCGACATAGCCTGTCCTCTTTCAACTCGAAGCCCGTTCTCCTCTCCTTCTCTTTCTCCTAGAAATCGCTCTTCGTCCACGTTGCTCGCTGCGCCAAAGCGTTCGTTCCTTCTCCCGCTCACACGTTCTTCTCTCCTTCGTTTTCCATCGTAGAGCCCCGGAGCCTCTCGTTGACTCCTCGAGGGCCCGAGCTCTGGTCCTCCCCCCTCCCTTCTCCCACGACTCCACGTAAGATTTTCCTACGATTTCTGTGCTTCTTTCTCTCCCCCCCTAGCCGGTCCTCTGTCCTCGTTCGCCCACCGTCGAATAGACGACGGAAGGACCGTAGCAGAGAGGAGGCCCTGAGAAAGGGACGATACACCGGACCTGTGGTGGAACGAAACGCACCGTTTCACGAGCGACAAAGACGGAGGGAAAAGAGAGACTCCGAAGGACCCGATCTTACGTACAATCGGAGGCGTGCAGGTGTCCGTCGTTCGTCCGGCGGTCGGCACGTCTGTCAGTGCCGCAATCTAAGCCGTACCGCGGCGGCCGAGGCCCAGTGTAGCGACGGCTACGAGCGGACACCTGTTTTTCTTGGAAGTACCTGTTTTGTGCAACGGCCCTGCGGAACCGCCCGGACGGACGGACTGACTGCTGTGGCCTGCCTGCAGAGAGGTCCCGGCGCGAACTTCTTTTTTCGCCGGGCCGAGAACGTGACGGGAATCCGTATTTTCTTTCCGCCACGTTTCTCTCCCCGGCTTACGGTATAATCGATAATGTTTGCATCGGCGGCAACGGGGAGACGCGTGGTCATCGGTCGAAGCTGCGGGATTAGCTGGGCGTAAATAAGGCGTCTCTCTCCCATTGTGCAAAAAGCAATCGGCGAAATGCAGTTTCGTTGTTGAAAGCTAATGTTATTCAACGGGACGGTTCGCGTATCATGGTGTTTTTGCGTGCTATTACTGGCTAGATAAGACAGATAAATCATTTAATTTTTATTTATTCGTCTCTTTACAATAAATTTGTTTCTCTACAATAAATGGTCGTGCACTGGCTACTACCTTGTCGTATCGTGTTGTATCAATCATGAGACTGACAGTTATTTGACTACGTGAGACTGAGGAGATTACGAGACTGATTTATGCGGATGTTGTCATCTATATAGAAAAATCATTCGAGGGAGAATGTCGTACTATGATTATACCACTTTTGTATTTAATATTTGCAATAATTCTTTCACAACGTTGCAATTGAAACACGATAAGGAGAAAACGTTTCAATCGCTAGCATAATTGCATGATTGTTTATGGTAAAGTAAGTTCCGTTAAGTTTTCGAGCATAACCGGAGCAGCGGCAATTTAAAACGCTGCCGGCGCTTTAAATCATACCGACGTTAAAAAAAAAAAAGGGGGAAAAAATTAGAAAGATATTTCTCCACAGATTTCCTGCTACCTGGCAACTTCCCGGAAGCAAAGCAGCATTGTCTTGGTCGCGGAATGTGAAGCGTTATGCAACTAGTTTGGCTACCGTGTGCCAAACACGCGGCGAGAGTAGCGATAGAGAGCAACGCCTCGTGTTTCTTTTTTCTCCGTCTCTCTTCCCGAAGCGTTCGTTCTCGCGCGCGGTCGAAATCTCTTTTTCCCTCGCTGGGCTGCTACGAGAGCAGAACTAGAGCACACAGAAGGGAATAGGGAGGAAACGTGAAAGGAGACTCGCACGGTTTACGCGAAGAACGCGACTGGGCCCGATAATCCTGCCGGACGTGAGAGACCTGAGACTCATTCAGTGACGTGGGAACGTGTGCACATACCATTCATAAGTCGGCCGTACCGTGTGTGAGACAGGCTGCAACGAACGTGTGTGCGTGCAATCTAGAAGCCGTAGAAGCGCGCGCACACACAACCGTAACGAGCTGTTTGTCTCAATTTGAGTCGCGAGAGTTTCATCGAGATAGTCGGTCGGAAAGCAATTTTTTCGCTACCGGCTAATAAATCATGTAAGGAAGCTTAGCTCTCTACCCCCGATGACGTTGAAATACGACTGTGAGAGATAGTAATATAGGATGAAGTAATTTATGTTTCCTCCTCGTTTGTCGCCAAACCGAACGATCATATCGTCGTTTCTTTCTTGTTTATTACGATTTTCCCTACGGACAATCCGCTTGATCGAGTTCGACGACCGCTCAAACCTTTCACTCGTATCGAGAGAGCCACCAGGACACCCGCAGCCTTTCCTTCACGGCTCAAAACGAGTGTCGTGGGATTCGTGGGAGCCTGTTTTCCGTTCTTCTTGCCTTGTTCCATCGCGACCACGGACCCCACGCCGTTGTTTTATTGTTGGACGACCGCGAGGGAGAGCTCGAATTTCTGCTAAGATTGGAGAACACGCCTTAGGCGACACCCGTTCTCGGGTCCTCACCCCTTCAGGTGTGCGTAAGCTTCGAAACAACGCTCGGTGGAAAATATCTCGAAGCGATCCTCACGCTGCTGCTGCGCTTCCCTCTCTGCGACCATTCGAGAGACGTTGATTTTTCGATCGTAACCTCGCCACGGCAATGATAATTTGATAAGCACATTCTCGTAGAGACTCGCTCGACGGGTTTCTTGGCCAAGTTGCTCCCAAGTGCTTTATCATTTCCTTTTACCCTCGCGACATATGCGAGGAAATATCTGTTACGTAAGTGCTGGAATTAGGGTTAATTTGCTCGTTGGAGGAAAAAGGAAAAAAATCGAAATATACATAAATATAAAATGTTGCAAGTAATCATTACGGTAATAGTACTCTGTCTCGAGGCGTAATAAATAATATCCGTGGACATTTTCTTGTCGGTAGAGGAACAGTTTATATCGATAAAATCCTGTACATATGTGTGACTGCTTTGTTTCCCACAGTTTTTATTCACATGTTTAACATTGCAAATTAACCGTGTAATTATGTCACATTCATTCGTACGTACTCTCGACACGTATCCTTCAAACGTTACCATTTTTCTTCGTTCTTCATTAGCATTTTATGAGAAACAATTTCTTCAGGAGTCTTCAAACGAACGGATTTAGAATTGTTTCTTAAAATTACTTAACCGAAAGAAACAATCCCTTTTATCTAAATTTCAATATGAGAAATTACGAGCTTAATTTATGATAAAGCTGTAATTCCACGAAACAAATCAATTACGACGTTATTAAATTATTATCTTATATTGCCGTGGAAGAGGCTTCATGAAAGCAAGTAATCTAAATTGTTTTCGAATAGAGGCTCTCTCGCGAGGTTCCCATAAGAGTTGACGTGTCCAGCTTTCTCTACTCCGAGGCACAGCTGCGTTAATACGTTCCGGTGAAAGAAAGACGCATTGGCACGACGTGACAAGTGATGTTCCATCGTTCGGGAACCAATCAATAAGACGATCAGGTTTATACCGTTCTCCAAACAGTCCATAGGTACAAGAGTACCTACATATATGTATATATACGTGTGCACGCGTAATTTACGACATACGCCACGATAAAGTGTCGTCAGTCGCGTTTACAGTTCTGTTACATAACGCGGCAAACTTTGTCCGACGGCGCAATTCGCAGATGTTCTCGCAACATCGTTATCCTTAACGCGAACAACAATCCCTGGGGTACATTTCTGATCTACATCTGCACTCAGTGGGGTCCTGGAAACCTTGAACTTTTAGGTAGGTAGGGGTCCCTGAGAAAATTCGAGTATTCGTCCAGGTGTTTGCGAGGCCTAACACCTGGAGATTCTCGAGTTTTACCGTTATATTTGTATAGAGATGCCCTTTATTGTGCGACACAAATTGCTACCTAAAACACGTATCCGAACAAGGCCTGGGATAGATCGATAATACGCGAGAACTACCTTTCGAGAGAATCCTCTTTTAATTCCTCTTGCTTATTAAAAACACTTGCAACCGATCCCCATACCTATGTACCTCTTGAGATCATTTCAATTCGTTCCACGAGTGGAATTCTTTCTTAATGGATTTATTTTTTCTTCTTCTTCATCTTCTTGTTTCTTTCTTTCTGCTCTTTTGGTTTTCTTTTTCACCACTTTTTGTTAAACGTTTCAAGGTAATTTTGCTGCCTCGCCAGCAGTTAAACGCGCTCTCCCCCTTTCCGGTCGACGCGCGGAGGTCGTTTTATTGCGACCTTTCGATCGAGTCTACCAGGAAACGAGCAGGTTTCGGGGACCCGTCGAGGTCGTCGTCGCCGGCAGACAATCCGTGGTGTATCTCCTTTGGCCAGGTGTCCCGCGAATTGCCCCGCTCGACGAGAGGTTCGACTCACGGGGGCCCACACGGCTTTCCTATTTGTAATTAATGAAATGCTTTAAAAGACACCTGTGCGACCATCTCTGCCGCACAGGTGGCAGGCTGGTTATACGGCGATAAAGCTGGGCTTGTACAGGTGCGCGGCACAGGTACGCTAGCACTCTGAATCGGGAACTGGCACCGGTGCGGTGAAACCCTGTCACAAGCGACAACGATGACCGTTTTGGTGATTACACGCCATCCACGGTCGAGACTTATCGCTCGTTAAAGATTATACGGGCTTGCCTCTGCGCGGCGAGTCAACCTGAAAAAGACGAATTCGCTGGAAACACCGTACAACCGGCCACGTTTAATTAAATAGTAGCGGCCGGATCGCTGTTGGATACGTTCGGGGGGCCTCGATCTTGTTTGCGTCTCGAACGGGCAGATCGTGTTTTCGCGTATAAGCGTAGATCGCCAAGAGGATTATGATTTTTATTAACTTTGCAAAATTTCGAGGCCGCATCTTGCCGCACTTTGTATCTGCTTGCTCTTGAATACGATCAGTGCAGAAAGTATTTTCGTATGCTTCTTATTTATCGTGTATCGTAAATGTTCGGTGCAAGTTTCTTGGAGGATGTTCGGAATTTATGATTTCGTTTTATTTGCAAAATTTCCAGATTGTAGGATCTTAATGCACTTTGTATTTACTGGATTTTGAATACGATCAGTGCGTAAAGTATTTCCACACGAATGGTTTTATTTATCGTGTATTATAATTATTCGATGCAAGTTTCTTGTAGTCAGTCGAAAATTTATGATTTCGTTTAACTTGCTACATTCTGAGGTTGCATCTTATGGCATTTTGTATCTGCTGAGCTTAGAATATGGTCAATCCATCAAGTACTTCCATATGTTTTTTATTTATTGTGTATTATAATTATTCGAGACAAGTTTCTTGTAATCAGTCCGAAATATTTGTAAATAATAGAAAAATTAATAACATTAATAATTAGATACTTGAAGATAACAGAAAAATTAGTGTTCTGGACTAATTGTTAGTATTTAAATGGACCGAGAAAGAATTCGTACAGAACCTTTCTGATTTAGTATGTTACATGGAATAAATGAAATAAAAATTAGTTCCATGTGCTTGGAATTTTGCAATACAACAAAGCTGCCAGAGTTTCACTTTCATTTTTAGCCTAAACGCATCTCTAATTCAGTCTACTCTTAAA
>NW_017100265.1:1722870-1771305 GCF_001263275.1 Habropoda laboriosa | reverse complement strand
TCAGTCTATTCTTAAATTATTAAAAACTTATCGTCTGAAATTTCACTTTCTTTCTTTTAGTCTAAAAAATATCGTCTGAAATTTTAGTTTACCTTTTCCATTGTTAGATAGTAAATCCAACCAGTGCCTCACTTTAGTCTCCGCTCCACTCTCAAATAATTAAAAAAAAATCGTCAGAAATTTTACTTCATTTTTTCCCCTACTCGTTTTAATTCCCAAAGGACCAGTTCAAGCGACGTAACGTTAAAGGAAGCATTTCGAGGAAAGGTACACGGGCTATCAATGAATCTGTTAAGGTCTTCACTGATGCAACTGAAGATTAAGAAACACCGAGTTGCCGCGGATGGAAGATGAAAGTGCTTCGCTGAGATGCAATTTATTTATCGTTTTAAATAGAATAAGGCTGTTAATTTTATCACGTGAGGAGATAGCAGAGAGTTTGCTTCACGGAGCGGCGTTAAATGTTCCCGCCTGTGGTGTATCCGTATTATCAAATATTTGTTTCTCGATGTGTAATGAGTAATACGATTCGCATCGGAAGATAGCAGGTCTGCTCGAGTCCCTCTCGATTCAACTTTAAAATAATACCCACGCAGTAATAGCGATATAATAAATATCGTTGCAACGGATAATTAAAGAGGATCTCGTTTGCTCGAATGACTATATCGCTTGGTAAGATATCCTGCATGTTTGAAACATCGCTAAATTAAACACAACAGTTCCTTCATCCTCGTGATTTTCTTCCGTTCTCCTAATCACCCGGAAACACGATCTCTCAATCTCGTAAGACATTATATTACGTATACGTTACAAATGACTGTAAGTTTGTAACTTGTGCAACTTTTTAGGCAAAAGTTGGCCAAAATTATTTGACTAGTTTCAGCAAAGCCACGTGCACTTAGAAACGATGAAACGTAACTATTTGATAGAATTTTCCATGAAAACTCGCAGGAGAATAAAAAAGTCGATTATGAAAAATTTGATTGTGAAATTTTCTTATTGAAACGGAAAACAAGAATTTACCATAATTGATCAAGTAATTTAGGAATGTTAGACTGGAGACAGAGTTTGCTCAATGAAAATTCAAAGCAGTATATATTTTACATTTTACATTTTTACCTTCTTTTGCCTAAACTCCGACCTCACAAAAATCCCCGTTACGATACTTCATTTTAATAACTTAATAACATAAAAAAAAAAAACACTTTTTTGGTTTTATAAGTAAGTTTAAAAATTTGAATAATTTATAGTAACTTTTTAAATAAAACACTCCACAGTGCAGAGTCGTGCAGAATTTTTCAATTCGCTTTCCCAGACTTTTCTCGCGCGCGACATTCAATGATTTACGAGAAAACCATTGAACCCGATGTAATTTACGGTTCCGGGCGACGTTATTCGATCGATGGCCAGCAAAAGCAGGCAGGTAGCCGAAAATTCGAGGTATCGGAGGGGGCGCGGCTGAACCAATGAAACAGCATTGTCCGTGTACTGTCATAAAACGGTGGATAACCTGTGTTGTTTTCACCTGAACTTTCTTCCTTCGGCTCGTTTTGTTTTTACATGACAATGCCCGTTATACACGGGCTGCTAAGGATCTCAACCGATATCCTTTCGTTCGCGTCATGGATATCTGGCATTGTTTCTGACATTGTATAAAGCCAACATTTGCCCCGGTCTTTCTTCTCTCTTGGGGCCCGACCTCCTCGAAGGACGACCCGTTTCGCCGACCGAAATGAGCAACCGGCTGTAAAAGTGGACATTGAGTCACGTCCTCGCCGTCGACTTCCAGGCCAAACGCGTTTCATCGGTCGTTGACGAGCTGCAAGCTGACGTGGAGAGAGACGAAGAGCAGCGCGGAAAACTCTCGTCGTCGACAGAAAAGAAAAACGTCTGTCTCGTCGTCGTCTGACGTCGACGACGGCTGGCCCGACCGGTAAAAAGAGTCGACGATCGACACCTGCCGTCTTCTTGCGGCACAAAACCGTGGAAAAAGGGATTAAGGTTCGCGTTCGATGATTTCCATCGCGTGGACAGTGTGTGTGTGTGTCTGTTGCGCGCTCGAAGGACATCCTGTTTCGTGTTGAGAAGTGACAGACCTGCTTGAAGTGGCACGGCGAAAAGAAGAAGAAGAGGGGAAAAAAAAAGGGAACGACGCGAAAATTATCGATTTGATACGCGTGGAACGGGATATCATACGACGACAGCGCACACACGTCACACCAATACACGCCGCAACGAACAATTAGGGCATTACGCTTCTTTTTTGCTTTTCTCTCTCTCGCGGGGGAAATTTCAGGGAGTAGCCAGGAAGATTATGCAGGTGTACGATATTAAAGGGCTACTCGAATCTTATTTACGACGATATCCGTGGTACAGTTAATTTTACGCCACGAGAGTTATTAACGTGGCTTGAATGATTCTGTGCATTGAAATATACTGGGTGTTTTAGTAATTGTGGGATAATTGGGAAGAGGGTGGTTCTTTATGAAGAAGTAAGTGGAAATTGGAGAACAAAGATGGTTATTGAAATGTACACGGTGTTTCTTTGCTGGGTGATTCTTTATGAAGAAATAACTCGAAATTGCAGAATAGAGATTTCGCATACGAGGCTTGGTTAACCCTCGAATGAAATTTGTGAAGTTAGGGGAAAAGTATAATTGGTTTCCATTTGAAAAAATCGTACAAATTTCAAGTTTATTAGATAGACAGCTCAAATTAAATTAAATTTCAGCCCTAATGACGCATTTAATAGCAAAGAAAAAAGAATTTGCGACTTACTTTTCGGTCAAATTGACCCAATTTCGGTACAAGGGCTAATGAAATATACAGGGTGTCTCGGTAATCCTGGTAAAACTGGGAAGTCTTTGATTCTTTACGAGAAAATAAGTCCAAATTGTAGGAATGAAGATTTTGCATAAGAAGCTTGGCTGGGGGATAAAGATCACAAGATGTTGAATAACCATCGAAACACCGAAAATATTACAGAATTGTAACAGTTATTTTGGTGATTGGGGTGAACAGAGATCACCTTTCTCTCTGATAAATATTTTTCGACTATATAATATACGTGCAAATACCTTGTAGCCAGCGGTGGCTGAGAAGATCAAAACAGTGGTGTTTTGTTTTCCTTATCCAGAAATCTAGCCTTTGACGAACGCCAGGTAATATAAGGTAGCGACTTAAGCCACCGAGGAATTTCAAATGGCCGAAACTCTCGGGGCCGCTTTCAGGCGTAGGAGAATCCAGTATTTTCTTTGCATTCCTTTTCTTCTGCTCACGCACAGGTCATGTCGAGTTCAGACGTGTCCTGGCTCGTATACCTTCCCACATGGCCACCCAACATCTTCGAAGCGTCTTACCTTTTACAAGTCCTTGTCGATTTATCGTCGTCAGTGCACGAACCACCGCGCCATTAATCTATTCGATTTAGTCGCAGTTTTAACCGTGGCTCTACCACCTGTTGGAAGTGTTATTACTTGCTGGTAGAGAGACCGTAACCTCGCTACCTGTTGATAACGACACGCTGCAAAGTTACTCATTTGCTCTAATATAGGATGCATGAACGTGTAAAGGTTGCTTTGCGTGTTATCGTGTCCGCGATTGGCTGAAATATCGATTCGATAATGGTGAGAATTGCGAAGTAAGCCTTGTCAACAATGTGCGCGAAGATTTTTTCTCCATTATAAGGTAATTAACATTGTAGATAATGAGCGAAACGAACGGTTGATAATACGACGCTTGATTGTTGCATATCTGCAAGATATTTTGCCAAAATGAATAATTTCGTTTCCTGTAAGCGTCGAGTACCTACTTTGGTATTCTTGAATGATTAAGATTGATTATCGTGGTAAATGTATTGCGAAAATTAGTAACGCGGTGTATTTTTGAAATATTGGGTAGTTCTGTAAGTTTGTGTCGAATTTTATATAGAAATTTAGATCAGTATTTTGAACATGAAATTCTGTCGATTGTACGATATGCAGCATTGTTCGCGCTCAAAAACGATCACGATGAGATTCTGTCGATTTTGCAACATGCAGCAGTGATCGTGTCGAGAAACTATGAAAGCGACGAATTTCTAATGATTGCAGAATGTCCTTTAAATTTGATGAAAAAGAAAAATTAATCCCCCTTTTGTTCTATTTTTTCTCATTATGCACTTGCTACAAAGCTACTTTGATTTTTCATTAAAATATGTTTCGTTTCGAAATGATCTAATAGTTAAATTATTCATTGTTACTTTCATAAAATAATGCAAGGTTCAAGCAAAAAAGATCTGCAGTGCAAAAAAAGGTTTAATAAATTCAAAGATTGCCAAGATTAATATTAAAATAAATAACCCGCGGAGTAAAAATTGGCTACACAAAAAAAAATGTCACCCAACTCCTTCCACTAAATATAAACCACGGAGCATTGATCAATCTCAACTCCAATGACCCCCAGCTTATCGTTCCACGAGCTCCGAAAACATGCCATTGCGCCTACTTTCCCTCATAAATCCATTAAACTCGAGAATCCTTACTCGAGCCAATTCCCAAGCAAACCGCGCGCGCTACCTAAGCACCGTCTCGGTAATCAAGCACATCGACATTCCGTCTGACAGGGTGCAATAGCCAGATCGAGCAGAGCAACCACAGGCGGCCTGTGTTGGCCAAGCCGAATTTTCATGAAAAAAAAAAAAAAAAAGAAAAGCAAATTCAACCGGGTGCACAGTAGAGGCGTGAGTGGTTTCGTTTCACAGGAGGCCCTCGGTGTACGCACTACCTGTTGCAAACGACGACGAACGACGGATAGAGAGACAGCGAACGGGGCCTCGGTAGAAAAAAGCGAGAGAGAAGGTGCCGCGGGGGCCCGTACACGTTCGTTCTTCCCTCGGCTAGAGAGCAGTGACGGGGGGGCAATCGGAGGGGTCCGCGATCTCTGGGTCCTCCACGGGGCAAGGAGAGCAGTGGGGCCGAAGAAGGGTCCACGGGAGAGATGGAGGGGGCCCTGGCGACAGACTGGCGGCCGCGCACCTGCACTCGCTCGCTGAGAGAGCCGACAGTCAGGGCCGCACCTACCAGGCTCCAGCTCCCCTTCCGCCATCGGCCACGAGACACAAATCGGCCGAGTGCATTCCTCGTGTCCTTATCTCCCACGGAGCTGGCACCGAAAAGGTCATGCATCTGATTCGAGCGGATTTCTTTCCCTTTTTTCTCTTTTTTTTTTTCTCTCCGATTTTTTCCCCCGTTCGTCGTACGGGGGAACGTTTAGGCTGCTCTTTTCGGGGTTATTGCGTGGAAGGGTTGAGGATTTTTGGTTGAAAGGTTCTCCGAGGTATAGTAATTTTGGGATTAGATATCTTTTTTTGTAAATTGAGTTTTTTGAAGGACACTTTGAAGGGTAATTTTGGAATTGGAGAAGTTCTGAGATGACGGTGATTTTAGGATTAGAATGCGATCGTTTGTGAATATCTTTTGAAACGTTTTGCGACAATTTTATTGGTTGGGAAATTTGAGTGTGATGATTTGAGGAGAATTTGAAGGATTCTTTGAAACCATAAAGAGTTTTGGGATTACGGTGGAAGAATTCTTTTGAGAAATGTTTTTAATTACGACTGATTGATGGGGTTGTTCTTGTAATGAGAGGAAGTGAAAAGTTGATAAAGAGTCGTGAGATAATGATTGGGGTATAATAATTTTCTACAACAGTCTGGTTCAGATATACGTATTTTAAGCTAAACGTTTTTATCCCCTAAAAATGATCGTGATTTTAATGAAGATGATACGTTCTGTGATTGCAGTCTGATGTTGAGATAAAAATGTAATAATTATTTAAAGATAATTCGTTTTAAGAATCATATTTTTTTTTTCTTCGAGCATTTTGTGCTCCTCAAGTTTGGCTACGAATTTATCTTTTAATGAAAATGAACCGAAGATGAGTATAATCTACTTATATGTTATTTTTGTAGATCGTCGACTATGTGTGGTTTTCTCATAAATTAAGTAATCAAACGATACTTTGAAATTGCAGGGTAATCGAGAAATCACAATAATTTCGAAAAATACCAGTACTTTACGGATACTCGATCTTCGACTGGTGGGATAAAATACTTGTTATATAAGTGGTAGGATAAGCTTAATTCCACCTCAAATGAGAACTGATGAAAAATTTAGATGAAATGTAGACTTTATCTAGCTCACTGTATTACTATAATTACTTTAATGTTAGATTAAGTTGTTACCATATTATAAACTAAAGAACCAAAAAAAAAAAAAAATCCCAAAACAGAAAGTAGACGCGGTGCTTTATACTCTATAATCAAATATTCCATTGTAAATTGAAAACAGATTCTATCAAATATGAAATAAACAGTTCGTAACGAGCAATCAGACGAATCGGTCTAATTCGTTCTAATTGCAGTCGATTATTAACGTGAATTAAAGATTGGCATTTCAGACGCCATTGAATGCGATCGAACATCGATATCTGCTTGAAAAAAAGCCCCATTGTCGAACGACTTGTTTTCAGGTCATTAGTTGTTCCACATGCTCGAGGCATGAAAACATCCGGTGTTATTCCGAGTTTAATCGTCGATACTATCAATTTCTAGTCGAATAATGTATTATTGCGACGGAGATCTGAATTTCGTTCGTGCATTTAATGATGCATCCACCGATTCTACGAAATCACTAGTTTATCAATTACGTTCATCGATAACCACAAAAAAAAAAAAAAAGAAAGAACCATCGCAAAAGGAAGGAAAAAGAAGGAATCGAGACCTCAAGATTTATTTTCTCGCTGCTGATTCAACTTGTTAACAGATGATACCGATATATTGCAACACGTAATATCAGTGCTACCTCCACGCAGGTTATGGATATTAGATTTCATATATTTCAGATCGATCGTCGACGTTCGATCGATAAATAAATCCTCTCCAAAGAAGTTCATCATTCAAGCTTCTTTTCCCTTCTTTTTTGAACTTCAATCATGCCTCTATAAGCACCCGCGTGTTCACGTCTGTGCACAAGCTCTATTTTCGTTACATAACCTCTTATGTCGCGAGAATCACTTGAAAATACGACGAGGTCTAATCATCTTTGCAAATTTCCCCCCTTCGAGATGCACGTATAATGCACTCTCGTTCCCTTTACGACGACCGAAGAAATCAAACGAATTCTCCGTTTCTTCCACCACTTTACAAACCGGAACGTACTCGAGCTCACAGCCGTAGTTCTAAATACATTCGATTTCACGTATTTCGTTCGTTCCTCTGTCCACTTCATTCCTCTTTTTCCACCGCCATCTATCCCAACTTCTACGCTGACGGAAGGAACCACTTCCTCTAGTGTGGAACATAACCTATTTCTCGCGGAACTAGAGAAGACCAAGCAGACGAGAAAGTGCCGTTAAAGTAATTACTAATCGCGGATTATGCTTCCTATTTCCGTTCTCCTTTGTCTAACGAAGCAGCCTGTGTAAGTACACTTCACTCGCCAATCGAATTTCTCGAGGGTTAGAATACACTTACCAAACTACATAGTTGAAATACATTTTTTCAAGGTTGAACCAAGGGAAGAATCAACAATTGGCCATAAGGTACGTTTAATCTTCACTCTACTTACGTATTCGACCGAAATTCATCGATTTCCACATTTGTTATTGAATACATATACATACATACGTCGAACGAGGTTCAATGGACAACCGTGGAAGATCGTTAAAGTAGATGGCAGCAGTTTCGTCATAGCAAGAACGAAGTGGTCGTAAATTACGATACTTAATTAACGTAATCGTACTGTGCTTTACGAAGTGTTCGTAGGGGCACGAACACGCTTGGGCCAGCTCGTAAGTACACGCGTGTAGGTAGGCCGTGACGATAAGGCTTATCTAGCGCGCGCCACGCCGTGGCTGAGTTTGCATATCAATGGGGAGTTCTTAAGAATAGACACTCGCGTGTCGCATTCAGTCGGCACTCACGCGCTTTAATTCGCACGATTACAAGCTGTTGTTGACTTTCAGTCTCGCGTTTCTTTTCGGTCCGATTGCACAGGAGCACAGTAGCGGCCAGAAGGGAAACTACGGAGACGCTGAAGTTAGTTAACAGTGGCAGCGTGAGAAATTAGAGAAATTCATTCTCGGCTCGTTTGCCGCGTTACACATCGCAAATTACCAAGTATTCAATTTCATCCCTTCTGCTTCGTACACGATAGCCGTTTTAATTGAATTAAAAAAGATGAAATTGATAAGGGGAACAAATTGGACGAGAGTCTCGAGTGGAGTATCTAAGTTCACAGATCTTCCTAGTCTACGTCTATGTCTAAACAATTCAGTTGCTTTGTTTCTCTGTACAGTTTTTCAATGAAATGAGTCATTGAGTCGCGTACTACGAAGAATGTGTCACTGTTTCTTGTTGCTGATGTAGCGACACTTTCTAAAATTCTCTGATCGAAAGTAACTTCTGTTAGTTCAATTTTTGATCATTCAAATTTTAGCGGAATTTTTATCGATTAGTAGAATTCTGTTTTGATATTACTGTCGATATGTCTGTAGTCTGTTAACGAATAATAAAGTCATCTAAATGAAGAATCGAAAAATCTTTGGAACTATATTTCAAAGATAATTGCACTGAAAAAGTATTTGTTAAAATATATAAACAAAGCCGAATTATGCATTTCGAAACGAAAAATGTATTATATATCAGGTCCCTTCCATTATGAAAAAAAGAGTCTATGCTTCTGTTAACGAATAATAAAATCGCCTAAATGAAGAATCCAAATATCTTTGGAACTCTATTTCAAAAATATTGGCTTTGAAGAAATACGTACTTTCTCAATGAAAAATACATTATTCATCGGGTCACTTCCATTATTACAACATCAAAAAGAAAAAAAACATTCCATCACATAATGGACATATTACCGCGCGACTAAAGCACACCGTCACACGTTTTCAGTTCAAATTTCGCCACTGTACAACGTTCTCACAGGTGTCACTTTAGGCGAGCGACGTTTCACATAAAAGTAACGAACAATTCTTCCTCGTTATCGCCTCTGGAAGGAAACCGTACTAGGCCGGAGCGTGGGATTATTGTTCGAGTAGACGTGCTTATATGGCCTCACGGTTATTCTTAATACAACGTTGCATCTCGCGAGCACGCGATAAAAACAGCAAGTGTTCGCGCTAATAAACAATAATGACACGTCGAGCCAGTTAATACCAGCTAGCGCATGATAATTTGCATTTGCCGTAATTGCGATTCAACCACGTACCCACCGCTGTATTCTATTCTCTGTAAGGGAGTACCTACCTATCTGTATCGATTTCTGACTTACGATCACGGTACCGTGTTTTCCGACGACATTTCAACGCTTTCAAGCGTTACATTTTCATGCAAACTACTACTACCAACAGGGGCCCCGTAACTCACCAGCACAGATTCCAGAAAAACCTATTTGTCCGTATATACTTTCCCATGCCGATCAACGAACACGCTTTACGAGCACAGGAAACTCTCCACCGGTACATACGAACCGGAATGGAAGTTCGTTAACGCGGATTTATTACGAAAATCGCTTATAGACTTTAATTATGCAGCATGGCGAGTGCATTAATCATTGTGAGGGTTATACGAGTATATTTACGAATAGGAAGTAAACGATTAGCTTTCCTTCCTTTTCATCGTAAAGAAGAACACAGACTTGTGATAATAATCGTGATTACGCGGTATGGAAAAAATTGGTAAACTTTTTGCGATGGTAGCCACTTGATGTCGTCCAAGGGAGAAATGTTGGTGAATTTTCGTAAAAGTGTGATAAATTTTGGGAAAACTTCTTGGGAAACTTTGATAAAAAAATCTTGGTAAATTTTGGAAAAGGAATGTTGATAAATTTGTTGCAATTGTAGCTTGATACAAATTGTCGTCTGAGATAAAAGTGTAAGTAAATTTTGGGAAAAGAATGTTGGTGAAAATAATGGTAAATTTTGTCTAATCGTAGCTTGATATAAATTCTCGTCTACGAGAAAATTGTTGGTAAATTTTCACAAAAGTGTGATAAATTGTGGTAAAAAATCTTGGTGAATTTTTTTGCAATTATAGTTCGTCAGGAATTGTCGTTTGTAAGATAAAATGATTGTGAAGGGGACGAAATATGCAGTCACTTAATTGACGCGTTCCGATGAAGTAATGAAATACGTCTCGTCTAAGAATCTATCAATTTTATCTTCGCGCTAATTAAAATTAAACAAAAATTTATATTGCTGAATCTCGAAGCTGATGTAACTCTGCTTGCGTTAATGCGTGACAATCGAACGCTCGATACGATATCGTAGAAAGTAATGTTATGGATTCTGCGAATTTCCCTTTAAATAAGAATAGCCAAAGAAATGTCATCGACTTATGTACGTATTATCTCTCAGCGACTTGAACCAGAGATTACAAAAGGAAACACAGTACGTTTACCATTATACTACAATCCCAGTAAAAACTCCGCTTCATTTTCAAAAAAAAAAAAAAAAACTCCTTTCCCGCGTAAAACTTTCCAAACCGAAAGAGAAATTTATTAGAATTCCACCGAACACCACGAAGAACTCTACGCGAGCGTTTCAATCATTTGTAAACGTGATTCAAGTACGAAGTATAATTTTGCAAATGCGATGGAATAAATTTGTAAGTATAATTGAATCACAATTTGCAAACTCACGCTGTGTCCTCTTTACAATCTAAAACCTCCCAGTCTTTCGTTTCGAAACCTTCGAAACTTGGTTCCAACTCCTCGCCCACTGTGAACCATTTTTTACCCGATATGTAACAATTTCCTCCCTCCGTTGTACCCTGAAAACGGAGAAACGGCGTGTCGCGTATGAAAAGACGATTCATACGGTAATACGTTCGTTTTCGAACCTTGAAATCAAAGAGGAAACAAAACGCGCGGGTGCCAACCATAAAAGGTCGTTCATGAATATGCATCGCGAAAGTGCAAGAAGCGAAATGAGTAATAGCTATGGCGAAGAAGAGGAGAAGGGCGGAGGAGAAGGAGGTATAATGAGAGGTTGATTATGATGTAAGCGGTTTATCCAGGTATAATGATTCGGGTAGCAGATTGCGACCAATGAATGCCTTCACTTTCTACCTTTACACCCATTGTCCACGGCATTGTCGAGCAATGCAACACGATTGTTCACGACTCTCCCGATGTCTGACCTTTTCCACATGATATTTATAAGATTTGCGCCACGACGACCGTGACTTTAGGTGAGGTCGTTATGCAAATCGCGCGTCCTTACATTTATTATGTCTGTTAAGTGCTTACGTCAGATCAGGTTTTGGAAATACATAATGTTATTCGAAGAAGTGGCTCGATTTTGCCCGATGAGAGTTTGAAATGATTTTCTGAAGTAGGTACACTTGGACAACGGTATTTAAAGAAATTTATTTTGCTCTTCGACGAGATGAAACATTTTCGTAGGTATATTACCGGATGCTGGTAACATGTACTTGTTACTTGGTGTTTTTTAGCAGGATTATTTTGGAATTACGAGGTGTTAGTTTTTGGACGAACTACGTTCCTCGTTGTTATCTTATTTTAAGTGTGCTGATCGTCGAGTACCTACTTTCGATAATAGTTTCGATTTATTTTGATTTAACTGTAAATGAAATTACGAGGAGTAAAAAGTTTCGAGGATGTAAGAGAGTCGATAAATTGAAATTTTTTTTGGTATTGGATAAGATGATTTATTAAATTTACTTAGGAAATTGTTAGTTTAAATTGTTTTTTTTTTTTTAGAAATGATTAGGATGTAGAAATTTATGATGATTGTAGCTGGTCGAATGTAAAATACTGACGAGCGTCGTCCAATTAAGTAACTGAATTTTTTTGCTACGTTAGCACGAAGATTTTCAGATGAACAGGAAGGAAGTGGTCGTATTTCTAACTGCGATATGAAAAAGTGAGCAGCGGAACGGGAGCAAACTTAGTGCTGGATATAAAAGAAGAAATTTATTTCTTATAATTTTGCTAACTTACCGTCCGTGTGTAATTAATAATCGTTATTTATAATACTCGATCGGTAAATATTGTTCAATAAACAAAAACTATATTTTTCTATTATTACACTTCCAAACCAAAACGCCTATTTCACTGTATTAACCTGTACATTAATTTTTAATGAAAATTTCATTTGTTTGTTTATGAAAAAATGCATATTAAAAGCATATTAAATTCGATTTCATTCAATTAAATTTTTAATCTATGCATAGACTTATATTTATGGTTTTAACATTACCTTTGTATAATACTTACAATTCAGAACTAAATGGAACAATTATTATCTAAATTTTGGGTTAAAAATATTTGCCAAACAATTTTCCCAAATTTTCGTTGATAAATTAATTCTGTTCAATGATCAACTATCATTAATCACGGTTTAACAGGTTTCTTTCACAATGAAATATCAATGAATATTATAACGACAACTTGTCGGTGTATTTAACACGTTTGACGGATTGTTTAACGCGTGACGGAAAAATAATAATTAGAAATACGGTAAGATAGGTTACGTTTAATAAAGTCGTTTAGGCAGCGTAAAGGCGTGTAATTATATTGCGTAATGTGTCAACATGTCGAAAACGTACAATATTCGATAAATTTTTACGTCTCTATCTGATCAATTTTTCGATAGCCACTTGACACGATCGCTTGGCCGATTTAATTTATTGTAGGCATAGGATTGTCACGTGTTTAACAAGAACGATAACAGTGCGCTTATAAGATTTGTGAGACTGTGACTTGGATTTGCATACTGGGTCGACGTGATATCTTAATCGTGCTTTACAATAAGTAGTAATATACTTAAAACTTGGAGGGGAAATTCGTTCGATTCTTGACACCGCTATTTCTTACCAAACTCAGGTATCTTGTCGAATAATTCGAATAAAGAATAGTTGCATTTTAAGGTAACACGATAATTATAAGGCAACATTAGCATATTAACATTTAGTGCCTTTTTTTTTCAAATTAAAATTGATCAAAAAATTATAAACAGGTTTAAGCAAGTTTATTCGAATTTCTGTGTATTTATAAATTTTCTGCGATTTTTAAGGAGAAAAATTCGGTAGAAAAATACTGTAATAAATTTCACGAGTACATGTGCACTTGATTAAGTTTAGATATCAGTTATCAACACGTGGTCGTTATTAAGCAAAAATAATCGATACTTTTCGATCATCGCCCAGGTGCGTTTGATAACAGTCATTAAGGTTATAAAAGGGAATTAATGTATTTTTGATGCTCACACCGATAATTGTGTACGAAATCAGATTGTTAATGTCACGCGAATAATATTCAGATAGCACTCGTCCTTTACGATAATTTTCTATCTGCTTATCTCGCAATTTCAAGTGTTCAACGTACCAAGTAGCATCCTTAGATCATATTTGTATTGCAATCATTACGTATTGCGTAGTATAAGTTCTATAAACATCGAAACCTTCGATAAATTTTGACCTCATATTTAAATTACTTTTATCGCTACGCGTAAATTCGAATCAAAATCGTAGTAGTATTTTATCACTTTACCATCCTTTATTCATGTTAAACAAAAATCTAAAAAACTTCACTGTTTTTTGACTGTGCAAAAACAAATGCAGCTAATTTAAGAATTTTTAAATTGACGATCGCAAAGTTTTCGCGGTACTTTAATTCAGAATAAATTTTTATACTACTTTATCGCTACAATTGAGAATAGTTGTAAAATAATTAACAATGCTAATTTTAAAAAAGGAATTACTGTAAAAATTTTATCAAGTCTGCGATACTATATGAATTATCTTTCGCGTTACAATAGATGGAATTTTTATGATATTCAAAACACCTGTTCCTCGCGTTTAGATAGTTATTGTTGTCTTATCAATTCCCATTTACGCTCTTTTGCGAGGGAACTTTGTTATTCATATTTGTTCGTTGGAATCGTTTCGTTGCTCAAACACCATATAGATGGCTTGATATTAACCGCTATACAAAGAAGAAATTAAAAGATTAGGTCGAGATAATGGTGTCTAAGCTTGGGTAGATAAGGCTGTGTAATTAAGTGCTAGTGTACCTGATCAGACGAGGTTCTAGGATTGTACGATGCAAATTTTCTACAGACGTTTGCTTCGAGTAAATTTGTCGTTCTTCAACCGCTATCGTGGTAGCTTTATTCATTAACAAATAATCTGAAATTATTCAGAGGCAATATTAGAATATTAGGCAATAATTATAATAAATATTTGGCAATATTCAACGCTATTTGGAAAGTATTTAAACGAGAAGAGGAATTGGTACCAATTTTCATAAAAATTTTTCAGTTAAAAAATTGAAGAATTATCTGTATAACTATATCTACGTTTTAAACGAATTTCTTCAGTTTTCATAGTGCGTGTCCTGTAATAATTTTTTAAAGTGAATTTTCAATTTTCAATTTTTCAGTTATCATTTTTTATAGTAAATTTGTAATTTTTAGTTTTCTATAGTAAATTTTCAATTTTCAATTTCTCCGTTTACTGTAGCTATAGTATTTTAACTTTGCAAAAATGATGTTTATCATTATCCGACAATTTTGATTTAATTCTGTAAAATTGATTATTGACGAATATCGATAGGTGATAATTACTTAAGTAAGTAGGTACTGCACTTAAAAGAAAAGCAGCTTTTAACCAGAATTGAAGTGGTTTGATTGATCGTTACAGGGCATCTAAACGAGTTAAATGTTTATTAACGTATTAATAGTGCATTAAATGTTAAATAGAGAGGCACTATTCGTATTCAATCAACGCAGATCCTTGCATTTTACAGACTGCCTGAGCCCAGGTCGTTTAACTTATTTTTTCCCCTTATCCAATTGACCATTATCAAAATCATTAATCTTTTGGTTTTATTGCTTGGTAATTAAATTGCAAAGAGTCGGTTGTAAGCATCGCGCAGCACTTGGACGTGCGTCGTCAACAAAACGACAACGATACACGAGGATTGATTTTCGATTTAATCGAATGCAACTGCATATAAACCTGCTCGTGAACCTACATCAAGATCATATAACGAGCTTCAAGTTCTTTCAAGTCACTTGTAGAAAAATAAAGGAGCAAAAGTAATTCGTACATTCCTATATGTCGGTATTAAAAAATTTTACTATAGTTCTATAAATATATTTCTCCACAATTCACCATTTAATTAGTTTAATTATTCCGTAACGTTTCAGTTTCTTAGAAGTTTTCAATATTTTGTACAGTCCTATGCATTAGTATTCGTAAATTTTAATTAATTCTTGTTGTCTGGTTTAATTAATTCTGAATGTTTTACAGGTTTTAAAAATTTTTCAATATTTCGTATAATCCTGTGTATTAGCATTAATAACTATACTTTCACAATTTTTAATTAGATTAGTTTAAGTATTCCTCAATGTTTCACAGTTTCTTAGAATTTTTCGTAATTTTTTTATTTCCAAATTCTGCTTATATCGGTGTCAGAATGAAAATTCGTCAAATGAACCACGTGGGATTGTTTTTCACAAGTTTTGATACGTATTCGCGATTTTAGGTGCTTCTGTACTCACGGAGGCGACATTCCTCGATTATGTGGCGTTAATACGACTCGGGGGAGCAATCGTTTCGTCTTTCGAACACGTGTGTTCTTATCAGTGGTCATTTTTTTCTCAGGACACGATAACAGTACTTGCAAAGCGTAATTTCCGTTCGTGGCTTTTCGAGTAAACGTCGAGTTGTGAAATTATATTATTTCCAACGACATGCTTTCTCAGCGAAACTGCTAACTTTGTTAGGTTCGTTATACTTGATTATTACTTGAACATTTCATACTTGGAAATACGGTGTATTGCATAGTAATTGTACTTGCTAATAGAGATACACTAATCTGTACATATAGGTTATACATTTTTTCAGTGTGTACAATTAAATCGAATATTTAAGGTTAGGTTATGTAAATAGAATATTTAATTACGATATTTGGAAATATTAATGTCATCGTAAGTTTATCAATTTTTACGAATTTTATGAAGAAAGAAAACTCGAAACATTAATTTCATTGTTAAAATCTACAATAAGTATATTTTCGAAAGCATCTAATCTAATTCTAGATAAAGCAATCAGAAAGGCTCGTTTCCAGTCTCAGAAAGATCACTACACATTCTCCACAATACTAATAATTACCAAATAATGCTTGATAAAAAAACAAATACAAGTGCAAATATAAAATACAGTATAAATAAGAAATTAGAAACAATAATGATAACAGGAAAGAAATTATTTCGTATGCAAGGATCCCTCGAATGTTTATTTTAAAAAGCAACATTTTGGATATGAGGAAAGAGAGCGGAATAAATTTGAATTTTCCACGAAAAGAATGTATAAATCCAGGATTCTCGTCTTCCTTTCATTTTTTTCCCTCGTTTTCACGAAAATGCGAAGCACGCCAATCGGGTACGTTTTAAGAATAGAGCAATGGTCGTAATACAACAGTTATGTAATGGCGTCGAAAATATCGTGGTCGTGTAAAAAAACTGAGGAACATGGTTTAACGCGGCGGGCTGGCGTGAAAGGGGCACGCATTTCTATGTTTTTGTAGAAACCGCAAGTGAATTCGCGGCAACGATCCGGCGCACCTGCGTTTCGTTTCGCATGATATCACAGCCATGCGATAAATTTTCATTGCCACGCGTGTAGGAATAAACTTTTATTGACCATTGAGCGGTTTGAATTTAAACACGCCGTCTGTACGCGCGTAAGAGTCATGTATATAAGTGTACACACGTGTACTGCGTGGAAAACGCTATGAATGTTCCGCGTGATCGTTTAAGGAAAATGTCGTTTACATCTGTAAACGTTACCTCTAAAAGTGACCCGATCGAAAACTTTCGAAGAACGAAGGTTGTCGTTCGTTGTAAACATTGACCTAACCTAACAATTCGAAACGATTCAATTCGTCGTTCGTTCAAATTTAGAGAAACTACATTCGTCGTATTGCTATTATGTAAGTGTTTCGAAAGCTGTAAATTAAAAAAAAATTGAATGAAGATTGACAAAATCATTTTTGAAAGGTAATTGGAATTGTCGAACTGTATGTGTGATAATTGCAAAATTTTTCTTTAATACGTGCAAAATGAAAAATTCAAATCATATTCACGATAGTTTCTTTTCTACACTTTGCATATTTTCTTCTTCCTGCTTCTGTCTAATAAAAGGTATAAATCACGTTTGCATTGAAATATAGTGTTTGACAAGCGGTATTCATGCATTGAGTGATGCGTGACGTTTACATGTCCACTCTATTACTATGTTTGTTATTATAATAGTAAAAAAGGGAATCGCTCGGTCTGATTGACGGCTGATCATTTTTTCAATATTATTTTTACTATTATTCTAAGAGTATTTTGAAAGTGCAATACTGCGCGAGACGTCCTAGAACGATGTCAAGAATATCTTGTGGTTATCGCAAGACGCATTATTCAAATGAATCGAAATAAGCATTTTCTTAACACCTTATATAAGAAGCGTGCAGAAAAATGTCTACGTGTTAAACTATTTGAATTTCTAACGAGAGAAGGAACGACCGTCATTAGCGATAATAATTACGACGTCCAATCAATACGTTCAATCAAACGAAACTGCGTTTGTACGTAAAAGTAAGGTTAGGTAGAATGCATTAAGCACTGAACATGTAAAAATTATTTGTACTATTACTTGAGCAAAAGTTTCTCTACCAGATTCATATCCCAAGATTATGCAAATAATTATTCAATATTATAAGATAGAAATGTGGTTATTACGATAAATTAGTTTCAGTATTGTTATTATTTCAAACTGTGGATAATAAATACATTTCTATTCATTTTCCACGATTTAGAAAAGATACTGTCTGGCTGCGATAAAAGTAACGAAACAATTTAAAACTTTCGATATTACTAGTTCTCAGAAACGATCAGCGAGGACTTTTTCGAGGCCTTGATCGCAATCAAGAAAGATGCGTGTATGCATTTTTCTTTTTTCAATCGTCGGCGATAGGAATCCGCCTCAGGATTCATATACGCATCGTGTCGCAACGTTAGCAACTTACCTTGAGGATTTGAACCGTGATTTCCGTGCCGTGACAGAAGGACGTAAAGATTTTTTTCATGCCCTCTTTTTTCGTAGCGGGATAATCGATCAGGTACTTGAAGGACGTGTTCTATTTGCTGTTACGAATGAAATCTGAATTCAGAAATTGTGTTTCAATTGTTAGTTAAAACTATTTCGAACGAGAACAAATCTTCCAACAGTAACCCAGTGAAAAATTACCTCTATGTACATAATCGTTTGTAATTAGCTTTCTAATACCAATATTGGTTTTCACGTTCGAAAGTTTCAACCGGAAATTGCCACATTGTACGACATCTTGCGAGTAACTTCAGCAAAACACATTTCCGTTGTGGACATTAGAAGTAGCGTCATCATGCGAGCATTGACGATGTTCAGTGGGAAATATAGATTGCGACGTTATTAGTACATGGTACATCTAGAAAAAACTTTTCTCGTGCACTGTCGATAATTCTCACGAAATTGAAAATAAGTTTCGTCTGACACATTCGAGTCGAAATTGTGCGTTATTAAAACATTTGTTTCTAATGACATATTGAATAGTATGTGGTAGTTTGTTTTCTACGCATATTTGTAATATACAGAAGACAATTGCGCGCGTGAATTTACAGTAGTTTAAAAATTGATTACCAAATTGAGTTAAAATAAAGAACAAGCGTTCACTATAACCTACAATGTGCCCGTAATTGCATGAATTTGTGAAATTAATAATTGTTGGAATTAACAAGAGGACAGTGTTTGAAAGAAAAGAAACCACTTCTATAAAGAAAGTCATTTTTGTCAAGAACTAAATAAACAGTAACGAAGATGAAATAACTATAGTAGCTCATCCAATAGGTAAGCTACATAAAGTATGCATTGATAACTTCAAATTAAACGAATCATTTCTACTTTATATTACAAAGTTGATTAATATAGTTTTGAGTAAAATGCGTTGCAAGTTAGTTTTTTAATTTTTAAGATTGTTAACATATTTGTCAGTGTTTGCTCAAATTTTCATTAACACATTTTTTATTACGAATGACGTTAATTATTTCTTAAATAATATTCTTTTAAACAATTTATTGATTTCTTATTCGATCTCATAGTATTTTGTTTTTAAATGATGGAATTAAACGACGTATTTACAACTTGTGTTTATGAACCTGGTTTCGTTATCGATACAAAAGTTTGCATAGGGGACAGAAATGATTCTTGTTTTACGTATAGTAAAGTACGTAAAGTAAGTACGTGAGAAACATATGTTTTAAGAATGACCTGAATGTGTGGAGAAACACATGATTCATAAAGTCCAAGAGGTGGTTTGTATTGACATATGAGGATTCTAAACGATACGCCCAAACCTCGGTCGATTTGTAGATGGAACGAGATATATTATTTTAGTTTCAGGTTTACACAAAAGGCCCTTCGCACTGTTTATTTAACTTACCGTTCTTTATCCTTCTTTCCTTACCACGTCCTTCCTCTGTTTCCATTCCGGAAGCACAAATTTTTTTTAATAACACTCCAATGTTTCCGCGAAATTAATATTTTTGGAATTAGATAGAACGCTATTTCATTATCAATCTTAGGAACGTTTAAAATTACCTAAATCTCTGATTTTCTTACTGTCTTAGCATGTAAAGTAATTTTTATAAAAATATTTAGCATATTTGATTAATTTGCAAATTATTATTGGCATTTTCTTTACATAATTTTAAGGTTAGGTTGGGTAAAAGCATTTTTGACGAAATTAATTATGTAGTTAAAACATTTTTCAATCCTCATTTACTTACTATTTATTTATTAAAATGAAATAGGGTCATATTGTATTTTTTTGAGAGGGAGGGGGAAGTAAAAATAAACAATAATTATAACGTATAACTATAGAAATACTCTATTGGACTAGTTTTTACGCTTTGGTTACAATAACGATTACATTATCTATTATAACAGTTGTTCTTAAAATATTAATGAGTAGATCAATAAATAGTAGTATAATAAGGCACTCTGAAATAAATATAGATTTCAATGGTCACGAATTTTGGCATCGTTAGAAGTAAGAAAACTTTTCGTTCACAAACAGATTGTTCTTCTCTCGTACTCTGATAAAAAGACTCTAATGTCTTCCACTCGACAGAGGTATTAGAAATAGGAGAGCTGTGACTCGTGATTGTGACGCATTGACATGCTCTGATGTCCAGGATGATGAAAATTTTGGATCTCGTGGGTTCCCTGCTGACCACGGTACTGATTAGAACTCGATGACGTTGACGATGATACGTTGCAACTGTTGTTCATCAACATAGAAGCGTTTCCTCCTTGCAGAGCAAACGGCCACGACTGTAACAACAATTATAAAAAGTTTAGTAAAATTTCTTAATTATTTTCGCTGAAAAAAATATCAAAATAAATACAAAAAATATACATATACATATCCTTAAGGAATTTTTCAATCTTTAACATTGAACATATCCTAACATAACCTATCTTTAACATAATACAAATTTTTAATTCATGATTTCCTTATTAATTATGCGAATAACTTTAGATTTACACAATATTTTATTACAACCTTAGAAATTATGATTTAGTTATTACAGATTTTAGTTTAGTTTAGTTTTTTTCTAATATTTAAGCCAAATTAATTTCAATTTTTTCGTACGTTGTTACATTTTTTTTTCTTTTCTTGGAAATTTGGAAATTATAGAAACGGGAAGAGAGAATGTTAATTCAATCGGCTTGCAATGTAAGAGGAATAAAACGTCGTTCTTCAAATAACAGAGCTAACTTAGAATTAATGGTGGAAAGGGTGGGTGGGAGCTTCGAGAGTGATTTGATCCACCTGGAGAGACGTAAACAGAGAACGCGTTTGTGAAGACGACGTTGTGACGCCGACTGGATCCACCTGGATTCTTTGTTATTTTACGGGCCCGTGATACTGAATATTGCAATTGTATAAAAAAGAACTGCACGGAAATACTTTTAGAATTTTGTATTTTAACATTCTTCGGCGACACCGACATTACTGTACAAACAGTTTCCTGCATAAAAAGGATAAAAAATGTTTTGTATTTTGGAATGTATTGAATTTTAGTAATATTCCAGTGTCAGTATTATATTTAATAATTTAAGTATAATATTTGAGATGCTAAATGAACGAAACGTTACTCTTCAAAGGTTTAAAAATTTCGATTCTTTACACTATCTGAGATACTTTTAAATTCATGTCTTTGATTTAATGTTTTTCTTTCGTTGAAATTTTGCAGTCGTAAGAAGTGAAACTACTGTACATGCACAAAAGCACTAACAGTTAAAGGAACATATAGGCAGTTGAGAAATAATAATCAACGGATAATCACACGTTACACACGATACTATGAAGATGAACATAAAAAAGTCAAAAGGAAAAGTGCAATAATAAATAAATAAAGTAAACTATTGGAGAAAAGGAGAATAATATTTGAGGATTATAAAAGAAACCAAACAAATTTAAAAGCAAATAAAAAGTAGGTGAAGAATTCTAAAAATGGAACCAAATAAGAGAACTAATAAATAACAACAAATAATGAATGATTTTAGAAAAAAAAAAAGAAGTCCATAGGTTTTAGGACACTTATTGAACGTGAAACAACTCTAATAAGTGATTGAAAAATTAAGATTAAAAACAAATTTTTCAACCTAGTAATTTCTCGAAGAGATGTAATTAATTTACTTTCTGTACGAATACAACGGGTGTCCTGAAACTCACGAACGCCAGCGTACATCGACTGAAACAGAGAATTTCTTAAAATCTTCAGAGTCGTTCAATTCAACAATTAAACCGAACAGCGCAATTATAACTTACCAGCGCCAAGGATAATGATCTAGTTGTCTCCGAGTGCGCATCCCCGTCGTCCCTGAGGACCGCACGGAGATGAGCGATGTAAGTAGCGGCAAGGCGAAGGGTGTCCAGTTTGCTGAGTTTCGTGTCGGCTGGTACCCAGGGCAATGTAGTCTTTAATCTGCAAAACGCTTTGCTGAGCACCCTCATTCGTGCACGTTCCCTAGCGTTCGCCGCGTTTCGCGGGGCACGACTGTCTAACTCGTCCTTGCTATACTTCTCTTCCGAGACGAACTCATCCTCGTCGGCGTCCAACGTCGGCGTCGAGGCACGTCGCTTGCGTGGCATCCTCTGCAATTATTTAATTGCACTACGTTACTATGCGTGTCGTTGCACATTCATTTTCTTCGAACTTCGCCGCTGCAACAATGCCGTAATGGACTATTTTCGGTCTGTCGTAATTTAGACGAGGAACAAGAAACTCTCTTCTGCCTTTGTCCTAACAGAGATATCAACGAAGAAGAGATCTTCGAAATTTATTCACTCGGTGTTAGAAATGAGAAGAATTTTCATGGAGAATGGAAGGTTCACAAATTGTCTTCTTCTCCGCTGATTTCGAAATGGAAAATGAAGAGAAAGAAGGGGGTTACGAGGTAAACTTTGAAGCACCGATTCAACATTGAAGCATGGAACTCTTCAAGGATTCCAAACGAAGATGGAACACCTCCTCACCTTGGTCCTCCTTTTCGACGATTTTTTTCTTCCACTCGTATTGTTGGAATGTCACGATAGGTCGCGACGCTCGCGCGAAACTAATTGTACGTCAAAACTCTCGGCCGAAGAAGAGGAGGACGAAGAGGAGGATACAGAACGGAGAGGTGAGAGAGAGGAGAGAGAAGATGAAAAAATGATCATTGGCAGAGAAGAGGGAGGTTTGAGACGCCTCTGAAAAGTCGGGCGGAGCTTTCTCAACAGCAAAAGCATCTTCCTTCGACTTAGCCACGTCCTCCTCTTTCGTTTTTCCTGGAGCTTCTCGTCCAATCGTTTGGTTCTGCGTCATCTGCAGCCACCTGGTCCATCCTTTCCTCTCTTCTATCCTCTTTCGAGTTGTATATCCACGAATAGCGCTTTTTTCTTCCCGTACGGAATTGACCTTTGCTCTAAATGTTCCTCTTCCGGATATCCGTGATGTTTTTCTTTTTTCTTTTTTTAATTTCTTATTGTCCCCTGAAGCTCCCTTTCGATAGAATTGAACGTGTGAATTAAAGAGTTCACTTGATGGGAAAATACGATTGTTCATTTTAATATTGAATTTAGTAAATGTTTTGTATAGATAAGTTTTTGGAGAGTTTGGTTATTGTCAAGGATGGTTACGATTTGGAGACGATCTAAATTTTCTTAGTTATCAAAATTAAGTTTTGTGGTATTTCAGCTTTATTTGAACTATTTTCATGCATCAATGAGAAATCTTACAAAGTGTATCAAGTGTTTTAATATTGGTTGGTTTTAAATAGTCTTTTTAAAAACCATTTTGATTTTTAATTAGATTTTAGAAACCCTGTTATTTTCAATTTTCAATTAGATTTGAAAACCCTTTCGTTTTCAATTTTTAATTAGATTTTAAGGACCCTTTTATTTTTAATTTTTAATTAGACTTTAAAAACCCTTCAGTGGAAAAATTTGGATTGTTTTCTACTGAAAAATATTTAGCTCTCCATGTTTGTGTTTTATTTACAATTATTATAAATTTGATTTTCGTAACACTTCTTCTGTAATTAGAAATGATTATAAATGAAATTTATGTGTACACAATTTCTTAATGGTTTAAAAGATGTTTGTTTCTAGACAGCATGATTTTCTATTCTTACTCCCCTTCCACTGTTACCATTTCTCCCATTCAGAGATTTGTGTAGGAGGAAAAACCGTTTGATCTATTAATCCGGTTAAAATCCTCGAGAACGGGCTGTCGACCATTTCGTTGAAAGGAGGGATTCGAAATGGATCCTGTAATATGAGGTTTGCGGTGACCCTACTGATCCTACTTAACATCCTGAAGCAGGAGTTGACTTATTGCTCGACAAATTCGTGAAAGTTCCTCCGCAATT
Source organism: Habropoda laboriosa (assembly GCF_001263275.1). Lineage (NCBI taxonomy): Eukaryota > Metazoa > Arthropoda > Insecta > Hymenoptera > Apidae > Habropoda > Habropoda laboriosa. The sequence continues at coordinate 1,747,289 of NW_017100265.1, read as the reverse complement.
CGACACCTTTCCATGTAATTGGCCACGTTCTCCTGTCAAGATATTTGTAACTGGGCATCTGCATAGAAAGAAATTCTGGAAAAATGTGAAAATTAATGTAAAGTCGAGTTTCACCAAGATGAATTAACTTGAGCCGTATAAAATTTCAAATCACTTACTACGTTACTGACAAAATGAAATATGACGTACAGTTTTAATGCACAGTGAATTTTTGTGTAAGCAAAAATGTAAGATCCTAAGATTTTCAATTTTACTAAATTATTTTTTTAAAATACGTAGAAATAAGTGATATTGAACTGATAATTTTAATAATACTTTAATAGAAATTGCATAAAACGTAGCGTGAATATTGTTCCTTATTTAATGTGCATTTTTATGCATACATAATAGTGCACTTCTATTTACAATCATTGGGCTGAAATTTGAAGTTTTTAATACACAAAAGTGCTTAAACATGGATAAAGAAATTGTTAGATAACATAATCATAAGCTTTTCGTGGACGTTCTGTTGTATCTTACGATTGAATGTGAAATTTCGTACAGATGTCGACACTGCAATCGTCCAAGTAGAAACGAATGAAGTTTGTAAAAGTTATAAAAGGTTTTTTAACTAAAGAATTAAAAGTTCTTTATCGTTGAATTGAAATAATTGTAATATATATTTTTATGAAATTAACTTATACGCATTTGTATAGATTCTTGCAAATTTACATACGTTACGTTGTAGCTTGCAGTTCACTAAAGAGGACGCTAGATCAGCAAGTAAAAATGGACGATGATATACATCGAACGCATTTGCGAATCGTGAGTCGATTCGTACTCTTTGGGCGTTAGTTTTTCGCGATTTTCTCATGTGCAGTGGTGTATTTTTCTCGCGTCCCCAAAATATTGACGAATTTAGTTCGAAGTCTATTGATACGTAACGAACAAGTGACGAACGACGAAGCCAAGCGGACGTTTGGAATATTCCGACGAAAGTTCCGGAAGGTGGTCGTGTAACCGAATTTTTAGTACGAAAGGTCGTATTTTTTGAGAAAATACGTAAGTACTAAAATAGCAAAGATCAATAAATAAGTTATTGCTTCGCGGTTATTTGTGGAATTGCGCACTTGAAGGAGGTTAGGTTGTATATTTGTATACGAAACGTGACGAAGTTAAATATTTTGAAAACAATACTTGTTACGTATTAAGTAAATTACAAAGACTGTGTTGTTTAATTAGTGTTACGTGAGCATAAGCAGGAATTTTGAATTAGTTGTGTTTTTTAAATTGTACTGTTCAGAATGGAAAGGTCTAAGCTTTTTAAAATTCTTTGTTACCAGAATAGAAGAATAAAGTTCTGTTAATCAAGTTGGACTGATTTTTAATAAAGATAGAACATTATTTGTTTTTGTAGTTATTCTAAAAGTAAAGTTTTAATTGAATATGACTGAGGAACACCAATTGCCTTCTGATTCTGACGAAGACGATGAAGATTATGTCCCTGATGGTGCAGATGATGAGCCTGTTTCTGAGGTAGAATCTGAAGGAGATGCAGAAAGTGGTCCTGAAGATGAAAATGATGAAAACAAGAGAGAAAGCACAAAGAGAAAGGGAAGAAAGAGAAACAAGACTACAAAATCCAAAACCAAGAAACATAGAAGAACAGGGATAAAATTGAAGGATGAAGCTGATGACAAAGAGGACAAAGGAGAAGGGAATGAAAAGTCTGAAAAGAAAAAGGAACTCACAGAAGAAGAAGAGAAGAAAAGAGCTGATTCTCTTTGGGCTGACTTTATGAAGGATACTGGTAAATAATTTAAACTAGAACTGTTTATTACTGATATTTATTTAGAAAAGTATATTACTGTTATTCTACATATTTTTGTATGTTTATTTGTTAAAGAAGCAGCACCAAAACCCAAAGCAGAAACTACAACAAACAAACCAAAGGAGAAATCACCACTCATAGAAAAGCCAAAGGTGGAGGAGAAAGTAAAGATTACTAAAGTATTTGAATTTGCCGGTGAAGAAGTGAAGATTGAGAAGGAAGTGTCAGCAGATTCTGCAGAGGCAAGATTGTCTCTGTCTACTGCTGATAATTCTGAGAAAACAGGAAACACTGCTTCACCTGCAGGGAAAGGTTCTGGAAGAGGAAAAGGTTTTAAACGGGCTGGATTAGGAGGTATCTCTTCTGTTCTTGGTCAAATAGGGAAAAAAGCAAAAATTAGTACATTAGAAAAATCGAAGTTAGATTGGGACAGTTATAAAAAAGAAGAGAATTTGGAAGAAGAGATTACTACTCATAACAAAGGCAAAGATGGATATTTAGAACGCCAAGACTTTTTACAAAGGGCGGATTTACGACAGTTCGAAATTGAAAAGCAATTACGTAACGCCAATAGACGCAGTACGCGGTGAATTTATATTTCGATGTACACACGTGTCTCAACCACCGACAATGAGAATCGGTAATGGTATTGAGAGTAATACCTTATTAGACTTGCCAGTCGCCGGCGCTTGTAGTACATATTTAATCAAATTCTCCAAACTCTCATTAAAATATCTAATGCCATGTGTAAAAATGTGGTTGCCTCGCTTGGCTTGACAATCGGTTGGATCTGTTTGAAGCGGTCGAGAGAGCCAATACTGTGAGAAGAGACTGATCATTCCAATGTATTGACGATAATACAGTATGTTATGTAATAGTTTAATTTACTATCTGCGAGCTTTGTCTCGATTCACTATATCACAGAACTTCGCATCGAAGCAGGATGTTTGAAGCTTGGTGCTTCAGAAACCGTTGATATATTATTCTAATAACGCAAGCTCCAGAAATGTTTTTATTCCGTTTCAGTGGAAAATGATGATTGACGCAGTATAAATAGTGTAGGTATTTAATAAAATGTCGTTTGAATGATGAATGATGACGTACGTGTACGTGTCTTAGAAATAATCATGACATATTTTCTTTCATTTACGATCACTGCCTTGGGCGAGTCACGTAAAGCATATTACTATATTTATAAACGAAACACACGAAACAGAAACAAAACGCAGGTTGTTATAGACGGGAGATCACAGTAGTCGTTTTATATTTTTTCAGCAGTATCTATTTAATAATGACATTTACTCGCAAACTACGTGCATGACATATCTGCGCTGTGTAACATTTCATTATAGTTGAACTGATAGAACAATTCATCTGAAAGATCTTCAAAGCTCAGGTTTACCAGGTTTTAAGAATACGTATAAAATAATATTTCATAAAAAGAAAATGTACAAGACCTTATGCTTATTGACTGTTTAACATCGTAAAAATGAAAGATAAACGTTGATATTTAAATAACCATTTCATGTTCATGTTTTATGTATTGTACCTTGGCTGGATGGGAAATGTGGCCAAAAGTATCGAATAGAATGTACATTATTGTTGTTTACATTGTGTCTTTCGCTTGGTGATGTACTTTTGTTTTTACCACAAAGCAGATCTTCAGGTCGTTATATGTTCTGTAAAAAGAAAACAAGTGATACTTCTCATTGGACGCTGCTTAATATCATCATGCAGTATCAGTTTCTAATTTATATTCACATTACTTAATTATTAAGTATGCAAGCCATTAGCTGATAATTTGAAAATATCTCGTAGAGCAATTATAATGATTTTGTAAGCAAATACAAACGAAACACTTAACAGAAATACCGATTCATTGTTACCTTTATTTACGAAATTTCACTTTCCTTCTATCCTGAAATAGAAAACAATTTTTTTTTTAATTTGCTTCAACAGTATAGCGTTGTGTTTAGTCCACTTTTCTTTCTTTTGCAAGTTACCGACGTATTTGTATTTCGATTCCGCGAAGAGTCTCTGGAACAACATCTTCGAACAGGACGTGTTCTATGTACACGTTGTCCGTAATTTTCAGGACTGTGATAAAAATATTATTTTAAAAATATTGTTAACAGCATCTTCAGTATTACAGTGTTTACATACTAACTTTTCGTTTCGACAAAAAGCACGTTTGATTTTCTGTAACTTTTTACGTATACTGGACAATCCTTTCTCAAATATATTTTTACCTGTGCTGAATGTTAATTATGAAAATTGTTATTTCGTTACGACACAAAAGTAACATTTTTTATATAAATGTTTCTAACTTTGATGAACGTGGTTTACAGTCACACTTTTTCAACTGCGTTCCTTTCATGATGTTCCTTGCACGTCTCTTTCTCTGAAGTAAAAATTGAATTTCATTATTCAACGTTTCGTTAAATATTTCTAATTTTTTTTTAAGTAAAATTTACGTAAGAAATTAATTTTATTCGAGATCTACAATAATTGTATGCAATATCTAATAGCGTGATCTCTGTTTTCCTGCAAAAACCAATACTCTCGTGTACTTTATTTCTTATACAGCAACAATCGTCGTATTTCGATAGAATTGCACACTTCGACGGACACTTGCAATGCTTCTTCAAGTTTTGCGTACTAGACCCTGTGACGCATAAGCAAAGAGGTGGCCTTTTCCGGGATTTTCTGCATTGAGATCGTCGACTTCGCGATCTCGTTTGCCTTTTACGTTTTGTCGAACTTCGAGGTTTCTCTTTTACTCCACAATTGCAGCTCTTCTTTTTACACGATCTAGATTTTCTCGGCTTCAATGTTTCCCTGCTTCTCGTGCTGTAAATCGGAAGGTTTACCGTTCACAGAGTTCGAACAAAAACCCTTATAAATTCTAAATTTGTAAAAAAATTGATGGAAGTCATCCTCTTCATTTTTATATAGAAATATTTTAAAGCTATCCCTTACTTTTCATAATTTCATAATAGCAAGAATATGCTAAACACTAAAATTAGATTTCCTCAGTATTTCTCGATAACGAAAGATGTTACTTTTCTATTTGAAAATTTGCAATTTTTCAACTATCATTACTAGTAATTACAAAAAATAATGCAAAAAGTATTCTCATACAGAGGTTAACAGGATCATAAGAGAAAATTGCTCGAATCACTGTAACCAATGCTGCAAGTAGCACGCTTGATCGTGAACGCAGGTTTATCATATTAGATAACGTTGACAAAGTTCCCGAGTTTAGTATCTATTCACTGAATCACTGAAACGGCATGGGAACGAGGATCTCAAAGAATGCAAGGCTGAAAAGTATCCATATGCTCCAAGTGACGATATTTCTTACGAAGCATGCAGGTGGATGCAACCAAGACTATAATTTATTTATCACCCTCTCACCGTGTCCTCGACACCGATGTTGAACTCTCCACGCATGGTCTCGTGGCTTGACATTTTTTGCTGCAAATCATAACGCCAAAAATCTCAATCCCTTTGAACACAGAAAAAATAACTACAAACTTGTAACGCAAAGATAATGAAATAATTGCAACTCGGAGATTATACGAAGTATAATACTTTTTACAAGGTCTTTTGCGAGCGCGTTGTTTCGATCGTTTTGCTGGTTCCCTTGATCTCTTCTTTGACCTCGCGCAAGGAGATCTCTTCCGCGGTTTTAACGAAGTTCTCGACGTAGCCGTGGAAGTATGCTTTTTCGATCGAACATGCTTTTGCGTGCTGCAAAACGACGAAATTTTCACAGATAACTATTTGTTATATTTTAATCATTTTCTTTTTTAAACCTTGCATGCGTTTTATTCGCCGGACACACTGGATCGTTGCATCTTCTGTTCATTTTTCCTCTTTTTCTTCTTCTTTTACGTTGTGTTGAATTTTTATCCGGCCTGAAAAGTCGAGCAGATTTAATTAAACCTTAATAGCGTTACTTATGCGAAACGAAATTCACATCGAAGTAGTGAAATATTAGATTACCCGCTTGTAACGATTTTTCATTAACCTCCCGATATCACGGAAGGCAAATGGAGACCTCATTTTCTTCTTTTTTTACTATAGCGTGCATTTTCCTCGGACCATTTATTCATCTTAATAGTCAGTACGATTCATGATCGAGGCTAATTAGTTTCCAGTATAATTTATCATTTTTTCGTTCGTTTTTGTATGTTTCGAAATGTGAATTCTGTGTAACCTACGGATTTAGCGTGTTGCATTGACAGGTGATTTGGCCGAGAGCATTATCGAAGTATTTCGCGTGAAATTATCGCGAATACGTTCAATCATTTATCACCAGCGCGATCTGTTTACACGGTTATCTCGACGTTTCAACATTAACTAGTCGGTTTATTAAATGTCTGATCTGCTCTGTCGAACATTATTGGGCAACGTTCCGCCTTTTGAGAATATAAATGATCGAAAAGTAGCTGAAATCTCTTGGATCTTAAAATTTCATTCACCATCGTTCCCTAGATAAACGTGTTCCATTATATTGTAGTAAAAATGCAAAACAAACACCTTTTTACACTTTCCAATGAATTATTACTTAAGCATAAATATTTTTCACTTGCAGAAAATTTTTGTCTCCGTTTGATTAATCAATCAGAAAAAGAAGAACACGAGACACAACAGAAAGTTAATATTCCACACCAATTTGTACAATACGGTGTTCCCATAATTACCACACGAAACACAAGCAAAAATATCGCAACGATAAAATGAAGTCGTCCTTGCAACTTCTCACCAACACGAAACGAGTAAAAGGAAGAGTCGAAAACGAGCAGGAAGACGGTTGTTCGAATTAAGAGCCTCTGAAGAATCACAAAAAAAAAAAAAATAAGGACGTTTTATCGCGACGTTAATCGTGGCCATGAAAACGTCACCGACACTCTCGTAAAATCGAATTAAAGACCCACTTTGTGACCTATCACGACGAAATTAAAGCGGAAGCTGCTCCAACTTAAGTATCCGCTGCTGGTTTTAATTGCGAAACAGGTTGGCCTGCGATCTTCAGCTCGAGTTAAAGTTCTTCGTGCGATCTGTACACGTGGTGGAAAATTTTCGAGGACAATCGGAAGCGTATTCCTTCTTTTCACCATCGATAAAAATCGCGGGAGAAGGTGTCGCTGACATCGTAAAGGCGAGTTACGCGAGCGATCTCGTTCGTATCGCGGGCGCCGCGACGAAGATGAAGAGGAGCGGCGAAGAAGGAAGGACGCGTGAACCGGTGGAGAACGGTGCGTGGATGGTTCGACGTGTGTGGAAAACGGCAGCAGGGATATCGACGCCATACTGGCGGCCGTTAGTTGTGGCCTTGCCATCGGCAATTTATTCACCAACCGGAATATCTCTCCGGCCGCGTTCGTTCGGCAACCTCCATTCGTTTCAGATCACCTCGAGGCGAGCCTCTCCTCTCCTCGCGAGGAGAGAGTGTGCACTCGTTACTTTCCCGGTTGCTCAACACGACGATGCACATGCATACGTGGCGAGATTAGCTGGATCATTCGACTAACCGGCTGCGTGTCCAATTACTACACCCGCTAAACTTGTAAATCCCGCCCTTTGTAGAGTGGGTATAGTCGGTGGAATCGATACAGAGAGGTTGTTGGATCGGTCAGGTGTGAAACGGAGGATTTGTGTGTTTTTTGCTCGGTGATCTGAGAGATGGAGAGAGCGAACGAAGGAAATTGACGTTCGTGTTTTTGCCAATTTGATGTACCGTGGATGATCAATTTTATTCTTTTTCTTTTATTTCCTAGCCGTATAGAAGTGAGTTTCTCATTATTTACAATGCTGTAATTTACGTTTTTGCTGTAATAGAAAGTACAATGCAATAGGGAAAGTGAAGGAAGATAATTGAAGAAAATTGCAGTTATTAGAGGTTAAATTTACGAACATTTAGAATTTCTCTTTTTTGGAACGAAGCTTTTGCTTTTCGAATGTTTCACGTTGTAAATGTCTACAGTTGCTGTGTTAAAAAGTACTCGGAGGGCAAAGGGTTAAGAGACTTTGGAGGCTTTCATGGCCTGGATTGCTTGAATTGCTTGGATTGATTGAAATCTGGAAGCTTCGAATAACAATTCGTGCAAAGTCTATGAAATATTCGACAAAACCATGGACAATTCGTGCAACAATTTCGTTTTTAATTGTTCTGGTAATTACGAAAATGCTCTAACGAGTCAGAAATTTAAAGACATCGAATTTATCACTTATTTTGTATAACGTCGATCTTTTCGTTAAAAAGATTCATTTTATAAGAGCTAAAGATTTATTATTTTGTCAAATATTTTATTGAATAGTGAAAAAATAGTTTTTAATACACCCAAAGGGAAAATTCTAAATATCTCGAAAGAAAGATATCAAACCCAGGCCACTTTCGTAATCACCAGCCCAATTAAACTTCATCAATTGAAATCAAATACAGAAAAAAGCGTAGCTGAAGTTAAAGGTAGCCAGAATTATTCTACAGACACTATTCCCCAAAATAACTCAACTGTGCCATCCTTAAAAAACCACGATTCTCTTAGAAAAAAAACAGAAAAGTGGACAGTGCTATAAAATAAACATAACTTGTTCAAAAGAGCACAGATCTTAAGCATCAAAGAAAAATCTCAATAAACACACTCCGTACTATTCTTAGTTAGCCGGAAAGGTCCGCGACGGAATTCAGCAGCGGCGATGCTTGAGACCCGTGCAAAACGAGACGTTTCCAGGCGTCAACGTTTAAATTTAAACCCGTTTCACGCTCCCTAACAATTCCTTCAGGACATTTCGCGTTGCGACGACTTGGCACGCATCGTGTACACGCGGGACCGCGCTTTATTGCGCGTATTGTTATGGAGTGTTAATAATTAAGAGCAGCCGGAGCTTTACGCCGCCCGACCATTACCGTCTCTATTTTTAAGCGTCGCGAAACGCGCGTGCGGCCGCAATAATGGATCCGCGTGAAAGGATATATTCTTTTGTGCTCTTTATTCGGCAAAAATGTAACGAGCGGCGAAACTTGTAGCGCGTTGGAAACCGCCTTTACGCTTTCGACAACTGAAAACGCGGAACTTTGATCCGGTCCAACGTGGGTTTTCCGGAGGATAGGCTGCTCGTCGAACGAATTGCGAAACTTAGATATTGGGGTGCAGAAATTAAAATTTTTTGTTTTTTTTGGGGCTACTCTGAGGAAATAATGACCTTTTTAATGAAATTCTAATCATTTTTCTCTTTCAATACCTCCAACAATAGTAAAATTGATGAAATTTTCAGTGTGTATATAACTGGCATAAATCAACAAAACGTATTTTTTAAATTTTCTTTACGAACTCGAATAAAAAAGTTGCAAACAGTGATCTTTACAGTTTTCTTCGTGATTTCCATAAATTGCAATTTTTTCAAAATTTTCTAACTTCTCAGAGAGACTCGAGTCGTTTGGTCCAATTTTAAAAAAGTTATCCTGTTTTAAAGGGGATACGAATATTATTGTGACTTACGGCACGTAAACTTCAGATTAGCGCGATTTCATTTTCAAGGTGTTGCAATTTATTTTTAGCGAGCGTAATTACGCTTTTTAGCGAGCGGTGTATGTAATTACGATAAGAGAGGAGATTTCAACTTTTTGCCTGTTCTCTCTATCGCGAAGGAAGACACAATGCATGCGAGGAAAAATTGTTGCATTTCGTGTTTTATCGAAGAAGAAATTATAAAAGCGTGGCGAGTCGAACAAGGTGAATTGCGCACGGTTGATTATGCGGATGATTCGCGGGGAAAATTTATTAGGAGAACGAATCACGGGCAGAAGAACTATTATTTCGCGTGTAACAGCGGGGTTTAGCCATTCAGCAAGAAATTATAACAAATGAGTAGTGGGAAAGGCGGTGTGGTTCGTTGCATGTCTTGTTAGGGCCGTTTTAATTCCGCTTCGGCGCCGGAAAATGCCTTGCTCCTTTTCTTTTCTCATGCGTCTCTAGGACTGCTGAAAGGCTTGCTTGCGTACAGTTATAGAGTTAATTCTGATAATTTCTGAAAAGGTAGCGATAATTGATCTAGCGTTATAATTGGAGGAAGTGGTAATTTACCAGGGACTAGGAATTGTTTCGTATTAATTAGTAATTAACGACTTTGTCGAAGTAACTGTATTGCTCGGTATATACACTAAGGAGCAAAAGTTTGGGATCGTACATTGAAAGTTATACAAAATTTTTTAGAAGAAGTTAGCAAGTTTGAGAATTTTTTAACAAATTTTTTATTACTGCAATCGATCGAAGTGAAGCAAATTCCTATCGATCTTCGTAACATCAGTTTCGTGTCTGTAAAGAATTAATGGCAGATTCAATATTGGGGTTGATTTTGTAAGTGGTCCTAAATTTTTGGCTGGTAGTGTATATAGAATATTTAGTAGTTCACAAATTGTACGAAATACTGTCGTATTAAATATTCCATACCTCTTAATTGTCCAAAAGTGATCCTAAAATTTCTTTCCAATTCTATCAGTACTATTATTTTAATTTCCAAAAAATAAAATCCATTGAAATCTAACTTTTGCTATCTTTAATAAAGACTAGTTTAAATGTGATATATTTAAATGGTTATTTAAAACTTTTATAAAGACTGCAAAAGTTAGATTCCACTGGATTTTACGTATTTATTGAAAAAGAAAGGTACATCAGTCATCGTTAATAGAGGTTGAATTTCTTTCGTTTCTCTTTTACTCTGCCATGCATATGCAAAGGATAACTTCGTTACATCTCCGTCGTTAATTTCCATAATTGGAGGTGTACGTGCCTTTCCTTTTCCAGACCGAACAGAATCTGTCCGGCAGCGTGACAAACGGAGGATAATCGATGCTATATCCGTACGAGGCGGTTCTTTCTTAGTAAATGTAATTTCGGTGCACCTGAAGGAATCTGCAAGGCAAAAGCAGAAGGTCTATTTTCATCGCCGTCCCTCCTTCACGATCGGGAATTCACTCCGGTTTCGAAGATTTTTTCGTCCGGACCGCGAATAAAATTCAGTAACGTACTTAGAAGCACGCACAGCCGCACTCCTAAACATTTTCAACCCCTCTGTAACCCCATTTTTCTTCGTTCATGAGAAAAATATTGCGGCCGATTGCAATTTCACATTTCGATAGGAGAAGCAGGAGGAAATATAAAAAATAATTATTACAAAAAAGTGAATAAATAAAATATAGAAAAATGGATGCTTAACTTGAAAGTGATGTGGCGTTACAGAGGGTTAAGTTTCGTCCGCTGATTTTGAACGTGAGATCCCTCGATGAATTTTATTTCATTATTCACAGAAGGTAGTAAAAGGAAGTCTTATCAGAGGAATAGAAAGGAACGATAAAAATTAGAATGGCAAATAAAAGCAGCGAAAAGAGTTTGTGAAAGGAAATAACATCGAAATGTATTTTTATCGAAGAATTCTTCGAAATGTTTGTTAAATTGATAACAGTAATTAGCGATAGTGTTCCTTTGGTTGGATGTTAAATCGTACGAGTTAACCGCTCCTTTGATTTTCTCTATTCTGATTTATGGAACGTCGCGGAGAAAAGAAACGTTCGGTACAGATGTAAACGGATATTCCCTTACCGGAAAGTTTATAGGGTGCTGTTATACGTAAGTAAACCCCTTGAATACGTCACTGATAAAATTCCAGGAATTCCTTTTGCCAGAAGCAGACTAGACGAGACTAGCAATAAGATTGATTCGCACTACCAAGATTCCAGCGTCTGGTTTTACCTTGCGTGCTAGCCAACCAGCCCGGAATTAAAGTTTATCTTCCCCTCTCTTTCGTCGCTGTACATGTTGCACGAAATTACGGTAACAAGTGTTCTAGTTTCCGTAAAGTTGAAATTTAAAGAAAGTCTACACGGAGAAGCGTGATTTTTATCATTCTTCTCGAGTTCTTTGCACCTCGTCGGATTGTTAGAAACTTTGTTTATTTGATATACAACGTGTTTTTGATTTAATCGAATAATTGGTATAACTCAGAAATTTTTCTGAGTTTTGAGTATATAATTAAAATTGAATATATTTTAGGGTGAAATTAGGATCTTTCGGAAAACGTTTGCTTGTCCATCTCTGAATTTGATATACAATTTTCATCAGTATTGAATCTGCTACTAATTTTTCATAGACTTGATATTGACATTGTGGAGATAAATAGCAATTTATCTCATGTCGATTGATTTCAATGATACAAAATTCGTTAAAAAATTCTTAAAGCTGTGGACTTTTTTCTGGGAATTTTTGTGTAACTTGCAATGCACAGTGATTCCAAACTTTTGGCCGGTAGTGTATTGGTGTAATGATATTCGTCGAATAATTAGTAAAATTCAGAAATTTTTGTGAATTTTAAGAAAATCGAGAGTTGTTTTTAGTATTTGTTATTTTGTATATTTATAGTTGAAATTGAATATATTTTAAGGTGAAATTAATATCTTTCGAAAGAAGCTTGCTTGCATATTTCTGAATTTTATATAATATATTCGTCTAATGATAATTAATGCTATATTTTTTTATATTAGGTGTTTATATTGGTGTAGCCTACAATTAGCGAGTGGCATGGTTCGATCTTTTCAGGAGTTAATTGCATGTTCAATTATTTACGTGAACATATCGTTTATTAATTGTCACATACTGAATTACCACTACTTCGTCATACTCGTGTTCAATAATCATCCACAATTAACGTCTTGCAATAATGTATTACCTTTATATTCCTGCACATTGTTTCTCATTAAGTACACGATAGAACGTTTTTAAATTTATTTCAGAATTTACGTATAAATAACAAAATTACCTTAAATTAATTTTATTCGACAAATTACAAAAATTTGAACGGAGCTTAATGTACTTCCACTTTTCTAATTTTGCAAATTAGTTTGGAAACACTTCTTAAGGTCGCTAAGAGTGGCTATAAACACTAATATATATATAAAAATAATTAACGGTAGTATGAAATTTCGCGTAAAAAACATTTCATTCCAATTTTCTACTTATTCTCGTACCTCTCTTTTGTACAAAGAATCACATTCTTTCCTGATTGTAAATACCACGATCTCGAACACACACTCGTACGAAGTGACTCTTTACTCGAAGCAAGCGTTGTTAAACTTCCTTTTCTTTCTTCGCTCATATCTGGTTTGTAATAAAGTATCTACGATTTCAATCATCACGTATGTCTGTTCGCTCTCTACACCGTCGAGATTTCGCTTGGCACACTCGACCACGTGCAAACTAGCTGCAAGCGGGTAGCCAAGCACCGATCAACCCCTTGCTCTTCTATGTTGGCCTCACGAGCTAAATGGACCGCTCGCCTTAAGGATAGTACACTGCCAGTGAGTCTGTGGATTGTTTGTCGAGCAATCTCTGGAGAACGATACCACGCTAAAACTGACGTTGAAAAGATCTGGCGCTTTTTACTTTTTTTTTTTTTAAGTCTCGTTTTGACTTCAAGTGCCTGCTGTATTGTACGTTACAAATGCATAGTCGAGATTTAGCGATTGGAATGTAGATTAGGGTAGGTTAACCCATTTGACACTGGAGCCTTAGTGCAAGAGGAACACTTTTTCTAATTTTATGTATGTCAAAAAAATATTTTTTCTTTAAAGTTCGAAGCAGAGATCGAGAGTAACAAGTATTTAAAAAATTATCGAGAAAAAGTTTTCTGTTGCCCAAGTTTGAGGTAGCAACTGAAAGATTTTGACATCTTTCAGAACTTAACATATTTGTAAAATAGTAATTTGTAAACGTTTCAGTATGTAGCAGTGTATATTGCCACACAGTGGATCACCATACTCATAATTGCTTAAAAAAACCCACCAATGGAGTACGTTATCGTTTCGTATCATACATTTGACCAATATCGGTGTCCATTTGCATGTCTGGTTTATTCAAATCATGCCCCGAGCCGTATGTTATGCATTCCTTTCGTACAGCATGTATCTTGCGTCAACAAAGGAGAGCCTCGCCGTAGAAACGTTTCAACACCGACGCGGTAGCGTGAAATCAGACCGAAACCCGACTGTCTAGTTCGTTTATCAACAGCGTTGCGTTTCTATCCGGTGGAAAAATCGTCATGCTGAAACCACCGTTTTATCTCGACAGAAATTTTCTTCGCCGGTACGAAGAAACTCTGTGCCGTAGAATAGTGGACTTGGTTGGTTCATTGAAAGGAGGAGAAGGGCTGGTGAGGGTAAAAAAGACGTCCACTCGAAAACCCAGAGACCACTCGTGCCTAAAAGCACTTGGATCGGTATGTGGATCAATTATACGAAAGAAAACGTGGCACGAATTAATGTGGAACCGAGGCGTAAATGTGTAAGAAAGTAAAGAGCGGACTTGGAGAAGTGGTACCATTCGACTCCTTTTTTGCCACGTCCTTTCTTCTCGTATACTTAATACGCGCGCGGTAAATTATGAATCGCGATCGCCATGTTTGGTTTAACGAGTCATCCGGATGAAATTATTTCATCGAGTAACAGTCACCGACATCGTTCCAACAGATCTCGTACTTGTATTCAACATTCAATTAACTCGCGGAAGTGTTCGTCCGCGAAGTGTATCTGCTTCTCTTCGTATCTTCTTTTTCTGCTTCTTCGTCTCTCTTCTTTCTTCCCCGGTGACTGTCTCTTACGGTAAAATTAACCTCTCGCCTGGTGTTTCTTGATCTCTGCGCGAAACATCCTCGGAGAAAACCCTTTTGCGAGGTTCTTCCTCGAGGAACTTTATTTATGTTTCTCTTCTTCGATTTTCCGCCTCGGCCATTTCCCGTTGTCAGCCTGTCACCGATGTGTCTGCCCTTCGTTCAAGCTTAAGAGGCCATGTTTTATGAATGGACATTGTTGAGAGGAAAAAAGAGAAATGGATCGATCCAGCTGCATCGCGAATCTATTCCACGACGCGTGAAAAACGTGCAAAAAGTTGTTAGATTCGAAAAGGAGACAAGTTGAAATTGCCACGGTTTGCGTAGAACTGTGCAATTTGTCTTCGTTTGCATCTTTAAATTGTTACGCGGAATTTGTTATAAAATTTGATATAATTTGTAACGTTAAGACAACTGTCACGCAGTTTTAACAAGTGTAGATCTCTTAGGCCAGATCGACACTGGCCAAAACTGTTCGCGAACGGAAGAAGCATTGTATCCACACCGGAGTTTGCTAATGAATCCACTGCTTACGAAAGTGTCCACATTGCTGGCGAACATGGTTTGCGAACTGTTCGAAAATTTCTCGCGAAGACCAGCGTGGACCAGGCTTTAGATGATTCATACGACACTCTCTGCAACATTTTATTTCCAACACTCCATCTCCAAAACCCTGGTGACTAATTAACACTGACTCAGTCTGCGAGGGAAACTCTTCCTTCGTCTTCTTTCTCTTCCACCATGCACGATATTTCAGGGTTTTTCCATTAAAAATGGTCCTCCTGCGTCATTAACGATTTTCGCGATGTCCTCATCCTCGATCATTGTATACGTATACACCACCGCTCGTAAGTTCAATCGTGCAATGCAAAAGTGCGGTATAGTTCGAATCATTTCATTTAAGTCGATAAAATCCAAAGTTTCATATCAAACTCAATCGAGTGAAATTTACCATTCCCGCCCTAATTCACATTTCTCCTTCGGTAACTCTCAGTTTCCACCGAATTTTAACGAATACGATTAAACGTTCGACCGATAGTACACGCAAAAAATCACGATATTAAAATAGTTAAAAGAAGTTTTAGAATTATTATCGCACCGTGTCACGATCGATTGATTAAACGTATTGAGAATGGATTATATTTTGAATTTTTCTCTCCTTAACGTAGGCCCAGGCCGGGCCATAAAAGCCATGGGTCTGCTGACCGTGTTTCCGATCCAAGTGTATAACAAATGTTTCTCCGCATTTTAACCCTTTGCAATCGAGTGGCGACTGAGAAGCGACATTAAATAATTGTCAAATGGTAAATAATTTATCAAGACAGAGAGCAGATCTATGGGCCTCCATAAGTTTGTTCACCAGAGTAAAATAGAAAATATATTGAATATTGCACATTAAATAATTGTCAAATGGTAAATAATTTATCAAGACAGAGAGCAGATCTATGGGCCTCCACAAGTTTGTTCACCAGAGTAAAATAGAAAATATATTGAATATTGGAGTAAAATAGTATAGTTTATACGTTAGTTTTAAAACATTTCGAAGAAGATCCGATTTGCAACCTTTCCTACAGCAAAAAGATCTCCTGCAAAGGGTTAAGCAGTCGTGCGACAACCTCGAACTGAGTACCTGTTTTTCACTCGGGTTTTCGCCTCCGTTGTTTTGCATTACATTTATATCAATAAACGTTTTTCTTTTTTTTCTGCAGTCGATTGAGTCAATCTTTATTCGCGAATTAAAGATCCTCGATAAAACGTAGATTCTCACCCACGAACGGCTATCGCTATTCAACAGCTTCTTCTCCCATCTTCCTTCCACCGTTAACGTCCCTCCCTTCTATCCATCGTGTAAACGAGCTTCCTTTGGCTAAGCGTTTTCTTGGTGGCCACGGAAGACAAGCGTGTCGGGGAAGACGTGTTCGGTCTCTTTTCTCTCGTCAGGGCTACCATTTCCATCCCGTTCCCTCTCACGTTCAACTCCTTTCTCCTCGTTTGGCTCATTCGAGCGAGCATGTTTTATGGATAGCCTTCTGGAGCTTTCGCGGCGCCAGCTCTTCCGTGGATACATCGGGCCGGGGTCCGCTGTATCTGCCGCTATTACCACCGAGCCAGGAACGTAAACGTAAATGAGATATTGGAATTAAAGGCGAAGCCCCTCTCCGCTGGGCTATGGAATTCGACGGTGAATTATTCCGGAAGTCGTTGGCTCGCCGATGCGGATAATACCGTTCTCTATCGCGGATAAAATGTAGGCCGTAGAAAGTCAGTAGGAAGTATAAGGCTCGCGAATCGATCCAACCAGATTTTGTAATTAATTTATCTTTTGTCTGGGTTACGTAAAACAACGAGACGGCGAACGATTGTTTGCTAATGGGAAAGTGGATGTATGGAAAAATAGGGAGATTTGTGATCTGCGGTTAAGCGCGGTGATTGGGCGGATAGAAAGGAGAGTTGGACGGTGTATCGAGGAGAGTTCAACGAGTTTTTCGTTCCCATGGTACAAAATACGGACTTAACAGAGAATTATGTAATTTTCTTCTTTTTTTGAGTATTCGTGGTGGTGTTTTAAAAAGTTTGAAGATTTATCGAAATTTTGTTTGGTAAATTTTCAAATTATATTTCGTTGGGAATATGTGAGATTATATTTTATTGGAAATATCTGAGATATTTGAAAAAAATGGAATAAATCTGGTGATTAGATAGTGTGCATAGAATTTAACGAATTTTTGCTTTTTAGGGTTCACAGTTTTATTTACCTTTTAGGGTATTTCACTTTTTCATTTTTCAAAACTTAGTTTTAATCATATTAACAACATTTACGATCTTCAACGCTTTATACTGTAATAATGCTCTCCAGTTGTTTGCTAAAGTGGAAGTACGGAGAGATTTGTGATCCTCGATAGATGGTGGATATTGGTCGGACGAAAGGTGTATGTGCACAGAGTTTAATCAATTCGAGGATCTCCTAGTGTAGAATACACGTAAAATGAAGAATCGTAATTCTAGAATATTTACGATAGTGCCCAAATATTTTTCGAATTAAGAAAGAAACACATGCTACAGACCTTTGCCATATCTATTTACATCGTGTTAAGAATGTCTGCATTATTTCGTGTTTTACGAAGTAATAAAGTTTCCCTTAACTACTGCAACAATTTGTTATTAGAACATTATCACACGTACTTCACTGTACCTCGAGATGGTTACAAGACCATTAGCGGCACAGAGGAATGTCAGTTGGGTCAATTTCAAACGAGTTGCCGTAATTGAATAGTCCCGGAGAAAATTCGAGCGGACCATTTTCGGTAAAAGCCACACGCTCGTTCCTCGTACATTAACCATCACGAAAGGACTCATTTTGTGACAACAAAGCCCACAGAATTCGTCGGCACCGATGAGAATCACTCGTCTGAGTCATGCCCCGTGATGTAATCATCGTTCTTATCGTACTTTAAACAGGTGTGCTGGAAGTTAAAAAAGATTCACGGACTTTTGGTTCAACGGCGAAATAATTCACTCGAGAAAGTAGCGAATAACAGGAATACGGTGTGAAATAATGTTGGAGCAATTTGTGTTGGGATTTTTTTAATAATGAAGCAGATTTTTAACTTTGATAATAGGTATTTTGTATTTCGACAAAAAGTAACGAGAAGATATTTTCAAACGGTTTTGTTGATTTTTTGATTATGGAATATAAGGTTCTAAAGATTAGAATTATTTTACAATAATTTTATGTTTATTTTCTTTACTTGAATAAAGTAACTTTAATATTGTTGCAAACATAAAAAAGGACCAGCTGAGGGTACCTACATTACCGGCCAAAATTTCCAGAAAAAAGTCAGCGACTTTGAGAATTTTTTATCGTTCGAATCAATTGATATGAGATAATTTGATAAATGTAGAATTGAGATAAACTTCAAGTCTATGAAAAATTAGCAGCAGATGTGATATTGACGAAAAGTGGGAGGTGATTCGAAACTTTTGGCCGATAGTGTATATATCAACTGAAAGTAAACACAAATTAAACTGTGTATTAATACGCATATATTCTGAACATCCTCGAAATTTCCACTTACTCGTTTGTTTTACATAGTTTTCTGCATTCAATTACACTAAATTTCTGAAATATCTACCTTAACGAAACTGGTATCTGTCAGTTATCTCAGAAATTAGAGCTAAATTGGAGCTAAAAAACACTTTCCTCCCATCTCCGCGAGAAAAGTGTCACTAATTAAAAGTTTTCAATTTTGCTAGAAATTTTAATACGTAAATTTACCATCAGAAGGAATGTCAGAAGTAGAACTGTAATACTTCAAATGAGTAAATTCTAGCTGACGTATATTTCATAATTCTGTAATTAAGTGATTTTCTAACGAGAAATTTTCTTCTTGTTCTCCTCGAAAATTTCACGTTTTCTGTTCGCGACAGTTTTCTCGCAGGCTGCGATATGTAGATTACATTTTTATTACACGACATTAAACAAGTAACCCGAGAGTAGTACAATTCTACAAGTAACGATAATTATAAAATTCCGCGCGTTTTTCCAAAGCCAACGAAGAAGAAGGACGATGTAACACTTCCTGTCCTCGAAGTGGCCGGTTGACGTAACCGATATTTTTAACTGCGAACCCTTTTGTCCCGCCGATTCCGTGGTCCTGTTTCACGCTCTCGTCCTTCCACTTTTGTCCGATTCGTCGCTTTCACGACGACCCCTCATAATGTCAGCCCATAGCGTTTGATCTTTCCAAACGAGGTTTCCGCGAATTTCAAAGGTTCGTCTCGCGAAGGCGGCGTTTAAATTCCAAGTATGGCCGAAGCGGCCGGAGAAAGGAATTTGTCGTTTGCAAGGCGACTCTTTAGATACGACTATTATGCGTCCTGCGAGGCAACCATTACAGAGTGAATACAAACGAGCTCCTGATGTCGGACCAGTCTCCCCCTCCTTCAGAAAATGAAGTCGTATTTCGTAGAATGAACTGTCCTCGCGTATGTACAGTAGCTGCCGTGTATATACGCGTACAGTTGTGTATCGGACAAGTTTTAATTCGCGAACTTCGTGTATTTCGCCAGGAAAGTTCGCCGAACGTATCTTGCCTACGTGTGTATGTGAAATAATGTAATAACGAAGTGACACGATTTCGCGACCTTAATCCGTAAGGGAATAATAGGTGAAAATAATAAAAAAAGCGGGACAATGTGGAAAATTTAAATATTGGTGCATTTTAAAAATCGCCAATTTGAGATGTTTGCAAAAAGTAGTTGCAAAAGTGAGCTATTTTTATGTGAAAGAATGTGACGAAAATTACAATTAAGAATCAGGTCACAATTCAAAATAGGACTTTTAATTCTTTCCTTTTTTTTAATAAAATGCAGTGAACATAAAGAATATTTTGTTAGAGAACCTGAAATTGTGAAAAAAAAAATATAAACGGTCGAGTAATTAATGAAATTTTCTGAAAAATTTACTTTTGTTAGTTACGTGAATCTTCTAGCAAACCAACGATATTTAGCTTGTTAAAATTAGTTTTGTGGTGTTTTAAGGTGAAAAGGTTTGATTATTACATATTAATTTAGTAGTATTATAATTTGAAGCTTGTTGGAAAAGATATTGCAGTTTTCTATGCATCTCAGTATGTAAATTGTTATTTATAAAATAATTTCAATGGATATTTAAAATTATTATTCGTACTACTTGATAAAGGAGATTGTATAAATTATAATAGCAGGTATGTAATCACTGTTGATTTTCGTATTGAATAATTGACTTATTCATCGTTTACATAATATTGGTTATATTAAAAGTGAGGTAGAAATTAGCGTGGAGGATATAAGATTGTATTAAAATAATATTTTATGTTATCATGTACAATGTACAATATTAGTCATTTGTGATAAGAGATAGAACAGAGGAAACAGTTTTAATTTGTCAAAGAAGTTGACTTAGATACGTAGAGATAAAGATTAAAAAACAAAAAGAAAATAAGTTTCAGCTTATCCTACCTGTAATCTCTTTTGTTCGATTTAATCTCTATTGATATGTGCTTAAACGTTTCTTTTTTAATATGATATTGTTATTAAATGCTGAACATTGTATAATTTAACGTGGAATGGAATGGAAATTTCTGATAAAGAACAAATCATTGTTGAGTATTTTCCAAATAAAATACTCTTTAAATAATAAAAGGAGTATAATATAAAAGAAGAGAATATTTTGACATTTTTTAATAAATAACAATTTTCAATGAAACGCTATATTTTTTTTTTTTTTTTTAATAAATTGAACGTGATAGTGTTATTTTAGAAACAAGGAAAAAGATTATTTGTTAATACTTCAGTGCTGCATAATTAATGTTTCCATTCCATTAGTATATATAAAATTCAGCTAATATCGTTTTGAAATTCTCGAAACATTGACATAGTTTAATTACCCTTGAAACGCAAACAAATCCTCACGGAAGGAAGGTTCTTTTTCATTTTCAGGATGAAAAAGCTCATTAATATTAACATCGAGTACGAATTGGAGCGGTAATTCCCATGACAATTCCTTCATCGGTAGTCGATAGAGATTAAATTTCAGAAATACCATAGTGTGCGCGTATACGGGGGATGATAGGTGCTCGGCCGTCTCCGTCGCCGCTCGGTTACGCTCGGCTTTAGCTACACCGCCCGGACCCGTCAGTCTCGCGCATGACTTCGTGTTGAGAGGGAGTATTCTTTCGCCTCGTCGCTTCGTCTTCGACGCGGAAAAAATCGATTGTATTTTCGTAAACGACGAAGGCTAAAACGCATGTTATTAGCGTAATTACTTCATTAAGAAACCGTAAAGACTGTCGGGTAGAAAATAAGCAGTGCGTCAATAGCATTGGTCAGTGATAAACGGTTGGTGCCGAGTCGTTCGTGATCGATCCTTGTGTGTATCCTGTCAAGGTGTTTTCTACCGTTCTCTCGTCAGGATATTATGCTACCGATCGCGTGTACTGCAGGATCATTTTGACTCGAGGGGCAGTCGACCACAGATCACCGGCAAAATGTTACCACAGACGCCTGACATCATTCCTACGAATCTGAATCAGGTAAGCGACACGGTTCGAACGTATATACCACTCATTATTTTACTCGTCCCGCGTAGTGACCTTCAACCTGAAAGTCTCCGTCTTTCAATACGGTCAGTATTTATGTATACCGACGGAAAAAAGCGTACGTCGGTTTCTGTTACACGCGACCGCTTTGTTTATGTCTTCCAGGAATTTCTGACGCGTAACACGCTCGAACGAATTTCAGCTCTACTTTTTTCTCTTTTCCTTCCTTCGTTTCTTTCTTTCTTTCTTTCTCCACTCTTTTTTGTTTTCTTTTTTTTTGCTTTCGTAACGTAAACTCGTTTCGTCAGTGTGGAGAAATTTGTTGAACGCCTTTGCCGTGACTCGTCAGTTTTTATTTGTATTCAAGCTTTTGGCGTAGATGTGCATTAACACATCGTTAAAGCGAGACGCGACCGTTCGTTCGATTATATCGATTCGCTAACGTGACAAGTTCAGAGCAGTGGTAACCGTCAAATACCGATTGCGAGATTCCTTCGTTAAATAACCTTGCGTGTTGTGTGTTACGTGAAACGTGGTATCGTGATTGTTGTAATTGCATAAGAATTGTACGAGATCGTACGAGTATTATTCGGAATATAGAAACGTATTCGTTAATACGAGTGAATTGAAACGAAGCTGTTAAAAATCATCGATATTACCGGTGCTCATTATAACAGTACTATTGGAGTGTCGGAACAGCGCGCCACTCCTGTCAAGATGGCGTGGAAAAGACAAATATTTGCGGTTCGTCGTTGCTGGTTCAAGAACATCGTCTTGTGGGAACAGAAAGTTCCTTACGTCGCATCATGTTGTGTCAATATTGCGCGCCCATGTTCACGGTTCTTCCCGATGTAATAAACGTCAGTGGTAATTAGCACTGGATGACAGGTTAGTTCATCGATAACGTCACGCGAATCGATTAATCGAATTTCCCTGGATTATTTTGAACGCATGATCCCGCCATGAATTGCTTATAAGCTGCGGCGTATCGTAAACGGGTTTCGAGTTTCCTGGCTGGCCAGGGATCGTATTTATTTGATAAAATACACTTAGAATTCCATTTCTGACGACTGGTTGCGATTCAAGTTGAGGTTAAACGGCGTGGTGCCTGAATATATCTAATTATAATGGTTATTGAAGTTGAAAGGTATAAACCGGTACATTATTGCTTTGCTTTCATAGGTTAGTGTATAGTAGGAGTGAGGTTAGTACTAGAAAATTGTATTCCCAGGATTACCATCCTTATTTATTATTTCCTATACAAATTCGACATGTTAGTTAGTTACATTTGTGGTTAAATTTTATCGACATCGTATATTTCGAATTAATTTTCATTCCCGTTCTGTTGAAAATTGAAATATTCCATATGGAAGTGATATTATTTTGATTTCATTGAGGTTTTAAAGCGACAATCTTTTAATCAACGAAACAATATAGAAGTGTGATTGCGAATATAGCTTAAATACACGATCGAAAATCCTAACCTAACCTTAAACAACAAGTTTCTATTGTTTTTCCTATACCTGTTTCTGCTAATCGTAAAGGCAACGGCGTTTCGAGGCAAACACGGTTTTTTTTGTGATAATAAGAAGATGAATAGATAGAATGGCATTGAACGGACAATAGCTTTGAATGTGTGCCGCGTGTATTGCTAATATGCAATAAAGGAACTCTCGGTTGAGGGATATTAAAAAAAAAAAAAAAAAAGTTATCCCGTCTCCTGCTTGCAACAAAGTTATTTATGACGTATTTCTGAGAAATAAACGTTAGGTTAATTGTGAATAAAAACAATACAATTCCATTTCATAAATCATTATCAAATCTTTTTTGTAGACTTCACTTTCTTTAGCCTTCATTCTTAATTCTTATACTTACACATGATTAATTTTATTACCTACGTTCACAATATTAACCCCTTAACTTGCACGCTCGAGTTAATTCGAGCGCGCTCTAATATTTCCGTTTCATTGTATTACTGTTTCCATTTATTATTTTAATTAATCGACTAATTTCTATTACCCTATGTTCAAATATCTTTTCCTTACTATAATTTTCTTCTAGTGTAAAAATAACATTGTAGGCAATAGTGATATGAAAATTCAACTATCTTCAAATTTATTCATCTCAAATTTAGAGTTACCTAAGATTATCCGGAAATTTACCAAAATTAGAATCATCCCTAATTTTAATAATATACCCTCGACAAATATTGCACTATTATCGTTGCATCATTATCTTATAATATCTCTCCCACCTGGTGTTTACGTTCATTTACCTGTTTCATCCGAAACAATTGAATATTCTCAATCACTTGAGCACAACACCGTACGTTTCAATCTAACCGCAACCACACATATGTATAGCATTAATTCCATCAACAGTATCATCGTACCATTAGTAAACGCTTCTCTTCTCACAATTCTGTACCAATTAGAAAAACGAAATCGCAGCCAGCAATCGCTGCAGTGCGTGATCATTGGCTGAATTGGCATCGATCGCCCGCGCAGAGACCCACTTACTCTACGTTTGATGTTTCGAATAACGAAACAGTCCTTTCTTCATTCTCCGATCGAAGTATCGACGTTCTGTTGGAACAAAGTAGAATAGAATCATTTATTACCGTAATTTCTAACTAGCTAAATAGATTCAACTCTCTGGTTGGTATTTGTCGTCCATCGAGTACATATTTTCATTTCAAAATGTTTCGCTTTTTCATAGCTACAAAATATATTTGACAAAATGATTTATTCAAATTCTCGAGCAATTTTGAGAATCGTTTTTTTTTCAGTTGAAATGTGACAAATTTACAACGTCGACTCTCGCACTTATAATTCTTCACTTTTTCATAAATCAAAAACGACAGT